>NC_135953.1:109009078-109344717 GCF_053455715.1 Rhinoraja longicauda
AGGTGGAAAGATAATGGGCAGATGGAACCATACGGGGTCGGAGACAGGAAAAGTGAACCAAGAGAGAAGAAACCCTTTGCAGATAGGCATATATGTGGTTGATGGACAACAAAGAACTTAACTAAAAATATAGTTGCGATCACCCTAATTAAATTATCACCAATGATCAAGAAACCCTTGGCTGTTAAGGAAGCACTAGCTTGTGACATTGCAAACAAACTGAGGGGAAAACTTATGCCAAGTCTGATAAGAAAGTTAAAAATCTCTAATTGGAAGGCACCCTTAAAATTAATCCTCTCTCTATTTTAAGGGAAAGGACCTGTCAACTGATCCATTCACAGGAAACAAAAGCTGTTTCAACTATTTTTTTTAAAAAATTGGTTCCATCGATTGGATTTTGTTTCCTCCAATTTTGGGTTTAATATTGGCTTGGAGTTTTCTGGCACCCAGGAAATCCAAAGGTTATAAGGAGAAGACATGTTGCATGACAGTGTCGGGGCTAGGAATAACTAAATCCACCAAATTAATCTTTGCTCCTCCTGCCTGGATGAACACTGGATAATTTGCACCCCACTGAACAAATTAAATGATGAAATCTGCCAGCCCCATCACAATTATCCCTGCTCCCCCCCCCCCCCCCCACCCCCACAACTTCTCAACAGCTTTTGATTGTCAGTATCCCGACATCAGGGGAGGGGAGGGGACCATTGGTGCCAGCTGTTATCAGGCAACTGAATCATCCTACCACCAACTACAGAGCAGTCCTGAGCTACCATCTCCCTCTTTGGAGACCCTCGGACTATCTTTAATCGGACTTGACCTTGCATTACACGTTATTCTCTTTATACTGTATCTGTACACGGTGGACAGTTTGATTGTACAGTATTTCAGCTGACTGGATAGAATGCAACAAAGCATCTTTTCACTGTACCTTGGTGCACATGACAATAAACTAAACTAAGACTACACTTTAAACTGCTCTAAATTTTGATATGAAAACCACTTAAATGTGCAAGCATTAAGATGAGCAGCTAATTAATTACAGAACTTCTTAAAAGCAAGAACTGCTGTTTCTTTCAAATCTTCCACATACAACAAAATTGTGGGCAGAAGAAAGATTGTGTTTCAAAAAAAGCAAAACCACTGGTTGGATATGATCTGTGAAAAAAGACATTTGGGTCACAAAAAAATCCTACATACTTTATCATGCCATAACATGCCCATGATTTTCACATTACATTGATTGGACACAAGCTTCAGAGTTCAATCTGCCTCGCCAAAGAGAAATAGTGGGATCATTCTCCAACAATGCATTTGATTAACACTCAGAGTTACCCTTGCATCCTCATCAAATGCACTCTGGGGAGTGTGAACATTTTACTACAACTATTAATAACCACACTTTGTGCTTAGTTGAAACATTAAGCAGATATTAGGTATAGCAGTCATATGGATGTCGTTTGAAATCACTGTGCCGAATATGAATTTACATTCAAATCAACTCCCAGATTACAGGAGGTGTCATTTAAATAGCTCCACAGCACACAGGCAGTAAACCCTGAAATCACATCCAGTACATGGATCACAAGGCTGCTTAAATTACTCCAGTCAAGATAATAAGCAAAAGATCAATTGTAACGTCAGTTATTATCAATGCTAACTTTCTTTGTATTAACCCACTGCAACTTCAAATCACCTTGGAAAAGCTGACAACATTGGGGCATTTCAACAAAGACCCACAATCTGAAATGAGTGCAGACATGACACACCTCAAGAATCAAGTTTAGCAATTGGTTCGAGACTAAAGTGTGTGGATCCAGACTTCAGCTTCTACCTCAGGGCCAAAGAAAAACTCCACACTTAACTTTTCTTCCAGCTGCTACCTAGGCTTCAAGAACAAACTTCCATATAATTTGGAAGGCTAACCAAGCACCCCAGAAATTTAAGATACTGATTATTGATGGATTGGTTAAACAACCTATTTACAGATGGGAGTCTTAAAATTGGATATCAATGGATATTTTAAGGCAGAGAGATAGATAGATTCTTGATTACTACAGGTGTCAGGGATTATGGGAATGCAGCAGAAGAATGGGGTTAGAGGAAAAGATAGATCAGCCATGATTGAATGGCAAGGCAGACTCGATGGGCCTAATTTTGCTCCTATCACTTAGAAACGGCAATTAATTATGTGTAAGAAATTATGGTGGTGGTAAAGCAACAACATTTTTGTTCCCACTGCAAGAAAATCTATATTTAAAAATTAACCCAGCCCATAAAGTGTGCAAAGTCTGTGGTACACAATGAAACAAAATGAATCTAAACAATCTAACAGCAGTTTCCCATTAATTCTCCAGTCCCTAGTTCTTTTTTTGGGGGGGAGGGGGGGTGCTTAGTAAGTTGCATTCCCAGAGCACAGATAGAAATACAAAAGAATGGAACTCTCTAAAGCTGTCCTACCCATGATCTTATAGACGTATAGAAAATCATGAGTGAAGGGAATTGATAGGGTTGGATGAATCAAGAACTAGAGGACATAGATTTAAGGTAAGAGGGGAATGATTTAATCGGTACCCAAGGGGGCAACTTTTTCACTCTGAAGATGATGTATATGGAATGAGCTGCAAGAAGAGGTAGTTGAGTCAGGTACAATAACAGCATTTAAAACATATTGTACTTGTACAGGCACATGGACAGAAAAGGTTTAGAGGAATATAGTTCAAATGCTGGCAAATGGGATTAGCTTTTATGGGGCATCTTGGTTGGCATGGACGAGTTGGGCTGAAAGACATGTTTCCATGTTGTATGACATGTGTAAAGTTGGTTTTAACTGGTCATGTCATACATCTACTGGCAGAAAATTATGCTTCTAAAGCACCACTCTATAGAAGTGGAAAATTTACCTTTATTACTAATGAAACTATTTGTAGTTAATCCTCACGGCGCGGGGTGTGGCTCGGCTGCGGGGCCTAACATCGCCCGGTGCGGCTCGGCCGCTGGACTTTACATCGCCCGGTGCGGCTTGGCCGCTGGATTTAACAGTGCCCGGTGCAGCTCGGCCGCGGGACTTAACATCGCCCGGTGCGGCTCGGCTGCGGGACTTTACATCGCTGGTGCGGCTCGACCACGGGACTTTTCATCGATGGTGTGGCTCGGCTGCGGGACTTAACATCGCCCGGTGCGGCTCGGCTGCGGGACTTTACATCGCTGGTGCGGCTCGACCACGGGACTTTACATCGCCCGGTGCGGCTCGGCTGCGGGACTTAACATCGCCCGGTGCGGCTCGGCTGCGGGACTTAACATCGCCCGGTGCGGCTCGGCTGCGGGACTTTACATCGCCCGGTGCGGCTCGACCACGGGACTTAGCTGCGCAAGGCTTGGTCGCGGGGCCTTTCATCGCCCGGCTCGGCCGCGAGACGTTTCAGCGCCCGGTGCGATTCGGCCGTGGGGACTTCCATCCCCTTGCGGGGACTGTGCGGGTCGGTCGGGGACGAGCTGTCTGTCCGTGGGCGTGGGGAAGAGAGTGGAAGTTTTGTTGCCTCCATCACAGTGAGGGGGTGTTTGGAGTCACTGTGATGGACGTTTGTGTTGGGGCTATGTGTCTTGTGTTCTTTTTTTTTTATGACTGCTATGTAGTTTCGTTCGGTACTTCAGTACCGAACGACAAATAAAGCTCTGTTATACTGTTATACTGTATTTGGGAGTCTTTGCTGCTGAAGGCAGTAATCAAGATGAAAGGTGTCACATTGCAATAAGACACTATTTGTTCAGGACATGGATTGACCATAAACAATTGACAAACACAATTAAACTGTGCCACTTATCATTGGATCCAAACATCATTTTAGAGTATTCAATAATAACATTAATTTCATTAAAATAAATCTTTGCTTCTTCCATATCAGCAGGTGAACATGAATGAGGTGGTGTCCTGAAACTTCTCATCTACCATAACTGCTTTAAACCCCATCAATACAAATATGCACTAAGCAACTGCCGTTTCACTGGGCGTTTTTAAGTGCTCTTATGACGATGAGTTCAATTACCAATAAAATACTGAAACTATGACAAGATAAAATTGACTTGCATTTATATGATATATTGATATGCTCAATGGTTCTAAAGGATCTCCAAATTAACAAATAACTTTTGTAGTCACTATTCTGTGCACTTCAGTTGATTTAAACAGTAATCCAAAACAATTGCCAAAAGTTGAAGTTCAAAATGCAAAAAGTTATAAATTATTAATTACCGAGAGGTATAATTGCTGCGGTACTTTGATATTCCCAGCTACGACGTTTTACATAAGTGTGCATTTTATGATAATTATGCACATCTCGAGGAATTCTGTGAACATTCAGTACAACATCCTCACCACATTTAATTTTGGTAACAACACTAATCATGTATGCACACACAATAAAAGGATACTGAAACTCCTGTTTGTTATTCCTAAGTGCCAGAGGTTTATCCTGAGGTCATCGGCTGACATATACGTTTCACAGTCACTGTTGACCGAAATGGAGTTGATGTGATAGGTATGAGCATTAGCAAAAATCTTCCGTGGAGTCACCTCCACCATCAGATCCATGGGTTTCAGTACTGGGACCTGGAGAGAGAAAACAAACAAGCATTATGAAATATCTTGCCACCCACTTCAACATTGTTTTCCCCCTCAGTGTTGGCCTAAATCCAGCTAATTAGTGCCAGCAGATCAGGTTGTTGTGCCTGGGAGTATATCAGTGGAGGTAGAATTTAGTTTCAAATAATGATCATCTAATTCCCTTGAAGATAGATGGTGGCTCCAACTGGAAAAACAAATGGTAATTTCATTAGTGCTCTGCATTTCCGACATTCAAATCTTTAGTTGGTTAAGTTTTTGAAAGCACCATTTCCTGGACCTTCAACACAATATGTTCACAGTTTTGGACTAGTTCTTTTTTTGGGGGGGCGGGGGGGGTTTAGTAAACTGCATTCCCAGAGCACAGATAGAAACACAAAAGAATGGAACTCTCTTCATTCGGCTTTGAAGATTTACAATTGGCATTGGGTGTCTGTACTATTAGATATACAGTCTAATGAAGAAAAACTAATTAATATAGCATGGCAGTGAGATGCCACATCAAAAATGCACCAAAATACCAACGGTGAAGTTAATGTTCATTCTGCAAAAATCCTCCATTTGCACCAGGTTATGAAACTTGTCTTGGATTTTAAACACAAAATAGAAACAGCAGGCTTTCTATACTAGGGTATTTTGGTTTTGACTCAAGACAGTGGAAAAGTAAACAGGATAAGGTTCATGGTCTTTCTATTCCTGACTCAACTCCAATGATTCGATGCAGAAAACAAAATGCAGATTTGCTGAACTACCCAGTTTTCTGCTGCCCTCCTTTAATTCACTCTGGTGCCTGCCCTGGTTTTCCCATTTGCTGGTCCCCCCTCCAATGTGCTTTACCCCTTCGTTGGGGCCTTAATTCATCAACTAGTTGTGGGCTCCCCAGCTTTTCTCATCTTCCAATTATCCCCTAATACCACATTCACTGCTGAACCTCTTACCATATCCATCTCCATTGTGCTTTGTCCAGCCCCTCATGTTACCACTATGTTCAGGGACCTCATCAACTGAACACATTGAATGCATAGAAAACCCCAGAGCAATAATGAAAGCTTCATGCAACATGTATGAATTCTCCATTCAATTATTTTTGTATTTTTCATTGAGTATTGTGTAATGCTCAGTCATATAATCCAAAAAATTTTTTGGGGGGGGGGAAGATGAAATATATACAGGTTTATTAATCAATTGAAACCATGTTCTGGAAGCATTATACTGCAAAACAATTAGCTTTCACTTCATATTTCCTTGAGAATTTTATCATAGGCTTAGTGTATATCTGCTCAAAGTAGAATGCACTGTGCAGTCGTGTGGTTGTCAACTGGCTGGCATCATCTCCAGCTTTTCCACAATGTCACACAGACACATTATCAGTCAGTGTTAACATATATGACCTTTTCTCCAAAATCCACTGACAGGCACTGTATTTCACACTGCTACACACTCCCAAGAGATTTCTTGCAACGCTCGTGATCATTTCAGTTAACATCTGATTTAATGTCTCATTCCAGCACAATGCGAAATGTAGAATAGATCATAATTCGGCCAAAATACCCCAAAATAAGAAATCTTTGTGGTTCTATCAATACGTGGCCACAAAACAGATGCCTTTAATTACTAGCTTCATCTCAAGCTGGAGAAGGAGCAATTGTAGAAGATGGGGGTCACTGAAAAAAATTTTTTTTTTTGCTTATTTCTATTTTAATAGCCTGAAGCTTTGCTCACCATTAGTCAACATGCACAGAATAAACACAACAGTAATACAATACATTTTAACTTTCCCTCTTTCTTTTCTGTAGAAAACCCCAAACTCACAAAACCAAACATAGATTCTTCTCTCTACCATTACGCAGATTTCTTTCATATTGATAATTTCTGCAATAATCTTTGCATATTCAAAATGTTACTCAATTGTTCATCGATTCATTTCTTAAAATAAGATTACAATGAGGGTTGCTGTTTTACCAAATCTGATACATCAAACTCTCCCTTCATTACCTGGGATTATTCTGGGAAACAGATCCTTCCTTCTTGCCATGAAAACCATCAATCTTTGGCCATGGGCATGAAAGTGATGGAGACACAAGAAACACTTTGTTTAAATTCAAAATTCCTAATTTTAAATAATTTCAAATCCAAGCACCTCATTACAAAAATCATAAGTGGTATAACTTGATCCCCCTATCAGATAATTTAAAAAGGGTTGTCAAGCGGTGTCAGGTTTATGTAAAGGAATTGCAAAGGAAGTAAGTCCATTCCTCTGTTTATAGGATCATACAGCACAGAAACAGGCCCTTCAACCCAATCCATCCATGCCGACCAAGGTTCTTCATGTAAGCTAATCCCATTTGCCTGCTTTTGGCCCACATCCCTCTAAACCTTTCCTGTCCATGTACCTATTCAAGTGTCTATTAAATGTTATTGCACCTGCCTCAACTACCATCTCTGGCAGCTGATTCCATATACTCACCACTGTGTAAAAAAAGTTGCCCCTCAGGTTCCTTTTAAATTTTACCCCTCACACCATAAACTTGTATCCTGATTCCCCTACCCCAAGTAAAAGACCATGCATTCACCCTATCTAGTCCCCGGATGATTTCATCCACCACCTGTCTGAAGAAGGATCTCGACCCAAAACGTCACCCATTCCTTCTCTCCAGAGATGTTGCCTGTCCCACTGAGTTACTCCAGCACTTTGCATCTACCTTCGGTTTAAACCAGCATCTGCAGTTCCTTCCTACACACCATAAAAGTTACCTCTGCCACCTGTGCTCCAAGGAATAAAGTACTAGCTTACCCAACCTCTCCATTCAGGTCAGGCCCTCGAGACCTGGCAACCTCCTTATCAAGTTTGGATTAGCTTCCTTGATAACATGCTCCAGAAGATAGATAGCAGTAAGATCCACTTAGGGAGGCAGCAGGAATTAAATTATATTTCTGCTCACCTACACTGCAGAGCCCAAAGAATATGAGCAGTCAACAAGCTGCTCAAGTTCCCTGGCTTACAGTCAGAGACCGAGGTTCGATCCTGATTAGGTGTGCTTGCTCTATGTGTATTTTGCACGTTCTCCTTGTGAAACTGGTTTTCTCCAGGTGCTCCGCTTTCCTCTCACATTCCAAAGACTCCCGGGTTTGTAGGTTAATTGGCTTGTGTAATTTGTCCCAAGAGTATAGGATAGAATTAGTGTATGGGGTGATCGATGGTCAGTACGGACTCTGTGGGCTGATGTGCCTGCTTCCAAGCCGTATCTCTAAACTAAACTTTAAATTAATTGTCCACTGTAAGCCAACATCATTTTTAATTTTACAATGGTCAGGAAAGTGATATTGCTAGAAAATTGCAAGGCAAGGAAATTGCTAGATATTTCCTAAAGCTTTGCTACATTTCCACTTACTACTTCAGCTAGCATCAGGTTCAACCGTGCACAAATAGATCTGTCGAGCACTATTCGGCTAACAGGCTAGGTACTGGAATAAATGGGGAGTATTAGTGCTACATTTTAGCCTAAGCTTTCAGACAATTCTCAAAGCATTGGGTTCCAGAATTGGGTAAATAATTCATTAAAATCGTTTACTTTCCCCATGTGTTAAGGCCCAAAGGGGAGTAGGTCACAGTGCAGCTCTGCCATTGAATACAGGCAGAGATATCCGAGTTAATGAATATCCCATTAATACTGATCAAACAATTCTTGAAGACAACTTTCTTTCTCTCAAGTTATGGAGATGGTTGATAACCCACTTCCCAACCTCAAGGCTGCTTTGTGGAATTCTCTCAAGCAGTATGGGGTGTTGGTACAATAAAAATTGTGTTCTGGAACAGGGACTCAAGATCTATTTCATTTCTCAGGTACATTAAGAAACAGAATATTAGACTGTTTAGCACAGTGGTGCAACTAGTAGATCAGTTTCCTCTCAGCGCCAGAGACCCAATTACAATTCTGAGAGCTCGCGCTGTCTGTGACATTTGCACGTTCTATTTGTGACATGCGAGTTTCCTCTGGGTGTTCCGATTCCCTCCAACATGCCCAAAGAGATGGTTAATTTGTTAACTGACATTTACAGCTCAATAATGGAGCTGTACATTGCCCTGAGTGGATGAACGAGTGGTAGACTTTGGTAGTTGATGGGAATCAGTAAAATTATTTCAGGGAGGATGAGTGTAAATGGGTGATCACGGTTGCCATGAGCTCAGTGGGCTGAAGGGTCTCATTCTATGCTCTCCCTCTCTAACTATGACCGATACAAATTAGACAATTTGTACAACAACCCTGCCAAGCAAAATACACTCTCCGCAAGACCAAGAGGAAGAAGGACAACTGACTGATGCTCAAATTGAAGCAAATCAGTATTTCAGCAGACATGCTAGAACATTGGCAGAACTGCTGAGAGGACAGCATGCTCATGCCCAGGATCCTGTTCCAGCAGACGATGGTCAGTCACAATTTCAAATTTCCTTCCATACAAGTAGGTGTGAAACTTTTCACATCCGTTGACCACAGCCAGGAGTTCCCATTCGATATTGGCATATCTTGTTTCGGCTGGGGTTGGAGCTTTCGAAGCGAATGCAATTGGTGTGCCACCTTGAAGTAGAGTAGCACCTACTCCCTTCTGAGGTGCGTCTACTGGAAAGTGACAGGCTTTCCTCTATTGTAGTAGTGCAGCATTGTCTCACTTGTGATCAATTGTCTCACGTGTGATCAATTGTTTGAATCTGTTGAAATTTAGTTCATGGGAGGTAGTCCATTGGAAATCAACATCCTCTTTTAACATCTCTCTAAGGTTGGCTGTGTGGTCTGCAAGTTTGGGGATGAAGGAGCCCATGTATTGTATTAGTCCTAGAAAGCTTCAGTTATTTCTTGTCAGTTGGTGCCTTCATTTCACTGATGACCCTCACCTTCCTCCTCACTTGGTTTTACTCTGTCTGCAGTGTAGTTCAAACCAGAGAATTGACATTCTGATACTTTAATGCTGCACTTCGTAGTATTCAATTTTGTGCCAGCCCTTCTGGTTTTTTCCATTGCCTCGTGGAGGTTGCAGTCATGGACCGTGTCATCTTGTCCGAAGACTTGGATGTCATCGGATATCCCAACTGCTCCTTTGCACTCATGGTAGGTTTTGTCTATTTTCTGTTGGAAGTAATCTTTTGTTGAACATTTGAGTCTTCAGTAGTATTATGTTTTGTATTGCTTTGAGGTCTATCTTCAAGATAAAGAACAGAGACAACATTTTGTGTCGTAGTTCTCTTTTACTAGTACTGTGTTCTACAGGCAACTGTTCACACTGCCTAGATCACATGATTTAATCACGTCATGCAATTAATTTGCATGTTACAACCCAGTTTCAATTGTAACAATATAACAGGGGGGTATCTGGTTTGCTGGTTATTGAAATGAAAACCGTTGCAAAACAAATTAATTTAGCAGTGACCCATTGTGCAGCAAGTCAGTTGGTGCAAAATGTTCGTACATTCTCCATGACCACTTGCGTTTCCTCTGGGTGCTTTAATTCCCTCCCACATCCCACAGGCAAGCAGGTTTGTAGATTAATGGCCTTTGTAAATTGCCCCTTGTGTTCAAGGTGTGGATGCAAAAGTGGGACAACAGAGAAGCGATGCAAACGGGTGATTGATGGTGGGCATCAAATTAGTGGGCTGAAGGGCCCGATTCCATACTCTATCTTTCAATTCAACGTGGCATTGGCTCTTTAGCTATATTCAATACAGCCTTACTTTAAGTCAGCCTTCTGGTCAGTTGCCAAAAATCAGGTACTAATCACCATTAGTATGCACATTGGGGGAGAAGAGATGGATTGAAAAACTATTGTGATCTTTATAAAATTTCAGGCATTTGAACCTTGTTTAACACAACCAAGACTTGATCACCAACTAAATATTAAAACATCAGGATCTTATTTCTAGGATTCATTACATCACCTTTTCGGAATAGAATTCCATCTATTTCAGAGGGGCACGTAACATTAACACTTAATCCAATAATAATGGTATTTCAATATAATTGCAACAGGACGGTGTGAACATTGGAATAATCATATCCCTTAAGATATCACAGCTGGCATCTGCTTCTTTTATCATTTCCCCTTTCCGACTCTGCAACCTCCCTTCTCACCAATTTCCTTAAATAATTCCCATCAGCACAATCTCACTTTATCCATTGCTGGCTTAGGAAGACGGAGCTCATGCGGGTAATTGTCAACCTCTGTCATCTTGACGAGTGCACTGGTGCCTTGAGCAGGAGCTCTGACACCAACTTCCACTCCAAGTTGTTCACAGCTTGCATATTTTATGAGAGGAGAGTCAGATGAAGATGCAAAAATGCTATTTTTGATTCCTGAAAGGAGCCCTTGGGAGCCAAACCATAAAGGCCTTTGACGGCTGCCCAAAGGCCAGTGCAGGAGAGGAGTCGCATGAACCACCAACTGAGGTCACGCTGCCACTAATGGGACAATCAATGGCTTAAATAGAAACAGCAGGCTGCAAGGGGCAAGTGCAACTACAGCAATTATTCCATGGGTTGGGTTTGGAGGTACTCCAAGGAACGTAGTTGGGAACAACAGCAAAACCACTCAGAGACGCAAGAGACTGCAGATACAGGAATCTGGGGCAAAACCCGATGCAGGGTCTCCACTTGAAACATCGACAATTCATTTCCCCCCTTCCCCACCCCACCCCTCCATGGATGATGTTGGACCCACTGAGTTCCTCCAGCAGTTTAAAACAAAACACACCAGAACCGCAAGGATCCTTGAAAGATCCCACAAACAAGTTGTAACCAATGCGTGAATCGCATGAAACTCTTACTGAGCGGCAATCGCAGTATGAACACCCCACGTGCATTAATAATGCAACATTCCTTGTTTCACAGGTGATTGACATGGAAACATGTGATGATATTTTCCAACAGTGTCTTCTTTGGGGATGAGAAGAAGCCATGTGCAAATGCCCAGAAATGAACCCAAGACACCCATCTTTACCCTCAGTCTCAAACAACTACAATGTTCCACGAAGTGCACGGTCTCAGCAAAGCCAGAGCGTTGAAGAGCAGAGATGTCCACCATTCCACTGTGCAGAGGCCGGGGGCATTCCAGGTCGCAGTGGGGGATCAGCTACTCTGGTGAGTAGATGGCAGAAAGTGGCCCTCTCTGTGCACGGTAAGTATGCCGGCTGATCCAGCCATCTTCTGCCCATAAATATTAATTACCCGTATTTACTCCTGTTACTGCTTATTGAAAAATGTGTCCCATTGTTAACTTATCTTTATTCTCCTCTTTGCCTCTATTCTCATTTTATCAAAAATGCAATTGGTCTCCCCCACCCCCCAAGAACATGAGAAGATGGCAAAATCCAGTGGCGCAATAGAGCAATAGTTTTAATTATAAGAAAGCCTGCAGAGCAAGAGGACATCAGCCTCGTTTCAATCTTGCGATTGATGACGCGTGAGATGGATTGATGGGCAAAACGTTACATTTCAATGCTTAACATGCGGCTTGGCTAATAAATTGGATGGTTTAATCAAAATTAATCCCCTTCAACTCAAGAAAACGATTACAACCGTGGTCTGCATGGGGATATCATCACTACCTAGCTACAAAAAATAATGTGATCCACTGAGATGCAAGATAAAGTTAACCTTTTGCCACTACACACATTGCCACGTATTTAGCATTTGGAAACCAGACAAAAGGGGCTTATGGGAATGTCACCCATTAACTGCATGTTTAAAAGTTATATACCTAAAACGGATATATTTCTGACTTCACATTTGATTCCCACTTTTACATTTTTGTAAAATGCAGATGGCCTGACATTTGCAAGCATCTGCTCCTTACTGCTTCTCCAAGAAGAATTCTTGTTATTTTTACTCAAGCCAAATTAATTTTGACATGTTTGGGATACAGTAGGAATCTGGCTAAGGCAAAACAACATCTTCCGGGATAATACCGTGGAGATTAAGAACCAACAATCAAACAGAAGAAATACATTTGGCAAGGTTTATGGCCAACAATAACAAGACGTTCATTTCTTCCAGCAGTATAATTAAATGGTCAAAATCACTGTTACATTGGCAAAAGAAATACACAGAGAAAAAAAACCCCATTCATATCCTGTACCATTACTACTTAAGAATATCAATTATGCCCCCAGGCCACCAGACATAGCAAAGAACAATTCCCATCGTTCCCTTTTTGGAGTAATAGTGCATTTATAGTATTAGTTTTAATTTGATTTTTCCCCAAATCCTTTCACACATTTCCTAAAACACTGTAATGCAATTCACAGAAGGACCCAAGAGGACCCAGAATGATGACAGAGCTGTAGAGTTGCACTTGCTGATGGCAGAGAGAGAAAATTGTAAATAGACGATGGCACCTTTCTGGGTCAAAAGAAGAACACAAATGCATATCTGGTGGAGACTATTCATAAATAATTGTAAATAAAACAGATGGGATAAAATGAACTGAAGAGTTCACCACTTCATTGTCTACTTGGCTCTTGGGCTAGAAAGTTAACTGTTTATCGAGGGCTTATGCGATGTGACAGATTTGAGGGAGAGTCATGCAGTGTGGAAACAAGAGATCAGGCCCAACTTGCCCACACTGACCAACATGTTCTATCCACTTGCCTGCATTTGGCCCATATCCCTCTAAAGCTGTCCTACCCATGCAGCTGCCGAATTGCTTGTTAAACATTGTGATAGTCCCTGCCTCAATTACTTTCTCTGGAAACACAATCCATACAGTCACCACCCTTAGTGTGAAAAAGCTACCCATCAGGTTCCTATTAAATCATTCCCCTTTCACCTTAAACCTATGCTTTCTGGTTCTCGATTCCCCTACTCTGGGCAAGAGATTCTGTGCATCTAACCGATCTATTCCTTTCATGTTTTTACACACCTCTATAAGATCACCCCTCATCCTTCTGCACTCCAGGGAATAGAGAGTCCCAGCCTGCTCAACCTCACCCTGTAGCTCAGGCCCCTGAGTCCCGACAACCTCCCTGTAAATCTTCTCTACACCCTTTACAGCATGACATCTTTCCTATAACATGGTGTCCAGAACTGAACACAATACTCTAAATGCGGCCTCACCAATGTCTTGTACAACTGCAACATGCCCTCCCAACTTCTATACTCAATACTCTGACTGATGAAGGCTAATGTGCAAAAGCCTTTTTGACCACCCCATCTACTTGCGATGCCATCTTCAAGGAATTATGTATCTGCACTCCCAGATCCCTCGGCTCTACAACACTTCCCAGAGCCCTACCATTCATTGTGTAGATCCTGCCCATATTAGATTTTCCAAAATCAACACCTCACATGTCTCCATATTAAATTCCATCAACCATTCCCCAAATCACCTGGCCAACAGATCAAGATCCTGCTGCAATTTTTAACAACCATCTTCACTATCTGCACAAATTACCCACTTTTGTATCATTTGCAAATTTGCTAATCTTGCCACGTACATTCTCATCCAAATCATTGATATAGATGACAGAGAGTAATGGGCCAAGTACCAAATTCTGAAGCACACCACTAATCACAGGCCTCCAATCAGAGAAGCATCCTTCCACCATCTCTCTCGGTTTCCTTCTGTGAAGCCAATTTTCTATCCATTCAGCCATCTTCTCTTGGATCCCATATGATCTAACCTCCCAGAGCAGCCTACCATGTGGAACCAATGAAGAGAGATTCCATAGCATTCACTTCTGTGCAACTGACAAGGAAACTTTACCATTACCCTTCCACTTTGTGTACAAATACACTGCTCAGTCCACAGCACTGTCAACTGGCATGCATTGTCACATGTAAACGAACCAAGAGATTGGTCACACTGAACTATGCACTGGGTGCCCACCTCCCAAGTTATGTCTCACTGGACAGAGATCCAAGCTTTCCTCACTACCCACCTGCAGCTGGAAGCAACAATTAATCCACTTGAAGCTGCAGGTCCCAAAGCAAATTGCTGCTTTAGGAGGTCATGCTTCGTACGCTGTACACACAAAGAAATCAATTTCCTGCAGCTCCACACAGAAACACAACAGGTCTTATACGCAGCACCATGCAAATGTACATTTTCATGTTCATGGATTTGCTCGGACAACTTCTCTGTGTATGAATCTGAGATGATAGAGGTTAATTCATTTGCATTCAAGGCTAGCGAATCCCAAAAGGTCGCCCTCTCAATTCCTTGCTCGCGGTAGTTATATCCAGCGTCTGGATAAATCAAAAGTAATTTGGATAAAACTTATTGAGGTGATTGCTGAAACTTATTCCAATGTTAAAAGGTACTGAAAAGTGATCAGGAGAGCTCTGAATATTTCATTGAAAATCTCCAATATTCCAAAGATAGAATGGCTATGATATTTTTTTGGCAGGGGGCACAGCAGTAGATCGCCACAGAGACCCAGATTCGATCCTGACTGTGGGGGCTTGTCCCTTCTCTCTGTAACCGTGTGGGTTTTCTTTGGGTGTTCTGGTTTATTTCCACATTCCAAAGATGTGCAGGTTTGTCATTTAATTGGCTTCTGTAAACTGTCCCTGGTGTGCAGGATAGAACTAGTGTATGGGGTGATTGTCGTTCGGAGTGGATTCAGTGGGCTGAGAGGCTTCAATGCTGTCTCTCTAAACTAACAAATCATTGACCGAACTCCTGGAGTGTCAGAAAATACGAAAGCTGATTTTTTTTAATGCTCAAAGGGTTTCTTCCAGTTAAAACAAATTCACCTTTTATTTTTAAGGAAATGATTAACCTACTGAGCTTTCAGCATTTAGTGGCTATTGTTTTGATTCACAGCATTTCAATGTTACACAAATCAAGTAATTGCTATTCAAGAATTGTTAATCCATCATCCCCAAAAGCCCAGTAGTAAGTGAACATATCAATTCAAGAAATCAATATTCACAGCATCAACTAGCTTGGAAGGACCAAGTTGGAAGCGGAGTACAAACTCAACTGTTACAACAGTTACTGCTTTGGTTTCTATTAGTGGTCTTGGAGGGGATGATGCTCCTAAAACTGCGGAGCATCTTGGACAATGCAGCTCACCCCCTCCATGATACACTGGTCAACCTGAGGAGTACCTTCAACAGACTAGTTCCACCAAGATGCAGGACAGAACACCACAGGAGATTCTTCTTCCCTGTGGCTAGTAAACTGTACAACTCCTCCCCTTCTGTCGTGCGGTAGACTGAATCCCCTCCTCCAATGTTTGCACATCCCCAGTCCTTTCCACTCATCAATTTAATTTCATGTTTCATGTATTTTGTGTTTCATGACTGTTGGCAGATCAATTTCCCTTCTGGGATAAATGAAGTTCTATCGTATCATATTGTTATGCCAGTGCTATCAATTGGGATATCACTTGGATCCTAATCCAGTTGTAGGATTGCATCTCTGAAGACGATCAGAAGCTTCAGTCTTATGATGGAGCCTATTGTGATAAGAAAGTCATATTCTTTTTTCAGATATTCAATTTTTGTAAATACATTGTTGTAACATCTTTACATCTGCTCACATTTGCTAATTAAGATCTCACTATGATCATTTAAAAAATCCCAGAGCTCCAAGCATGACAGAATCATTCTGCAACAGTCCTGAAAGCCAGTAGCATCTGCAGTGTTCATCTGCCAGCCAACTCTGGCTTTGAAACATGTTGATTAATGGGGCATCACTCCACCCCAATTTACACTTCAACACATTGAATTAGCAGCAGCTCTTTCAACTTCTCATCTATTATAACTGACAACTGGAGTGAACAGAAGATAGACCATGTTTAGTTTAGAGATACAGCGCGGAAACTGGCCATTTGTCCCACTGAGTCCACGCCAACCAGCGATCCCTGCACACTAACACTATCCTACACACACGAGGGACAATTTACAATTTTACCAAGCCAATTAACATACAAACTTGATTGTCTTTGGAGTGTGGGAGGAAACCAGAGCTCCCAGAGAAAATGCAGGTCACGGGGAGAACATACAAACTCCGTACAGACAGCACCCTTATTCAGGATTGAACCTGGGTTTAGGGAAGCAACTCTGCCTCTGTCCTACTGTGCCACACCTGACCAACAAATTAAACAATCGTCTTCTTCCTCAGTATAGTAACAAACAGAAAAGAGAGTGACTGGAGGTTTTCTTGATCATTTCATTTAAAATTTCAGTATAAACAAAATGTTTTTCTAAATAGCTCTTCCTGTATTATCTGGTACCTAACTACGATGCCTTAACAAGTCTAACTTCATCGAAAGGTCACAGAAAAAACTGAATGACAAATCTGAAATAAATATAAATATTCAACAGGATCAATATCATTACAACAAGAGGATTCTTCTAAAGACTTACACAGAACATTGACCTACCTCAACAATGGATGTTAATTAACCTGCTTTATGCTGACACAAACCCTCTTCATCTGGAAATGGTTTGAAATGGGATAGACAAGGATGAAGTTAAAAGGAAAGAGTAAAGGAAAAATTAAGAAACACCCCAGAATTAATGGGACAGTAAGCTCACGAAGGAATAAGAGAGAATGGCCAAGTGTAATAGGAATCGATGTGGAAGCTGAGATGAGCAAAGGATTAAAAGTACTAATAATGAATGCAAAGTAAAATGGAGGCTCAGTTAGAGATTGGTAGGTATGACATTGTGTGGATTACAGAGACGTGGCTGCAGAAGGATCAGGACTGGGAACTGAATACTCAGGGTTATACGTCCTACAGAAAAGACAGGCAGGTGGGCAAAGGAGGTGGGCTAGCTCTGTTGGTGAGGGATGGAATTCAGTCCCTTGCGAGGGGTGACATTGGGACTGACTATGAAGAGTCACTGTGGATAGAGTTGAGATAGATTTAAAGGTAAGAAGACACTAATGGGAGTTATCTACAGACCCCCAAACCATAGCCTGGATATAGGGTGTAAGTTGCAGCAGGAGTTAAAATTGGCACGTAACAAAGATAATGCCACTGTGGTTATGGGGGATTTCAATATGCAGGTAGACTGGGAAAATTAGGTTGGTTCTACACCCCAAGAAAGGGAGTTTGTAGAGTGCCTCCGAGATGGATTCTGAGAGCAACTTGTACTAGAGCCTACCAGAGATAAAGCAATTCTGGATTTAGTGTTGTCCAATGAACCAGATTTAATAAAGGAACTCAAGGTAAAGGAACAGCTTGGAGGTAGTGACCATAATATGATTAGTTTTAATCTGCAACTTGAGAGGGAGAAGGTTAAACCAGGAATGTCAGCGTTGCGGTTGAACAAAGGGGACTATGAAGGCATGAGAGAGGAGCTGGCCAAGGTCAAATTGAAAAGGATCCCAGCAGGATCCCAGTGGAACAGCAATGGCAGGAATTTCTGAGCATAATTCAGAAGGATGCAGGATCATTTCATTCCAAAGAGGAAGAAAGATTCTAAGGAGAGTAAGAGGCAACCATGGCTGACAAGGGAAGTTAGAGATGGAATAAAACCAAAAGATGTATAAGATAGCGAAGAGTAGCGGGAAGCCAGAGGATTGGGCAACTTTCAAAGGACCATAGAAGATAGCAAAAAGGGCAATAAGGGGTGAAAAGATGAGGTGTGAAGCGAAGCTGGCCAAGAATATAAAGGACAGTAAAAGCTTATTTAGGTATGTCAAGAGAAAAGATTAGTAAAGACAAATGTGGGTCCCTTGAAGGCAGAAACGGGTGAAATTATTATGGGTAACAAGGAAATGGCGGAAGAGTTGAGCAGGTACTTCGGATCTGTCTTCACTAAGGAAGTCACAAACAATCTCCCAGATGTACTAGTGGACAGAGGGTCAAGGGAGACAAAGGAACTGAAAGAAATTTGCATTAGGTGAGAAATAGTATTGGGTAGACTGATGGGACTGAATTTATCCCCAGGGCCTGATGGTCTGCATCCCAGGGTACTTAAGGAGTGGCTCAAGAAATCGTGGACGCATTGGTGATCATTGTTCAATGTTCAATAGATTCAGGATCAGTTCCTGTGGATTGGAGGGTACCTAATGTTATCCCACTTTTCAAGAAAGGAGCAAGAGAGAAAACGGGGAATTATAGACCAGTTAGCCTGACATCGGTGGTGGGGAAGATGCTGGAGACAATTATTAAAGAAGTAATAACGGTGCATTTGGATAGCAGTAAAGGGATTGGACTGAGTCAGCATGGATTGATGAAGGGGAAATCCTGCTTGACTAATCTTCTGGAATTTTGAGGATGTGACAAGTAAAATGGATGAAAGAGATCCAGTGGATGTAGTGTATCTAGACTTTCAGAAAGCCTTTGATAAGGTCCTGCACGGGAGGTTGGTGAGCAAAATTAAAGCACATGGTATTGGGGGTAGGGTATTGACATGGATAGAGAATTGGTTGGCACACAGGAAGCAAAGAGTAGGAATAAACGGGTCCTTTTCAGAATGGCAGGCAGTGGAGAGTGGAGTGCCGCAAGGCTCGGTGCTGGGGCCACAACTATTTACAATGTATATTAATGATTTGGATGATGGAATTAAAAGTAACACTAGCAAGTTTGTGGATGACACAAAGCTGGGTGGAAGTGTGAACTGCGAAGAGGATGTTAGGAGGTTGCAGGGTGACTTGGGAAGGTTGAGTGAGTGGACAGATGCAGTAAAATGTAGATAAATGTGAGGTTATCCACTTTGGCAGCAAAAATAAGGAGGCAGATTATTATCTCAATGATGTCAGATTCGGTAAATGGGAAGTGCAACGAGACCTTGGTGTACACCAGTCACTGAAAGTAAGCGTGCAAGTACAGCAGGCAGTGAAGAAAGCTAATGGCATGTTGGCCTTCATAACGAGAGGATTTGAGTACAGGAGCAAGGAAGTCCTGCAGTTGTATAGGCCCCTGGTGCATTGGAGCATTGTGTGCAGTTTTAGTCTCCTAGTTTGAGGAAGGATGTCCTTGCTATTGAGGCAGTGGTTCACAAGGTTAATCCCTGGGATGGAGGGACTCTCATACGAGGAAAGATTGGAAAGACTGGGCTTGTATTCACTGGAGTTTAGAAGGATGAGAGGGGGATCTTAAAGAGACGTATAAAATTATAAAAGGACTAGACAAGCTAGATGCAGGAAAAATGTTCCCAATGTTGGGGGAGTCCAGAACCAGGGGACACAGTCTAAGAATTAAGGGGAGGCTGTTTAAAACTGAGGTGAGAAGAAACTTTTTCACCCAGAGAGTTGTGAATTTGTGAAATTCTCTGCCACAGAAGGCAGTGGAGGCCAATTCACTAGATGAATTTAAAAGAGTTAGATAGAGCTCTAGGGGCTAGTGAAATCAAGGGTTTGGGGAGAAGGCAGGCACGGGTTACTGATTGTAGATGATCAGCCATGATCACAATGAATGGTGGTGCTGGCTCAAAGGGCCAAATGGCTTCTTCCTGCAACTATTTTCTATGTTTCTACATCCAAGAAGATACAAGTGGACAATTAAGCACAAAATCCCGATTTGCATAATATTTCGAACCAATCTGTGCCTAAAATCTCTTATCCTACCTAAATCAAACGGTACCTTAATTTTCTAAACCTATTAATGTCTAATCTTTCTCTTAACACCAGATAAAAACTAGATCACTCTGCAACAGATTGTGTAAAAATATTAATAAATAACCAAAGGGAAATAAAAACTTAGACTAATACATTTCCTAATATGCCATAACTCCTAATGGGGGATAACTAGCACATCACTTTATCATGTGTAGTAGGATCTAATATTTAGTTTGAAGTACCAAGTTCATTCTACAAACATGTCAGCTGCATTCAAAACACAAAGGCTGTTTTTTTCAAACCCCATTGAAATCAACCAGGTTTCAGATTCTGCGTGAAGCAAGATTGTGGGTGATACAAGGACAATATACAGGATGGTTGTCACATATTTTAGAACACATTTTTTCCATAACAATGTGAAAGATTTTAACCAGGTTGCTGAGTCACATTAAGTAGCTCTCTCTTGTGATTCAATTTCACCAGTGAAAGGAATGTGTGTGGCTGTGACCACTCTCGGCTAAATCTGAGCGTGTTATCATGGCAACTACTTGCAAAAAAGTCTGACAAAGCTCGAGGTTCAATTTGTGAAGTGGATGCTCACCTGCAGCACTGTGACTGTCGATAAATCTTTCATTCTACCTTCTTCATCTTTGAGGTTATAACCTTCCGGCCTCTTATCCCTTTCACTGACCTTCCATAATTTGATTGTTTTATCTGTGCAAACCAGAGGAAATTGCATGGTGTTAGTATCAAAGAATGCACAATAGGAGCTAAATAATAGAAATTACATTCTCCCCCCCCCCCCCCCCACACACACTTTATATGTACATTACTTCACTGGTAATGAGCCCAAATGACCCATCAAAACAGATGGACATTATCTGTGTACAGAGAGAATCATTCACAAATGTTTGGAAATTCATCCCCAGGCTGTGTCACAATTCTGGTCTGCTCTGGGAAGGATCTCATTAAACTGGTAATAGCGCAATAAAGATTTATGTGGATGTTACTGGGTCTGGAGAGTTTGAATTATAAGAAGAGGTTGGATCTGTTTCCATGGAGTGCAGGAGGCTGAGGAGTAACCATATACATAGGTTTATAAAATCATGAGGGGTACAGATAAAAGGCGATTAACTGCAGAATTTTCGCCAGCAGAGGGGAGCCTCTGGCAAAGGTTTAAAGTGAAATGTGAAAGATTTAAGAGGGACCCAAGGGGCAACTTTTTCCCCCCACATAGAGGGAATATGGACTGAGCTGCCAGAGGAAGTGGTGGAGGCAGGTACAATAATATTTTTTAAACGTTTGGTCAGATGCATGGATATGGTAGATATGGGGTGATATGGGCCAAGTGCAGGCAAGTGGGATGACCGCAGTTGGGCAACCTGCTCGTCTTGGATGAGTTGGGTTGAAAGACCTGGTTCTGTTCTGAAAAGCTCAATGTCTATGCCTCAGGAGTCGATACAGGGCCTTGCTTTCACATCTTTTCCAAAAGATGAGATCCATCTCTGAATGTGCTACACCCCCCCCCCCTTATCCTTACATTAAGCGGTGTTTTGTTCTCAAGTCTACAAAGTATGAGCTAAATTCCCGACTTTCAGATTAAAGGATCAGAGAGCAGCTGTAATGATTCCAAGTGTAAATCACAAGCTGAGCTCGTGACCAACACCATTTACTGTTATGTGCTCGAGGATTTCCCTGGCCTGTTAAAGTAAAAATAGGTCTCCAATACATTCCTTTCAGTTTAAAAAAAACCATTTCCTCACACCATTTCTCAACAATCTATTGTTCTCATGACTCGCATTATCAAGATGTTAATAACAGTCAACTCATAATTGACAACCAGAATAATCCTTCATAGATTTACAGGCAATTTTATTTTGGTGGGGATTTACAGAATAATTCTTCCATTAGGTTTTACTTATTGTACACAAACCACTGAAAATAATCGTGGAGGTTTTATTCCTGTTGACATACCCATTAATCTAATGGCAGTCCATGGCAGACCATTTTGGTTTGAAACAATGGTGAATGGCCTTCATCACTGTGCTTATGTATTCATTGAAAATCCATATTACATTTTGGAAAAAAGCAACAAAATGAGTAGAGTTGTTCCATTATATTGCTGATTGTGCATCACCTACATAAGCTTCTTAACACAGGCCTTCTGGGAACACGTAATCAATTGGGAAATAACTCTCCTGAGTTTTCATAATAAAATCAAATGCATACAGTTGTAATTCATAAATACAAATTATCTTACAACTTTTGTCTTTCCATCTCTAGTCTTTGTCTAACCATCTGCCTATCAAAAAAACCTTGCTTGTATCCACCTGTCACATGCTCCTCCTCTCTTCCAGTTTTCTACCTCCACCCCACCACAATCATTCTGAAGAAGGGTCCCGGCCTGAAATGTCACCTATTCACGTTCTCCAGAGATGCTGCCTGACCTGCTGAGTTACTCGAGCACTGTGTGTCTCATTTTGTAAACCTAGTATCTGCAGTTCCTTATTTCTGCAATAGTAATCCATCTTGATGCCCTTGTTAAACATTTCCAATCTAACAACTGGGCTGCGAAGCGACTTCTACTGTTTGGATAAAGCTCCTTTTAAGCTTCATTAAAAACACTTGCCAACTGTCCTATGCTGTTCACATCCTGAGTCCCGGCCACTTCCCGGTTTACAGAATAAGACCACTGTAGCCCGACAGCATTTCCAAGGTGCTGGCAGTGTTATGTTTAGGCTGACTTACTCCAAGCATTCCCAGGCACTTTATAGAGCTCGGCCCAACATATTAAGGTAAACTAGGGAAAATATCTCTGGACAATCCTCCATATGGATGTCCCTTGTGAATTTGATTCCATTTCATTCATTGAATGAAAATCACTGTTACTAATATTCTGTGGCAACTGGGTAACTGGAGATAAAGACTACTGAAAAGTAATAAAATAAGAAAAAAAAAAATTGTTTCCCAATTTATATATCGTATGTACAGGGTAGAGCAACAGGCAAAGCCAGCATTCAATACTCATTACTAATTGTCCAGAAGAGGGTGCTGGTTTGCCACTTGGTGAGTCACTTTCGTGATTTGCTGCAAACCTGAACCTGGAATGGTGGAAAAGGTAGACACAAAATGCTGGAGTAACTCAGCGGGACGGGCAACATCTCTGGAGGGAAGGAATGAGCGATGTTTCGGTTCGAGACCCTTCTTCGTCTGAAGAAGGGCCTCAACCCGAAACGTCACCCATTCCTTCTCTCCAGTATTTTGCATCTACCTTTGATTTAAACCAGCATCTGCAGTCCTTTCCAACACACGTGGTGGGGAAGGTTCTGGGGTGTCAGAAGGCAAATCAGCTGCCACAAATTACCTTCCACAACATTCGTACGGAGAGTGTTCCTGGATTTTCTGGCTCAACAATAGTAAAGAAAGGACTATATTTAAAGCAGAAGGTGAGACATGTCAAGAGAACTTGCAGTTGTTGGAAGACTGGAATGCTGACAACAAGCAGAAAATGTGAGGAAGAGTGTCCAATGTCACTCACCATTGGTCGACAGGAGGAAGTGCGCTGCATTCTGTTGAGGCAACCACCGAATCTTGTTAATCTTTTCTTCTATTTCCAGGCTTTTTAAGTAATCGAACTCCGGTTCATGACTCTGGAAAGTGCTGTAAACATTATACTCACCTTGTTGGTGAGGCTGGCTTTTCGTCTAGAAAGGAAAGGAAGATTGACTTTGAAGCTGAACAAAAGAGGTTCAGAGATATTTTTGGCCATGGAGGAAGAATCATTGTTAATGACCATGAAAGTTTAAGATACACATTTTAAATTTTTTTTTTAACGGGAACTGTGGCTTATCAGTTATGCATGATACAGCTGGATGGATTGTAATGTGGTGCGGAACATCCTCAGGTAATCTGGTGGAACAAGAATCAAGGCACACAAACCAAAATATTCCCAACTTTGATTGCTCACCATGGCTGCATTGTTGAGAGCACCTTTGACCTCAGAACACTTAGTTTCAAACACTTAGGGCAAAAAATAAATTCAATGTTCCCACCTTGTAGTGCGGTTCTTCAACTCCTGCTAAAGTTGGATTTTTTTTTTCAGATACCATTTCTCCAAATAGATGAAAGGATTGCAAAAAACATTAGATCGAATGACACAGCAGATGAGCACAAATGCATGTGAATCTCCATTCTAAGACGAGTTGGCACCTGCAAGGGTGAAAGTGGGTGGAGTATCGTAATAAATTGAAGCAAATCAAATGGATTCAACAATGGGTTGACAATGCCAGCAAAATCAATGAACTGCTGGCAAGGGAAATCCGAGATAAAAGCAGAATGCTGAAAGCACTCAGCTGGTTAAGGACCATCTGTGAGAACAGAAGCAGGAAGCGTTTTAGTTTGAAGACGCTTTACAAGAACTGCAAAAGTGAAAAGACAAGAATAGACCAAATCCCAGAGAAACTGCACCGATAGCTGCCAAACTGCCTTTCACTATATTTTGTCCCTTTGCCAAATCACATAAGTCTTATCAATTTTTGGACCAGATTATCTAGTTGTTGCCAACATCAATATAAATAATGGAAGCTCTTGTTTGCAATATAAACCAGGTTTCTCTGCTCATTGTCAATCGTAACCAAAATGTTAGTCAAGTCGAACACTTAATTTGAATTGGGATTTCTAAATATGAAATATTAGAGTATCCTATCTCGTTTCAAAGAATATATATTACATACTTCAAATAGGATCATCTTCTTGCAATTTAACAGAAAATCCGAATTTCAATAGCACCATGTGTCAAAGGATAAATTACTGTATTAAATCAAGCCACGCATCAGATTACCCTCAAAATGCTGTAGGATGCAAAAAGAAATTCTGCTGTCTTCCTACACATTCTATGGGAGGATGTTCTGAGGTTACACACAGATGATCAATAGCAAAACACTCGCAAAGAACCTTTGAAATATACTCTGAAACCCATCTTAACTCTGTTTACTAAATATTAACATTAGAAAACAAATTGGTGGCACAATTATTTTTGAGTTACATTTCCCATCACTTTGCAAGGTGCAGGATGTACAATGAATATTAAAAAAATAACCCTTCATCTGAAATAAGGCCATTAATTGGAGTACTGCTTTCAGGAATGAAACTAACCAAGTTTCATGCTCATGAATCAGAATGTCTTCTCACCTCCCTAACCAATCTAAGAAAGGAAAAACACATTTTTTACATGAAATAATTTTTTTTTCCAGCATTTTAAAATCATAGAAGTGATGAGGGGCAGCATACCACAGTGCAATGATTTAATGAAAGGGGATCAAGTCAACTCCTTCACTCAAATTCCTTCCTGATTGGGATTAAATTAAATACAGTATTAATCAAAATAATCATGTGATTTCAGAGGTAAGATTGCAATACTGTATCAATGGCAAAAGACACACTACTTAATCAACACTTACCTCTTGCTCTCTCTGAAATATCACTACACGACCCCCTTTGTCCCCTGTAGCCAGCAATTCTCCAGTGTGGTTGAATTCTACAGTAGAAATTATATCAGCTGAAAGACAAAAAAGTTTAAACTAAATCTAAATTGGACTCAAAGGTACATTCACCTTACACTCAATGAAGACAAAACCTATGGACTAACATTGCTGGAGTAACTCAGCGGGTCAGGCAGTATCTCTCGAGGACATATATAGGTGGCATTTTGGGTCAGGTCTCTTCTTCAGACTGACTTTTTTGGGGAGGGGGGTTTAGAAAACTGGAAGAGAGGAGGGGCAGGACAACGCCCGGCAACTAATTGGTGCATGCAGGTGAGAAGGGTTTTTGACAGACAAATGGTTGCACAAAGATCAGAGATGTAAAGACAGAAGGTGTGAGACAAAGTATTGAAGAGTTATGCATTGTGAAGCCCGAGGAAGGAATGAGGATGGAAATGGAGGGTGGGGGAAAGGAGGGGTTTTTGAAGTTCTTTAAAATTGGAAAATTCAACATTAGGTTGCAAGCAACCAAGGCAGAATACAAGGTACTGTTCCTCTAATTTACATGTGGCTTCACTGGCAAAGTATGCGACCTAGAACAGACAGGTCAGTATAGGAATGGAAAGAGGAGTTAAAATGGTTAGCAACCAGGATATCCAGCAGGCCTTGGCAGACCAAGCACAAGTATTTGGCAAAAGGGTCTCCGAGTCTATGTTTGGTCTCTGTACAGGAGGCTAAATTGGGAACACCGGATGCAGATGATGAGGTTAGTGGAGGTACATGCTCAATGCTCAGAGTTCCAAGTCCACAATGATGTAGCACTCTTCTTCAGTCGCCTCCAAACCTTTTTCTCTGGTAAGGAATGCTCAGTGACATCCCAGTGACATCCCCTTCTCCATTTCAAGTGATGCATGTGTACCACCTCCATCATCATCCACTGCCTCCAGTGTTCCCGATGTGGCCTCATTTACATTGGAGTCCGAACGTAGACTCTGGCAATCATTTCACCAAACACTTGTGCTCGGTCTACCAAGGCCAACTGCATCGCCCTTCACTAACCATTTTAACAACTCTTCCCATTCCCAAACTGGATTTTCTGTCCTGGGCATCATCTATTGCCAGAGTGAGGCCACATGCAAACTGGGTAGCTTGTTATAACTTAACATTACTTACATTGAATTCTCCAGTTTTGGGCAACTTCAAAAATCCCCCTCCACCTTCCTCCCTCACCCCCCATTCTTTCCCCTCCTCCTCCTCCACACCCTCGTATTCCTGTGCCCTTCCTGGACTTGCACGTATCTCTCTCCTCCTCCTCCTCCCGTTCCACCTGCATTCCTTCCTCTAGCTTCACAATTCACAACTCTTCAATCCTTTTGTGTCATACCTTCTGTCTTTTCATCTCTGGCCTTTGCCAATCATCTGCCTATTAAATCCACCCCCACCCCACCTGTATCCACCCATTACTTGCCAGGCTTTCTTCTGCCTCTCCTCTCTTCCAGCTTCCATCTCCACCCCCCACAATCAGTCTGAAGACGGGTCCTGACCCAAAACTTCACCGATGTTCTCCAGTGATGCTGCCTGACCCGCTGAATTACTCCAGCACTTTGTGCCTTCTATTGTAAACCACCATCTGCCATTCTTTGTTTCTAGACGAGATCTTTCGGTTCAACTTGCATTTGAGCTGTCCTTGAACAGCCTGTTATTCAATTAAAAGACAAGAATCAATGTGGTGACACTCAAATTCCTGTGCCATTGTTATGCGCAGAATGCTGTAATTTTACCGATAGTTCATCATTGCATTATTAATTAGGCTGCACAGACAAACATCCTTTAACTGTAAAGAAGAAATGACAAATTAAACTTCTTCAATAGGGTAAGTTGCACACTGACCACATACATTTTACAGAGGACTCATCCAAAAAAAATAGCAAACAATGAACAGTGACATCCTGAAGGCTTTTTAAAGAAAATCCATATATATAATTTTAAATTCTGAAAAGTTAAGAGCGGCCAAGCAAAATCGTATTCATATTGAAAAGAGCCGCAAAGTGGAGCCACAAGTCGGTAATAATGGAAAAGGTACAAAACTTGTCCCCTAATCAACTATATGTTCTTCTGGTGGCTGATTTGAAAAAATGCTCTTAACACTTCCTACCCCTCCCCAAAGTGAAAGTGAGCAAAAAAAAGATGAGCCAAGCTATAAATTTTGAATATGGTTTAGAACTTGATTTAGGTTAAAAAAGCAAATCGTAGTCTTCCGTATTGTAATATATAAACAAAATGTCTGAAATGTAAACAAAGTCACAATACAGAAAATCAAAGGAGGGGCACATAAAATGCACAGATCCTTTGTAATATTTTTCTCTCAAACATTACAATTATCAACTGCCCATTCAATACTCGAGTTAACTAGCTGGTTCATATGAGGAATGTTCTGATGCCTCTTTATCAAGGCAATTGCCAAAATGGAATTGGGGGGGGGGGGGGGGGGGAGGGAATCTATTCAGATTGTGGTGCCGAGGTCAAAATGATCATGATGGAGACACAAGAGACTGCAGATGCTGGAATCCAGAGCAAAAAGATTCTGCTGGAGAAACTTAACAAGTCAAACAGAACCTGTGGAGGCAAAGGGATAAGTCTCTGTTTTAGGCCAAGACCCTGCATCAGGACTGAGAGTAAAGGGGGAAGCCTTGGCAAATATAGAGGTGAGAGGGTTGGGTGAGAAAGAGGCTGGTAGTCGATACGTAGAATCAACCGAGATGGGAGATGATGCAGGATGGGGCCACGTTTGGTTGGGAGGCGAGTGAGGGAGGTAGAGGCTGGAAAGTGAAAAAGTAGAAACAAATAGGGGAAGGATGAGGGGAGATGGATTTGAAATGTATCCAACATTAACCGCGTGATGATATTCATTGTCAGAATGGAATTTTGGACAGTTAACAACACTATAGGATCAACAGCAAGGCAAGTTTGAGTTCACGTTATTCCCAGTCACAATGGTTGATACAACATGTGTTCTGAATCTAGAGGACAGCATATAGATTATGCACTCTTATCAAAATCCTTAATTATCTCAGGTTTATATCTGGGATCGGAATACAGCAGCAATGTTGACTGCAAAGATGAATATGTCCATTGTATCTCTTGGCATTAAAAAGGATGTTTTTGACAGAACTCATTATAAATCAGTGTCTTAGATTTGAAAGAACTCAGGGCGAGTGATAATTTTGATCACTTTCGATAGTATTATGTAACGCTATGGAGCCGAGATGTGCACAATGTGCAATGAGCTGGCTCCTCCCTCCCCAGTACACGTGATCATTGAGAAAAGTAGTGTAAGAAAATAACTGCAGATGCTGGTACAAATCAAAGGTATTTATTCACAAAATGCTGGAGTAACTCAGGTCAGGCAGCATCTCAGGAGAGAAGGAATGGGTGATGTTTCGGGTCGAGACCCTTCTTCAGACTGATTAAAATTAAAATTGAGAAAAGTAGTATTGGATACAAACACAGTGAAATAAGAATTGAAGTGGAGATGGGTGTCAGGCCTAAGAAAAGGGGGGGGGCATTTTAGTATGAATGCTGGAGAAGACAGGATAGATTCTTGGACAACATCCTTCTATGAAGATGAATTAAGATTAGCAAATACTCTCTGGAGTTGAGAAGAATGAGAGCTGACCATACTGAAATGGAAGTCAATGAAAGAGTAAAATGGTAACAAGTTGGATCTACCAGCTAGTGTCTAGAATTAAGGATAAGGGGTTTTCTTACAAGGAATGTGTCATTTAAAACTAAGAAGATAAATCTGAGAAGGCAATTGCAAAACTTTGGAATTGTTTCCCTCAAAAGGGTCTAGATATCAATCTGTACCGATATCAGGACCAGAATCAATAGAGTTTACATATTTAATGGAAACATGGTATCTAAAGATCAGGTGATGAAGCGGATAGGAAAGAGGATCAACCAAGTTTTCATTGATTGATTGGGTTGGCGCTGGGATCTCACTTCCTGCTTCTTACATTCTTATGTTTTTAGGACATAGACAACTGATGAAAACCTCAAATCAATTTTTTCCTTTCTACTTGTCAACATGAAGTGGTCAAGTATAATGGACTCAAGCTAGATGCAGTCGAGTCCTGCACACAGAACCAAGGCCTTCCATGGTCTAGCTAAGGCATGAAATGTCTAACTAGCCACAGACCTGTCAGCCACCTCTCAGTCAAAGTGCAAGTAGTCATCACCCCTCCCAGTAATAAGCTAAAATGAACAATAAAACGTTGCGGCAGAAATCAGAATTGACAGTTGTGTAAGCAACCAAGTTGTTAAAATAATTACTTAAATGGAGATTTGTTATTTATTATTTACCATGTGAAAAGTAGACATAAATAATTAAATATTTTGCAAGCACACAAGGAATGTCTTACAAAGACAAATGATACATTAAGTGAAATTGATTTTTTTCCAATGAACCTTTTAAAAAAATACCCGATCTAAGAATCTACGATCTTCTAATATACATGAAATTATTTCCATTAATGTTGCCATGCCTTCAGTTAACTAAGGTCACTATACTGCAGAGAGAAATATAATATCAGAGTTAGAAATACAGCATGGAAACAGGCCTTCTGCTCAGGTCTGCGCAGAGCATCTACCAGCCATTTACACTATTTCTAAATTAATCCTATTTTTATTTCCCCAGTATTTTCATCAACTTTTCCCAAATGCTACCACTTACCTACACATTGAAGACAATTAACAGAAGCTAATCAACCGAACAACTTGCATATCTGGGATGCAGAATGAAAACTGAGCACCTCAACAAAATCTACATGGTCAGAGAGAACATGCAAACTCCACACAAAACAGTTCCCGAGGTCAGAAATGACCCACAGTCTCTGGCACAGTGAGGCACCAGAGAATAATTCATAAAAATTCCACATGAAATGAATACGGCACAACAGTTATAACTGGTGCAATTGGATCAGTAATGATATAGATAGAACAAGTATTCAGCAAAATGTTTTATTTGCAGAAGATACAGCCTTCTCTGCAAGTCCTGTTGTGGCCACGATCAAATCCAGTGTTGAAATTGACTCTAGCATCTGTGTTATGAACAAAGAGTCGAACCACCTGCCCTTGACATCACCAGAGTTCCTCACTATCCTGACGAGGCCACTGACCGGAAGAATCAACAGCACCAAGCAGAAATTCTACAGCAATATGTGGAGCTCAGAGGCAGGGAATCCTCTGAAGAGCCATTCGCCACCCAATATCCCCAAGGTATATATATATATATATTTATATTTGTTATGTTATAGATATATATAACATAACAAAACAATTTTAGGGCCACCTTACTCACCATTCGCCTGCAGTGTGCAGTATCGAGTGTCATTACATTAAAAGTAATTAACTTTATAAACTTTAATAAATGCCCCCCCCCCCCCCCCCCCAACACACACACACACACACACACACACACACACACACACACACACAGCAGTGCCAGGAGGACTGGCGCCTGTTCTTCCTCCCGTGGTGCAGCACGGCGGCAGAGGGTCAAAGTAGATGACCGCCGGCAGGGCAAACATGCGGCAGCGCCTTGCGGCCGCTTTCCTGCTACCCGCCACAGCGATGGCCGCCCGGGGCCAGGGTGAGTGGCTCCCTGTCCTTTTCTCTCCCGCCCCCGGCTACGGGGGAGACTCCCCAGCCGTAAACGGGTCCACGGGTGGTCAGTTGGGGGAAGGTTGCCGGGCCTGGTATCCGCACGTGCGCAGTTGGGGGAGGCTTGCCGGGCCCGGCGGCGGCTCTCGACCCTTGGATCTTGCTGAGTGCTTTTGGGGTAAATAAAATTGTGTTTAGAAGTTTATCAATGTAGGAGAGGTTTGGACCCAACGGGTCGTCTAGTAATTTATAAACCTCCACTTTCACCTCACATTAAACTCCTTCACTGCTCATGAACTGGTCATCTTCATGGTCCATTTCAGAAGATTTTTGGATAATCCCCACAGTTTAGCCTAGCTTTATATACAACCCAGGCTGTCCGAGCATGGTAGATTTTCTCCCATGGACATCAGTGAACCAGTTGTCAAATGCAATCTGGTAGTCTTGTGGTCATCATTACTAAATTACTTAATAACTAGTTTCTTTTTAAAATCAATTCCATGGACCATTTCAGAAGATTTTTGAATTGAATTGAAGAACTGAATTGAAATTTGAACTCTGGTTCCTGAACTGTTGTCCCAAGCCCCGGGTAGTAGTAACTCAACTACTCAAAACTTTTCTCCCCAGTGTGAAAATGTTAAAGAGGGCAGCATGGTGGCGTAGCAGTGGAGCAACTGCCTGATTGCGCCAGAGACCTGGGTTTGATACTGACTACGGGTGCTGTCCGTTCTGAGTTTGTACGTTCTCCCCGTGGGTTTTATCTGAGATCTTCGGTTTCCTCCCACATTCCAAAGTCGTCCAGGTTTGTACGTTAATTGGCTTGACATAAATGTAAAATTGTCCCTAGTGTGTGAAGGGTTGTGTTAATGTGCGGGGATCGCTGGTCGGTGCAGACTCGGTGGGCCGAAGGGCCAGTTTCCATGCTGTATCTCTGAACTAAACTAGAGGGCATTGCATTAAAAGTGAGAGAGACAAAGTTTAAAGGGGATGTGTGGGGCAAGTTTTTGTTTTCAAAAAACACATACATAGTGTTGGGTGCCTGAAGCACACTGCCAAGGGTGGTTTAAGAGGGTTTTGGATAGCCACATAGAAATTTCAGAAATTGAGCATGGATCATGTGCAGACAGAGGAGATTAGTTTAACCTGGCATTAGGTTTGGCACAGACATTGTAGGCCAAAGGGCTGCATTATTCAATGTTCCTTGTACTGCTGAACACCACAAGCACAGTATTCCAGTACAGCACAAACCAGCTCAAAATAATCACACACTTTCATATAATATTTGCAGCAGGGCAATCAAAATCCTGACGTTTCAGCACAAGGAAAATGAGTGGTGCTGTCAATGTGCTAAATTTAGCAACAAAATTATGTAAAGAACTATTATCAAGATTTGGGTGGCTTTCTTCCCTCAGCCTTCAGCCAGAATCAGCAATATTATCAAGCACTGTGGCGCAGCGGTAGAGTTGCTAACTTACAGAAGACTCTCTGAAGAAGGGTCTTGACCCAAAATGTCACCCATTCCTTCTATCCAGTGATGTTGCCTGTCCCGCTGGGCAACTCCAGCATTTGTGTCCATCTTTGGTGTAAACCAGCATCTGTAGTTCCTTCCTTCACTATCTGCAGTTCCTTCCTTACAAGAGCTTGTGCTGCAGAGTCAGAGCTTGGCTCAGGCAATGCAGATGAAGAAACAAGACAAGGAGTGAAGTAACTAAATGGTGGGGAGGGTGTGGCAGCAGAATAGGTAAGGTAACAGTTCTGCTTTTATCTGCTCTTGAACAAGATGCACCCTTTCATCATTTGCCGACCAATTGATAACCATCTAACCTTAGAATCAGGCTGGCAGCAGCAGCGTGGAACACATCAAACAAAAATCCTGTCACAGTGCAGCTGCAAAGAAGTTATTTCAGTATGTTTCTAATTAGTACACAAATAAAATTAATGACATTTCCAAAGGGCTCTGAAGATCACACAATCCTTTGAACAAACAGTAATTAAAAATGATGCTTCACTTTTTGGTACATAAGAATAATTTGGGATTCCATTAGTAAATCAATTGTAAAGTCTGTTAGTTCAGTTGAGTGTCCTCCCCAACCTCTCCCCCCCCCCCTCCCCCACCCCTTAATCCCAACTCTCATCGCCATGTATGGTACAAGAGTCATCCTGCACATCCCCATCATAAAAACTTGACAAATGAAGTAGACAAATTTTATTAGAATAATTTTATCTTCTGTCATGGAACAACAGTCACAGGATTGACAAATTGTGAGCAACAAGTTTGTGGGGGAAGGGGGGAGGGGAAAGAGAGAGGATTTCTTCGGCACAGTATGACTCAGACAAATGAAATACAGTATTAAGAAATAATGTGCTTTTAACAACCCAAACATTAATTATCACCATCAGCAACAATCAAATTCACATTCCACCAAGATACCATTTACCAGATTCAAAAATGAAATGAGGATGCAATTTAATTTTAAGGTACTTAATAAGCATGCTTTTTCAAGATGATTCAAAGCAGCTTCTGAAGGGTCTGAAGAAGGGACTCGACCCAAAACACCACCCATTCCTTCTCTCCAGAAATACTGCTTGTCCCGCTGAGTTACCCCAGCATTTTGAGTCTATCTAGGGTCCAATGAATACTTCTACATGCAGATAACCCAATTAATTTTGTTCTCTCTCAGCTACATCTCTCCTCGTCACCTTCTCCTCCTCGTTCCACAAACGTATACTCTTTTACTTGATATAATCCCAATCCCAGAAATGCCAGCATCAGATCTGACAGTCTCTTCACGGGAAGGATGTGGAGACTTTGGAAAGGGTGCAAAGGAAGTTTACCAGAATATTGACACAAAGAACTGCAGATGCTGGTTTATACCAAAGATTTACACAAAGTGCGAGAGTAACTCAGCGGGTCAAGCAGCATCTCCGGAGAAATAGAATGGATGACATTTCGGGTCAGGACTCTACTTCAGAGTTGACGTTTTAGGCTGGAACCTTTCTTCAGACAATTAAGAGACACATAAATAGGCTGGACAGTCAGAACCTTTTTCCCCAGGATGGAAAAATCAAATACTAGAGGGCATAGCTTTAAGGTGAGAGAGGCAAAGTTCAAATGAGATGTGCGGGCAACTACAGAGGGTGGCAAGCATCTGGAACATGCTGTCAGGGCTGGTGGTTAAGACTAATAAAGGCAGGTTAGGCTAATAGGCTTTTGGAAAGGCATATGTATATGCAGGGAATGGAAGGATGTGGATTATCCACAGATAGATAAAAGATGGTCTTGGCATCATGTACAGCACCGACATTGTGGGAAGAAGGGCCTGTTCTTGTGTTGTACTGTTCTATGTTCGATATTCTCTCAGGGACTGAACAAGAAATCTTGCGCAATGCAGGGAGTGCTTCATCATTGGCATTGCTATTCTTTGGTGCAGACTGTAAATTGAGGAGCTGTGTTAAAGCTCCCTTGGATTTACTTGAACAACTTTATGGTCATCCCCTGTTGTTCAAATCAACATTTCTCCCTCAATTACCATGGTAATGTTAATTCAATTCAGTACACCATTTACATAGAAAGATGTCCCAAGGTGCAGCCACAAAACTATGATTGGAAATAGGCGAGGTTTAAAAACATGCAGATAGATGAATTTTAAATGCTTTCATAAATATGATTAAGAGGAAAGGAGGATCAAATTGGAGAAGAAAATACAAAGTGTGATTTAAATTCCATGATAAGCAAACAGAGTATTTTGGAGATAAATATTTCCAACAGTACTCAAACATCATTAATTTGAACAGTGCATCTCACCGTGATGGAATTACTGGAAACAATTATATAATAAAGCAAGATGATTTGATAAGCTCCAAGAAACTCTCACCCTGCAGCTGGTCTTAGATTTGCCTTATTCATTATTCCATTTATAACCTGTATTCATTTTAAAGCTGACAACTTCATTAGTCAAGTTTGCTAAATAAAAGTCTACAAAAACACTCAACATACAGTACAAATTCAACAACAAATGCATTATATGGGCAGATAGGCCAAGAGAATGACACTGAGGAATTTTTTTTTTCCCTATCAATGCTCTAATGTTCAATAATAAACTTACAGCATACCTGTTTCTGTTACAAGTTGAGGTTTATGGAGTAGCCTTTAAAAAGGCTATCCAAATATCCGCAAATACATTCAGACTTCAAAACTAAGGCTTAAATGCTTGACACACGCAACACATGGGGGCAGCACAGTGGCACGAAGGACAAGTGGCATAGCTGGTAGAGTTGCTGCCTCTCAAAGTCAGAGTCCCGGGTTCAGTCCTGACCTCAGGAACCTCAGCGTGAAGTTTCCATGTTTCCTCTGGGTCTTTCCGTTTTTTTCCCACACATCAAAGACATGCAGCTTTGTAGGTTAGGAGAACAAGGTAGAGAAAGTGGGATAACATAGAACTGGTGTAAACGGGTGATTGATAGTCGGCATGGTCGTGGTGGGCCATGCTGTAACTTTAAACCTCCGAAGTAAAATTTATCTGACCAGAGGGTTTCATAAAACAAATGGATTGCACAATAATAAAAGGTAACAAAATATTAAAAGAACCATTATAATAATTGCCAATCAGGTAGCCAAACACAATAAGGTGCTTTTCAATAAATGTTTGCCATAATTACAATTGTGCTTGAGGACATCTAAATTATTTGCTTGTAATAATGTGAATTAAAGCACCTGATACTTATTAGCAGAGTCATGAGGCTTTCTGGTTTGTAATTGGACAGCATATTGTTCTTAAAAGCATGAAGGGGGTAAAGTTTCAAAGTGACAGATACTACAGTTAGATATTGGCAATAATTCTGCACGACCAAAAACTAATTTTAGAAACCAATTCACAGTGAAGTTTCATGTGCATAATGAACAGATTATTTCCAACATGTTACAAAAAGATGTGAACTTTGTGTAAATAAGGGAATTCAACAAACATTTCTATTAACGTTAAACAATTTTAGGCTTATAAGTACTTAAAATTAAAATTACAACCAGCGAAATCACCTCTAATTTGAAAAAAAAGACACTAAGTGATGGAGTAACTCAATGGGTCAAGGAACATCTCTGGAGAACATGGATAGGCAACATTTCAGGTCAGGACCATTCTTCAGACTAATTGGCAGGATGGAGGAAAAGATAAAAGCTGGAAGAGAAGAGGGGAAGATAGCACGGCAAGTAATAGTTGGATGCGGGGGGGGGGGGCAGTAGTTTTGTAGACTATGGGTGGACAAAGGACAGCAAAGAAAGGACAGGTGGTGCAAGACAAAAGGACTGAAGAGTTGCAATTGTGACCTCAACAAATGAATGTAGTTGCAAGAGGAGAAGGGGGGGGGGGGGGGGGGGGGGGGGGGAGAAGAAAGGGGGAGGGGGAAGAAGAAGAGGGGAGGGTTTGTAGTTACCCAAAATTGGGGAACTCAATGTTCATACTGCTGGGTTGCAAATTACCCAAGTGCAATACAAGGTTCCTCCAGTTTGCATGTGGCCTCGCTCTGACAACAGAGGCGGCCCTGAACAGAAAGGGCAGCACAGGAATACGTAGGTGAGTTACAATGGTTAGCAACTGAGAAATCAAATAGGCCTTATCAGACTTGTTGGTCCTTGTCAGACCGAGCGCAAATGTTCAGCGAAATGGTTTCTCCCCCTGCTTCTCCCATTCCCCCACCCGTGCTCACACCCTTTTCTATTTTCCACCTACATTCTTTCCTCGAGCTTCACAATTTGCATCTTCAATCCCTCATTCCTGAATCCTTTTGTCTCACACCTTCTGTCTTTTCATCTCTGGTCTTTGCCCAACCATCTGCCCATTGAAAACCCCTCTCACCTGTATCCACCTATTACTTGCCAGGCTCTTGTTCTGCCTCTCCTCTCTTCCAGCATTCTTCCCCATACCCACACCCCAACCAGTCTGAAGAAGGGTCCCAACCGAAAAGTCACCTATCCATGTTCTCTAGACCTGACCTGCCAAGTTATTCAAGCAGTGTGTGTCATTTCCTGGAAGCCAGTATCGGGTTTCTACCTGGTTTCTTCATCCAATTTGGAGTCCGTCTTCTCATTTCAGCTGTAGAGCCCACAAAAGGCCTTATATTGTTTGGAGTCTGAATCATATCAATATACAAGACATACCACTTCTGTAGTTCCAACAATGCCCAGTATAAACTTTAAATTATCAATTCTGCCTGCTGCAGCAGATAATGTGGAACCAGGTGAGGTGGGTGATGGAAAAATTGAGCCAAATGGGGTTGTGGTGGTGGGGAAGAAAGGGGCGAGTTGGAAGATAGTGATTCAATGATGGTGAAAGGCAGAGAGACAAGAGAGAGAAAAAATGGGCCAGATGGAGCATTGAGGTAGAGGTCGGAAGATGATACGTGGAAACAAAAGGTTGCAGATGCAGAATCTGCTTAATAAGGGAGGTGATAAGCGGAACAGATAAGGGAAGGGTGATGATGGATAGAATGAGGTAGAGGATAGGAATGAAGTTGTGGTGGAAAAAAAAGCAAAAGTCTACGAGTTGATGACTCAGCACAATCGACAATGCTGCATATCCAATGCTGGGTAGCACTTTCAGAAGTAGGAAATATCTTCATTTCCCAGAAAAGCAAACCACTTTAGCTGACTCAATCCGCCACACCGTGATCTCATTTAAACTATTCATTTCAGTGATGAAATGATCAAATGGAAAGTAGGATAGAGGATTTTTGGATGAGTGAAATTAAAAAGGAAAACGATTGCATTTAATTTATAACTATTTGCATAAATGCACCAATTCATGTTCAGATTAAAACAATAGATTCCAGATCTGCCTGGAGTTCTGCATGCATTCACAGGCAACTAAAATCTGCAGCTTGTAGCCATGATGCAGCTATCAATGGTTAATTCACCCACACGTCTGGAAATGCTTCTTTAGTCATCTTGTTTTGGATTTGAAACAAGTGCATGAATACCAGGTCAGGTCCTGTTTATTCATCTTCGGCATATGGAAAGTAGAGGAGGACAGTTGTGACGGTTAAAGGAGGCCACAGCTGCTGCACGCTGATACAACAGCTACAAGGAATTCTGACCGCTGTCAAAACTACACAATATCAGCATTTCAGTGAATGCAGTCTGAAGGCAAAGCAGCTAGAAATATCTCAGCATGCTTTTGCCCCAATTAGTTTATCCATGCAAAGAATTGTAGCCTAGAACTTTGTAAGTATAACACCTTTTTTTGTTTAAAACCAAATATCACTTAAAATAACTTTGCACACATTTTAATGCAAAATCAACTATTGCCTGTTGAAATTCTAAGCATTGTAAATTTAGGTTGTGCACTTGCAGTGACAATTCGCTTTAGAATTTTCTCAAAGTCATATTGGTGGCTGGCATTGTGGCACCAGAGACTGGTTCAATCCTGACTTAGGGTGCTGTCTGCATGGAGTTTGTACGTTCATCCTGTGACTGCATGGGTTTTCTCCAGGTGCTCGTTTCCTCCCACATTCCAAAGACATGCAGGTTTGTAGGTTAATTGGTTTCTGTAAAATTGTGCAATTGTCCCTCATGTGTAGGATAGTGCTAGTGTACTGATCGGCGCAGACTCGGTGGGCCAAAGGGATTGTTTCCATGCTGTATCACTAAACTAAACCTAAACATAACTGCTATCATTAAGCTGCATATTGCTCAACTTGAAAGAACCACAAAACCAGAAGTAATATCGAGATCTGCAATCTTCGTTTGTAACTTCTTGTCAAACATTGGTAGGAGCAGGAGTTGGTCATTGGGCCCTTGCATCTGTTCCACAACGCAATAAAATGATGCCTGATCTTTCACTCTAGTTTATGAATCGCATATGAATGAATGAATGAGTAAGTTTATTAGCCAAGTATGCATATACAAGGAATGTGCCTTGGTGCTCCGCTCACAAATGACAACACAAACATACAGTTAACAATTAAGAATGAAGCATAACCACATCAAAACAATAAGGATACAACATTACAGCATTGAGGAAATAAGTTTTTCAATTCTATCCTTCCCAACAGATGCTATATTTTGAGACTAGAATTACTAGTTAAAGAAAATGGGCGGCACGGTAGCACAGCGGTAGAGTTGCTGCTTTACAGCGAATGCAGCGCCGGAGACTCAGGTTCGATCCTGACTACGGGTGCTGCACTGTAAGGAGTTTGTACGTTCTCCCCGTGACCTGCATGGGTTTTCTCCGAGATCTTCGGTTTCCTCCCACACTCCAAAGACGTACAGGTATGTAGGTTAATTGGCTGGGTAAATGTAAAAATTGTCCCTAGTGGGTGTAGGATAGTGTTAATGTACGGGGATCGCTGGGCGGCACGGACTTGGTGGGCCGAAAAGGCCTGTTTCCGGCTGTATATATATGATATGATATGATATGAAATACCACCCAGGGAAACATCAATTCCACCCATCAAGACCCACACGAGTTATGTACTTTACAATGAGGTCACCTCTCATTCTCCCGAAGATCAAAGTCCTCGGTCCAAGTCTCTCCTCATGCAGCAAAATCACCATTCCAGAAATCAGTCAGATGAACCATTGTTATATCCTTCCTGACACAAGCTGATCAGACCAGTATACTATCTTCCCAATGTAATCTCACCAGATAATTGGAAATTTATGCCACTACTCTCACATTCAAATTACCTTGCACAATATCCTACATACGTTTCTTTCATAATTGCTTGTTCTTCCATATCAACTTTATTTTTTCTACCAAAACTATAACCTCATTGTTCCCACAGAGCATCTGCGAAGTTCTTGCCCAATCACTTCATCTGCCTGTAGCCCCCGTGCATTCCACAACACACTTGCCTGAACATCCAATGTTACACATATGTTTCATCAATGAAGCAATAAGTGCTTATTGTACACTTTCAACACCAAAATGGTGCCATGCCTTTAATTCTGGAGTCTGTGCCTTGCAACAGTGCAAGACCTCACACAATTTAACATCTGAGGTTGCTTGCAGAGGACTAAAGGGTATTGCTGATCTGCCATGATCACAATCAATGGCAGTGCTGACTCGAAGGGCCAAATGGCCTCCTCCTGCACCTATTTTCTATGTTTCTATGCTACATACAGTGAAAGCTTAGCGCCTCACTTCCATGTTTTTAACCTTACTTCCATGGCTGACCATTATCTTCCTGGGCAATGTCAGCCACAAGGCTGTGGCTTGTATTACATGTTTCAAAGCAACACAGACATTTTGGCTGTTATCTCGTCAAGCAGACGCCATCAGGAATTGCATCGGTTTCATTTTAAAGTGGAATCCGGCTTAAAGGTTTGAAGAAGGGTCTCAACCCAAAACATCACCCATTCATTCCCGCTGAGTTACTCCAGCATTTTGTGACCATCTTCTTTAAAATAACACCAAGTACTTTGTATTTTCCAATTGTTTTTTTTATTTAGCAGGGTGGATGGCAGTGTCTGATTTCGGTGCTAAAAGGGACAATTTCTTCAGGTGCTTCTATGAGACCTTAACTACGCACTTAACCAGAAGGTTTTTGGATTGTTGAGCAAGTTAACAGCATTCATTCTGAGTATTATCCCACATCTGTCATCACCCGATTAGTTAAACGAAGAGAGTATAAGATGCCAACCAATTGCCCCGAAAATTATTCCAGTAAACATTGGTCACCAATCTAAATTAGTGTAGTGGCCTGGCGGAGGCCAGAGAAAAGGCAGGACGCCAGGCAGGTTTAGTTAACGGTCTTTATTAAGCTGTGAGCTCCTGCTCACAGCGTAGTTCACCTAGGGATGAACCACGCCTCCCAACGGGCTGACCTTTAACCCCTTACGCCTGTCCGTCAAGTGACGAGGGGGCTGACCCAAGGAGTGGCCCGATCCCCAGGGACCGTCACACTAGTGATTTTTTCTTGGATGTCACACAAATCAAATACCACCACCAGAGGTTCCCTCAATGTCAGACTTGGAAATATCTACAATGCATATCCCGTCAATATGCTAGATAACCAAAAGGTTTAATTCCCAAGTTCCTGGAATTACTTACATAATGACACTGGTACATCATTATCACATGTACTAAGATATAGTGAACACCGTAATTTTGCGTGCTATCCAGGCAAGTCATACAATCCACGGGTATGTCAGGCATTGCAAAAAAGACAATAAATTGAGTTTAGAACATAGTGTTACAGCTACATAGAAAATGTAGAAGCAGTGGTTTTTGATTACGTTAGCTGCTGTTCCAAAGCAGCATGAAGTGCAATTTGAATAGTTTTCTGGGGTGGTGGGGGTTGGGGGGAGGGGGGGGTGAGGAGGAAGATGGGAGGGAGGGATGGTGGAGGAGAAAGAAATGGAAGCTAGTTTGGATGATGAACTGGACTGCATTCACAGCTGGTCACAATTTCTCGGTCTTGTTAAGAGCAGATGCCAGATGAGTCGTGATGAATTCCGATAGAATGCTTTCAGTCAGATCATTACCCAGGAGGATTATATAAGTCTGGAACTAAATCCAAATTAAACATAGAATGGTACAGAAACAGGCCATTTGGTCCACAATGTCTGTGCTAAATGTGATGCTAAGATAAATTAATCTCATCTGCCTGCACATGATCAAAAATCCCTCCATTTCCTGCATATCCATGTGCCTATCTAAAAGCCTCCTGAATGTTACTATAGCATATGCCACCACCTCCACCTCTTGTTGTGACAGCACACTCAAAGCACCCACCATTGTGCAAGAATATTTCCCCCATACTTCTGTTTTAACCTTTTCCCCCCTCACTTTAAAGCCGTTTTCCCCAAGGTGGAAATATCAAATAGAAATATTCTATTCTTTGATAGAAATAAAATGTCTATTTTATTCTCATCATTTTATATACTTTTATCAGATCTCCTCTCAACCTCTGGCATTCCAGAGAACCTCTTCTTTTTGTAAATACTCTCTAATCCATGCATTCTAGGAAAGTTCTTCTGCATCCTCTCCAATGTCTCCACATATTTCCTGTATTGGGAACAACTAGAGCTGTATGCAATACTCCAAATGTGGCCTAACCAAAGTCCCATAAAGCTGCATCATGACTTCCTGACTCTTGTCGTCAAGGCCTCGACTCTATGCCACTTTCAATGAGTTATGGAATTGAACCGCAAATTCCCTTTGCACATCAATGCTGTTAAGCATTGAGTTAAGCAGAGAGTTAAGACATCATAATCAAAGGCTATAAAATAAAAGAGTAACAATTTTACTACACTTGTACTTATGGGGGTGAAAAAAAATCTCCAGGTCATTCGGCAAGCAGAAGGGCAAAAGGAAAAGTAAATGGTTTCTCTTAACTCCTGAAGATCTGACGAGAATTATGGCAATTACAAGGTGCACAAGGAGATGGTGGCAAACAAGGAATGATTGTTGATAGAAACATAGAAAGTAGGTGCAGGAGTAGGCCATTCGGGCCTTCGAGCCTGCACCGCCATTCAATATGATCATGGCTGATCATCCAACTCAGTATCCTGTACCTGCCTTCTCTCCATACCCCCTGATCCCTTTAGCCACAAGGGCACATCTAACTCCCTCTTAAATATAGACAATGAACTGGCCTCAACTACCTTCTGTGGCAGAGAATTCCGCAGATTCACCACTCTCTGTGTGAAAAAAACTTTCTCATCTCGGTCCTAGGCGATCCCCCCTCAATCTTCTAAATTCCAGCGAGTACAAGCCGAGTCTATCCAGTCTTTCTTCATATGAAAGTCCTGCCATCCCAGGAATCAATCTGGTGAACCTTCTCTGTACTCCCTCTATGGCAAGAATGTCTTTCCTCAGATTAGGAGACCAAAACTGTACGCAATACTCCAGGTGTGGTCTCACCAATGCCCTGTACAACTGCAGTAGAACCTCCCTGCTCCTATACTCAAATCCTTTTGCTATGAATGCTAACATACCTTTCGTTTTCTTCACTGCCTGCTGCACCTGCATGCCTACTTTCAATGACTGGTGTACCACGACACCAGGTCTCGTTGCATCTCCCCTTTTCCTAATCGGCCACCATTCAGATAATAATGGGCTGATGGGCTACTTCCGGTGGTTGGCTACCCGAGGGTTGGCATTATTTGAATTCTTCATTTCAGTGGAGACTTCACAGTGCTCGTTAAAATGTGAACACATTATCAAAATTCTTTCTGCTCCAAGCTAGCAATTAATTGAAACTGTTAGAGCTATTATGAGTCAATGCTAGATTTAAATGCTAATTTAAAATAAATGACAATCTCCTCTTGCATTACCCAAGACCTCCAATCTATAATGCAATACAAAGGAAGACCTTAACTGTAATTCGATCATTAGTCAATAAAATTACATCTCAAACATGGCAGTGTTACCCATTCCATCCTATTTGCAAGAAGTACACCAGATTCACTGGAAAAATGAGCACTACAATATCAGCAAGCTCTCCCAACCTAACATTCCCACTAGTGAAGCCCTAGTTACTCTCAAGATAGACAAACTGCTGGAATAACTCAGTGGGATTGGCCGCATCTCTGCAGAGAAGGAATGGTGACGTTTTGGGTCAAAACCCTTCTTCAGACCCGAAACGCCACCCATTCCTTCTCTCCAGAGATGCTGCCTGTCCCGCTGAGTGACTCCAGAATTATGTGCTATCTTCGGTGTAAACCAGCATCTGCAGTTCCTTCCTTCCCTAGTTACTCTCAGTTGCCTTGGCTTGGGAGGCCACATCTCTCACCTGACCATTGCCAGATTCCCAAAACGGAAACACGATACTAAAAGCTTCGTTAACGGAGGTGGCTAACGGGCAGACAGAGGAATAGAATAAAGTACGTTCTCAAAGTTTCCTTGAAATGCAACATTTCCACTGATGCCCAAGAACTTTCTGGCTTACGTCTGCTCTAATTAGAGAATGAATATTTGTAATGGTATTGAAAATCTTGAGGCCACATATCACTGGCACACAGTCGCCCACAGCCAAGTGCAATTGAGTACTCTTCTTTTCATTCATAGTATCTTTTACAATGTGCCTTATATTTTCACGTCATACATCAAAGACACAAGTTATCTGCTGATGCTGAACACTGAGTGTTACACTCTAATGAATTAACTTAAAGCCACCCTCTCATAGGTTCCTTGTATGCCACATAAATCACGGAGATATATTATCCCATCTTCAAGTTCTCCCGCATTAGCATGCTATATGCAAAAAGGCAAGCACAGCAATTAGATTATTTTTTTCTCTCTAGCAAAAACCCAATGAAGCAAAAATGTTTATCGTGTAATTCATTAAAGCACTTTGTTTTTGTAGCAAGGGCAATAATTTACATTTAGACCTGATGTTTTCCCAGATGTACTGAATATCAGGTACAAAGTCAAAGGAGAAATCATATAAACTGAAGACATTGTCTGTCCCTTGGATACTTGGAGTGAGAATATTCAGTCAATAATACAGCTGATCAAAAACGTGTGCACAGGCAGAACGCACACTTGCAGTTTTGAAATAGCCAATACAAAATAATTCATGAAAATTAGCCTACTATTATTTCCTTATGTAGCTAGTGATCGAAAGCAGAATTATCCCCTCAACATAGTTACTAAACTGGGAGAACCTCTCTAAAGACAATCCATCTTTGAGACACATTCCTAAGACAAGGGTTTTAACAGAGTTAATTGTTGTAAAGACAGATAAAAATTATGTGCACAAAATTAAGATTAATAGGAACTATTAATGGAATTAAATTACAAATTCAATTAAGATCATAATAATCAAGGTAAATATAATTTGATGTATAAACATTATGTTACAACACACAAATAGAACTGGAATGGAGGATAGATTCGATTTTGCAAATTGTGGAATGGCTAAATGAATTTAAGATAGACCAAAATTTTGAGCGTCGATGAAATAACAATATTAAATTTCAATGCTAATACATTATTCTCCCCATCCATTATTGATGGAAGCTATTTCAACAACAATTAAAATATAGTATGACTATGTGCATTTTCTGAGCAGATTCAAATCGCAATACATACCAATTGTGATTTAAATGCACATCTTTCACTGCTGTCAGCTTAGAATGCTGAGTTTGTTACAAATCCACTTTGCCATACATAATTTACACTATTTCATACACAAGCCATTAATTTCACCATCAACTCAAAAAAGTATTTAGCATTAGGATACGAATATGAACGGTCATTAATCAAAAAAAAAAATTAGTGGCGAATACCTCGGAATGTACAAAAGCAAGGAACAATAATTATCATGGAAGGAAGAACTACAGTCCATAAATCAATCCAAAAAAAATGGGCAGTGAGCATTAAATTTGCTGAAAAGCACCAAGGAGATGGTGGTTAAAAACCAATACTGTTACATACAGAGACAATGCCATTTACAACAAAATTTATAAGAGAATTTAAGCACTTCAGGAATCAGCATTTAACCCATATCCCTCCCCAACCCCCTTTCCTACTGCGTGCTTGTATATTTATTTACTAGAGTAAAATACTTGGTTACTCGCGACATCTGTGTATTACTACAGCGACCTCTTAAACTCATCTACTACACTACAAAAACTGAGAGCTAATGACATTTTACAAATGATTTAATTACATTTCCACATTGATACACACATGAGCTATTCATAACAAATTCGGTGTGTTAATTCTCACTCATATAGCCTAATGATCTATCTTATATAAAACAGATTTCATCAGTTTTTACACTTGCTGCAAACAATGATCAACAAGTCACTTGAATTTGGACAAGATTATGCAGGTTGACCAACCTGACCAACAGATTCATCAAATGGATAAGTTTCAAGGCCATCAAGAGGCGAGGGCCAAGGAAAATCAGCAAATCAACCCAATGGGTCCATGCCAGATCCCAGCACCAATCTCTTGCCCAGCAATATTTTCACAAAGTGTTCACCAAGTCCCCTTGGGCTCTTGACACTTACATACACTGGAGGCAATGTACATTGGCCAATTAAGGAATACTAGAGTTTAGGATTCAGGCAGATGAAGGCACAGCTCTCAACAGAACAGGAAAGAGAGACCAGAATTGGAAAAGTCCCAAAAGGTTGTGAGATTAGCAGAGATTACCTTCACAAACATCAAACTATGAAGATGACAAATCAGAGCTCAGAAGAGATAGCGGTCAGACAGAGCAAAAATCTTGTGACATATATGACAGAGAACGAGCGAAAGACTGATAACATTCTATCATCAGAAAACGTCATATGATGTGTGATGAGCGTTTGATGACTCTGGGTCTATACTCACTGAAGCTTAGAAGGATGAGGGAGGACCTCATTAAAACGTACAGAATAGTGAAAGATCTGGATAGAGTGGATGTGAAGAGGATGTTCCCACGAATGGCAGAGCCTTGGACCAGAGGATGCAGCCTCAGAATAAGAATGTACCTTCGGAAAGGAGAGGAGGAATTTATTTCATCAAAGGATGGTGAATCTGTTAAATTCCTTGTCATAGATGGCTGTTGAGGCCAAGTAGTTGGATATATTTTAAAGCAGAGACTGACAGGTTCTTGATGAGTAAGGGTGCCAAGGGTCATGGGGAGAAGGCAGGAGAATGGAGTTCAGAGGAAAAGATAGACCAGCCATGATTGAACTCAATGGGCTGAATGGCCTAATTCTGCTCTTATGACTTATGAAGAGAATTTTCCCTCGGCTAAAGCAGGAAAATAATAGCACAGAAACTTAGATCATTTCCAACATGCTATCTGAAGTAACTTGGGTAAATATTTTGCATTGCCAGTGACACCAAAGTAGATGGTATCGTAGACAATAAACGGTTTTCAATTATTGCAGCTGAATTTTGATTAGTTGCATAAATAAGCCAAGGAATGGCAAATTAAATTTAATTCAAGTGCGGCATGTTGCATTTTAGGAAGTTATAAAACAGGTAGGGCTTTCAGTGACCGAAAGGGATCTGGGGAATGCTGTAGAATAAAATGGGACCCAGAAGACTAGTACCTGCACATGATTCCCTGAAAATGGTGTCTCAAATGGACATGGTGATGGAGGTGGTTTTGCTCTGCTAGCTTTCATTCGTAGGGGCACCCAGTGTAGAAGTTGGGATTTTATGTGAAAGTGAAACATTTAAATAAACAGTCACAATGCTTGGTTCAAATTCAAATGTGTACTGGAGATTTTTGGCTTAACCTGGCGGAATAAAGATCGACCTGTTCTCTTCACAAATATTGTGTTTCTTTATATAATCCTACTTCGTATGCAATTATCTAAGAAAAAATGAAGACACCTTTCGGGATGATTTTTCTCCTTTAAACTCAAGGGAAGCGATTTGTAGGTGACTATTTACACATCTTTTACCTATTAAAATATACACAGTTTTGAAACACTTTCCTGCCATTATTGAAGTGAAGGAATCAATTGAGATGAGGTTTAAAAAATGTTGAACATGAACAAACTAGAATGTTTGTAATCACCTATAATTAGATAATCAACTTGCTTACTTATGAAACATGGCTGTGAGCAGCTTTGACAATAGGGCACACGATCTACAGCACAATGTACAAGAGATGACTGCTTCATTGTGATGGTTGAGGCATCATGAAGTGAATAGCTGATGCCACATCCAAGCAACATTTTAGAAATTATGGAGATACAAGGAAAGACACAAAGTGCTGCAACAGCTTCTCAAATCAAGCATTTAGTGGCTTCTGACAAATTAGATCTCATTTTAGAATATGAATCAGAGTGTGCTGCTGCTGTGATGCCAAAGTTCTGAGGAATAATTTTGTTTTAAATAACTGATTATTATTGCACCATTGACCATCAGATGTGGAGTAAAATTGGAGTGCCTCCCTCATCACTAAAGTATAATGATTATATGCGAATCAGCAAAATTAGCTTGAAAATTTATATTTTATCAATTTGCCCCATAAACAAATTTGCACCTTCATTGAAGCTTTTAATTATTTTGTTATTCAAGGGTAGTGTGTAAGTATTATCATTAATAACATGCAAGCAGTCAGGGTGAGCAGGTAATGTTAAAGTTGGATTACTTACAATTCATAGTTTTGTAGTTAAGGATTGAAGTCCTTTATTTCATTACACTTGGAGAAAAACCAATCAGGAAGTATGGGCAGAGGATTAGAATACAGCATCGAGACAGGATAAACCATGATCAAATGAACAGTAGATCAAGGATCAAAAGGGTCGAATAGCCTACTGCCTTTTCCATTTTGCCTGTGCCTGAAACACTGATAAATCTAGTGGTGAAAAAATGTTTCGATGTCTTGAGTTATTATTGGCAACATCCTGCAGTATTTCAAAATAGCAACTTTGCATAGCAGCTTCAACCCACTTGAATACATCAGAGCAGAATCTCGTTTTCAGCAACAACGAAGCAGTTCATGTCACCATGGTAACCACTCAAGCTGGTCGAAGGCACCGAAAATATTATACTGTTCCCATTCCCATCACCATGATCTATTTATAACGTGTAGTCATAATTAACAACCAAGTTGTTTCTATGATCTGTAACGTCTTAAATCATTTGAAATACTTACAGCATGATGGAAAATGCTGCAAGATAAACTATTAGCAGTAACATTCTAAATTTGCACTCATATGGTAGAAGAGCAAGCAGTAAGACTACAAGCCAGGTTAAGTTTCATTTCTTGCCCTTTTAATAACATTTTTTAAGCCAGCTTTACATCTCTAATGTTTTCCATGTGCCTTTGATATTCATTGCGACAATGCTGTTCACATTCAAGTTCTAAGCTGTAGATAAATTAATTCCGTGGGGTCTGAACAGGAGCAAGCAATTTGTGCTCATCAATCTGAGCAATCAAGATTTAGACGGCCATGTTAAAATGCTTAGGACACATTGTGTTGTGATCTCAAGACATCCAATAGAGAGACTAACAAACATTATCTTTTGCATTTGAAGCATAGTTATCAAGGCTAAGGAGTGCTTATTTCACAAAATGCTGGAGTGACAGCAGGTCAGGCAGCATCTCAGGAGAGAAGGAATGGGTGACGTTTCGGGTCGAATGCAATACATTGACGTTGAGCCTTTCCTTCCCTCTTTCCAAAACAAAGCCCAGTACACCCTTCCCAAAGCCAACTCAGTGGAAACCTTAGACTTTATTGTAGAGACGTTGCGTGCAAACAGGCCCTTTGGCCCACCAAGCCCGTGCCAACCAGCAATCACCCCGCACACTAACTCAATCCTACACTCACGGGCCAATTTACAATTTACAGAAGCCAATGAACCTACAAGCCTGCACATTCCTTCTTTGGAATGTGGGAGGAAACCAGAAAAAAAAAACATGCAGTCACAGGGGGAACGTACAAACTCTATACAGACAATAGTGAGGATTGAACCCTGATCTTTGGCACTGCAAGGCAGCAACTCTACCCCTATGGCACTGTGCCAATCTTGTCATCTTCAGTGCACTTATCACCACTTTCAGTATGTGAATGGAGTGTCAACTTGGTCCAGACTTTACGTAATCAATCCACACTCATTTGAAATTAAATTGATGTTACTAAAACTTAATTAGATAAGCAAAGAACTCAGGGTAGAAACAAGAAATGATAGAGGCTGGCGTACAAAAAAAAAAAAGAGTGCTGGAGTAACTCATCAGGTCAGGCAGCATCCCTGGAGGACATGGGTAAGTGACATTTTTATGTCAGGACCCTTCTTCAGACTGTGGTGGTCTGATTTCATGGCGTATGAGAGAAAAGCAATCCCTGTTCTCCCTCTTCCGTGCTTGAAACCTGGATTACCTGCAACAAGCATCTCAATGCACTGAAAAGATGCCACTGCCTCTCTCTCCACACAATCTAACAAATGCACAGGAAGGAGAAGCAAATCTCCATCAGCATCCTTTCCCTAGCATCGAGCCTCCAGCTACATTCAGTTTGACTACATTCGACAGGTCCCACCATTCACACACCTGACCCCAGTCCACAAGCAGACACGACTGCAAGCTTCTGCAGGGTTTCCTTGAAAGAAAATGAGCTATCTTTACCAGCTCCTGGGAATCTCTGGCCCATGAGGCCTCAAAGTGAAGGAGGTGCATTCAGGATGATATTTATAACCTCAAGGACATACCAAGAATTCTTTCTCTCCTGAGATGCTGCCTGGCCTGCTGAGTTACTCCAGCATTTTGTGAAAGAATATACAGAAGCTCTCCACATGCAGCAGAAGAAATGCACAGACTCCCCACCTGCTTGCCCCATCAGCCACCTTTTGCCCCATCCATGGAACATTGTTCTCATCCAGAGCATTATTGAGACTCATTCAAAATAGTAGAGCGTTCTTCACAGCATTATTCAGTTTAGTTTATTGTCACGTGTACCGAGGAACAGTGAAAAGTTTTTGTTGCATGCACACCAGTCAGCAGAAAGACAATACATGATTACAATCAATCCATTTACAGTGTTTAGATACACAAGGGAATAATGTTCAGTGCAAGGTAAAGCCATCAAAGTGCAATCAAGGATAGTCTAAGGGTCATCAAAGAGGTAGATAGTAGTTCAGCACTGCTCTCTGGTTGTGGTAGGATGATTCAGTTGCCTGATAATAGCTGGGAAGAAACTGTCCCCGAATCTGCTGTTGTGTATTTTCACACATCTATACCTTTTGCCTGACGGGAGAGGGGAGAAGAGGGAATGGCCAGGGTGTGACTCATCCTTGATTATGCTGCTGGCCTTGCCGAGGCAGTGTGAGGTATAAATGGAGTCAACAGAAGGGAGGTTGGTTTGTGTGATGGTCTAAAACTAGCAAAAGTCTGTCTTTTTTAAAATTTAAAAGTAATAATTGACTTGATAATTACCACTTGCAGAAGCATATTCTGAACTTTTACCACTAATTTATTCCCAGTTATTGATAAGAAAGAGTAAAATGCAGCACTAGCTAACTACTTTGAGTGACTTACCCAGTTTTCTTGCTGGCAATACTTTTAATTTTGCATGGAAATCACACATTGTGTATTGTCAAAAAGGTTAAAAAATTCAGTCAAAATTAGGTATTACCCTTGCCATCACAGCTGAAGTTGTATCACTTTTGCTCACATCATAAAGACATTTTTGGAGCTTTGCCTTTAAGCATGCGTTAGAGGAGAATGCAGGAGAACTGGTTCTTTCACATCAATCTTCATATTTATTATTTTAAGATTCATACCAGATGTAACAAGCTTAGAGTCATATAGCTTGAAGTCAAACAGGCACTTCATCCCACCATGTCCATGCCGAACCTTTGGCCCTTCAGTACTAGTCCCATTTGTCCACATTAAAACCAGATTCTTCTATACCTTGCCTGATTAAATTTCTTTTCTGCACTATTTTATTTGATTCCACCTCCTCCTCTGGCGACCACTGTGTACAAAACAAACTTGCTCCTCAGGTTATCTTTTAAATTCCTTCCTCTCACATTAAACCTTCGCCCTCGTTTCTGAAACCTCTACCACAAGGAGAAGATCTTGACTATCTACCTCACCTATGGCTCTAAAAGAGCCATAACATTAACAAGTATCAGAAATGCCAATGAACTATTTCCAGTCCTGTGTATGTTTAGAGTCATAGCGTGATACAGTGTGGAAACAGGCCCTTCGGCCCAACTTGCCCACACTGGCCAACATGTCCCAACTACACGAGTTCCACCTGCCTGCGTTTGGCCCATATCCCTCCAAACCTTTCCTATCCTTATACCTGTTTAATTGTTTAAATGTTGGGATAGTCCCAGCCTCAACTACCTCTGCTGGCAGCTTGTTCCATACACCCACCACCCTTTGTGTGAAAAGGTTACCCCTCAGATTCCTATTAAATCTTTTCCCATTCATCTTAAACCTGGTCCTCGATTCCTCTACTTTGGGCAAGAGACTGTGCATCAGAGAACACTTTTTTTTTTGCTCGGGTCAAAATTTACCCTCAAACAGTTAGAATTTTTTTTAAATATTGTGGAAAATCCAGAGGAAATTTTGAGAAAATAAACCTTTCGCAATACATTTTTCTCCCTAGTTGAAGGCAGACAGACAAAAAGACACATTCTGTTTGCCAGGAGCTCCAAGTAAATTGACTTATTACAGTAGGCCATGGCATGAACATATACAATCATGACAGCTGTCTCAGCGCAGAGAAGGCAGTGTAGCAGATTAAAATGATATAGGCGTCCAGTATCTACAAATGTTATCCGTCTCATTTGGAAAATGTCACGGAGCTCCTAAAAATAAATGACGAGTCCAGTAATGAGATGTTGCTATCTATACTCTCGTGGGTTGCAATACTCGAACTAATGATGTTTCTCCATTATCAGAGGTACAGTTTCTTTGCAACTTTGTGATGAGCTCATCAATGTGGCTGTGATAGATAGAATTCTATCTTGCGTGTAGAGCCCGACCCTCAACCTCACTGTAACGAGATGAGGAATCCAATCCATCATATTGCTGGAAAACAGGACTCTGAAGGAATTTATTTATTATTCGCTGCGAACTTCACAACAGACAGCAAAAACTTTGCCAGTTCAAGTTTTTGTTTGTTGATTAATTCATTTGTGTACTTTTTCTTTGTGGCGAACATAACGGCAGAACAAAACTGAGAAAGTAAAAAAGTGTACAGCATTGAATAGTAAGAAATCTCCATCACATTTTTTTATGCGATAGTCACATACTAAATAAATAGGGACAAGATTTTTTTTTAAATCAGAACAGCGATGAATGGAGTTACAATTACAATCAGTGCCACTATTTAAACATATAGCATGGAAACAGGCCCTTCGGCCCACCTAGTCCACAATGATATGTTATCCCACGTCTCTATGTTATCCCACATTCTTATCTACTCACTGCATATCAGCAGTAATTTACAGCAGACATTTAACTTACAAACCCACACATTTTTGGGATGAGAGGGGAAACCATGCGGTCACAGGGAGAACATGCGAACTCCACTGAGACAGCACGAGATCAGGATCGAACCAGTTCTCTGACACCGAGGCTAAAGCTCTATTAGCTGCGCCACTGTGTCATCCTTGATGTTTTTAATTGTTTTCTACTCGGAAAAATACAAATTAAAATGTTGGGATTCTGCTGCTCTCTATTTTTCTCCATGTGATTATGTCATGGAATCAGGGAGAAAGACTCATGATACATCCATCCACATTTCTTAGCTGCAACTGCACCTGCTAACACCAGGGTGTCCCCAGGATGTGTGCCGTCTTGCTGAACCAAGGAAGACAAGTTTGCTGCTGTCATGAGACACAACCAAAGAGGAACAAGAGAAAGAACTTAGGAACTGAATAGCTTAAGTAGTCCGAAACTGTATAATTAGAAATTTACAGATTAAATTTCTCTTTCAGCAGCAAAGTACAATTTGAACTACAGATACTGGTTTGCAAAAAAAGTCAAAGTGGTGGAGTAACTCAGTGGGGTAGGAAGCACCTCTGGAGAGCAAGGGGAGGTGACATTTTGGGTTAGGACAATTTTGTGAACTGTGGTGGAGGGGGGAAAAGAGAGAAGAAAGCCAGAAGAAAGGTGGGATAGTACAAAGTCTGGGATAGTTCTGAAGAAGGGTCTCATCCCAAAACGCCACCCATTGCTTCTCTCCAGAGATGCTGCCTGTCCCACTGAGTTACTCCAGCATTTTGTGTCTATCTTAAGCGATAGTTTGATACAAGTGAGGGGGCGGGAGTTATTTTCTCTGGCATCACAATTTGCACATCTTCTATCCTTGTCTCCTTATCTCATACTTTGTCTTTTCATCACTGGCCTTTATCAGCACCCTGTATTCCACAGATAGCTTTCAACCTGATGGTATGGACATGGAATTCTCCAATTTTGGGTAACTAACCTACAATCTCACTGCCTTCTCTCCTCCCCTCCTCTCTTACCTTTGCCCAACCTGGATTGGCACCCATTTCTCCCTTCTCCCTCCCCCCACCCCCAACCCCCCACCCCCAACCACCCACCCCCTTCCTTCCCCCCACCATCCCTTCCTCCTATACTCCCTCCTCTGGCTTCACAATCCGTACATCTTCCATCCTCACCCATGCTGCCTTTTCATTTCTGGCCTTTGTCCAACGATCTATCAATCAAAAGCCCCCCCTCACCTGTATCCACCTATCACTTGCAAGGCTTTGTCCTGCCCCCACGTCTAATTCCAGCATTCTCCTCCCTTTCCTCCCCTCCCCCCTCCCCCTCACTCCATAATCAGTCTGAAGAAGGAACACGACTTAAACATCACCCATCCATGTTCTCCAGAGATGTTGCCAGACCTGCTGAACTACACTAGAACTTTATAAGTGCTGTGGTGACTTGTGGGATTGGGGATGAAAGAATGATAGGATGATTGGAGGAGGGTTGGAAATATGGATGATGGGGATTTAAAAAAATCTAAAGGTGGCCTGGTTTGTGAAAGCTATGAAAGCAGAGAGGCAGCATGTGGTCAGAGCAAGAGTGAAAGTTAAGTGGGCAAGGGGAAAGGAGGTACAAACTGAATTCCCCAAAGATGATTGTCATTCAGTGCAAGAGAATGAGGAAGGAAAGGAAGGTTAGACTGAGAACCATTTGATGTGTGCTTGGAAACAAAAATGGAGAGGAGGGAGTGAAATAAAGAAATGAGCTTGAAGATAGCAATTCCAGCACAGTAGGAACGGTCCATAAGAATTTGTAACAAAACAAAAATTGTAATTTTGATAGTGGGCAGAAGAGGTAATAGAAAGCATAAGGCAAGATGCTTTGTGATCTACGAGTGGTTAAAAATATTCCCATGTGCGACAGTAAAGACATTGCCTCATTCATTCATGCTTCACTGAAGTTTGTTCCCAATCGCTAACATTACAATGTCAGAGTAAAGGCACAACATGAAATGAACCAAATTTCACTCCTCAGAATAAGAACAACCCCACAAGGGAAACAACTGTTCTCTGAACCATGTACAGTCGTATAGTCCTGCAAGTGTAATCAACTCGGATATATCCAAGATATATCTTTATGGTACATTGGACCACTTTCATTTCTGAATTTTAAAAAGTATTTTAAAAGGGATCCCCATTTTAATTTGCATTTAAACAGAGATTTCTCAGTCACTCACAGGCAGAAATCACTCATTCAGAACACTCAATAAAATCAAAAGAGTGAAAAGATAAAAGCTATGTCATTAAATGAAAGCATATTATCAAATGGATAATCAGGGATCAAAAAGATAGAAGTATGTTGCAATCTAGGCAGTATAGTAATTCTCATTGCAATTTTAAATATGGTTATAAGTCCAAGCGGACGGCTAGTGTAGGCGGCTTTTAGCACGCTGGCTATCAGTAAAGGCATAGAGTGCAAACTATGGGATGCTATGTTTCAGTTGACAAGATGTTGGTGGGGCTGCAGTTCGAGAATGGAATTGCTGAATGAAAGATGCCATTACGCTGGAAAGAGTGCAGAAAAGGTTTAAAGTATTTTGCGAGACTTCAAGGGCCTGAGCTATAGGGAGAGTTTGGACATGCAAAGACTTTATTCATTGGAGTTCAGGAGATTACATATATAAAATCATGAGTCATAGATAGGGTGAATGCACACACAGTCTTCACCCCCCCCCGATTTGGAGAATTATGAACTGGAGGCCATAGATTTAAGGTGAGAAGAGAAAGATTTAATAGGAACCTATGGAGCAACTATTTTAGAGGTTGGTGGGTGTATGGAACAAGCTACCAGAAGAAGTGGTTGCAGCAGGTACATGACATTTATGAGACTTTTTACAGGTGCATGGATCAGAAAAGTTTAGAGGGATTTGGGTGAAACATACAGTCGGTAAACGCGAGCATGGATGGGCATGTTGGCCAGCGTCAACATGTTGGACTCAATTACGCCATTTCTGTACTGTATAACTACAACAATTGGCTGTGCACACCAATTAATAATTTACTTGATTGCTTTGTTTGGCTGACTGAGCTTCGCAGACAACAAACATACCTAATGCTGAGATTAGCAAACAACTTTACATTATTTAAAGTTTCACAAGGGAAAAACTTTATCAAACAAATAGACAAGAGCCTTCAGGATACCTCTCATCTTCTGTACTTCCTGTTTCAGCTTGCCAAATGAATATTCACAGCACCAGTATGATGAACTGAGATTACATCCCCTGATGGCCTAAACATAAAAGTTCCATTCACCTGATCATTTGCCTCCAATTGTCCATTTTCATATTTTCATATTTCATATACAGCGCGGAAACAGGCCTTTTCGGCCCACCAAGTCTGCACCGCCCAGTGACCCCCGTACACGAACACTATCCTACACCCACTAGGGACAATTTTTACATTTATCCAGTCAATTAACCTACATACCTGTACGTCTTTGGAGTGTGGGAGGAAACCGAAGATCTCGGAGAAAACCCACGCAGTTTCTTCATCTTTCAGTAGCAAAACAGTGCTGGAAGGACTCCGTGGGTTAAACAGCCTTTGTGGTGGGAATTGATCGATGATGTTTTTGGTCAGGACCCCTCTTCCATCTGAAGGAGGGTCACTCCACAGATGCTGCCTGTCCTGCCAAATTCCTCCAGCACTTTGAATTTTGCTCAATAATAATAATAATATGCCTTTATTGTCATTGTGCACAAGGTACAACAAAATTAGAAATGCTACAACTGATAACAGTGCGACAGTGCAGAGACAATTGCACAGACATACAAACCAACACAACAAATGCCAGTATCATATAAAAACAGCATCTGCTGTTCCTTGTGTCTCCTTTCTCTTTCACCACCGTTTAACGGCAATATATTCCCCATTATCAATGCTCCTTATCAATAAGTGAAGTATTTAAAGGAAACATAATTTTTTTTTATTTTCTCATAGCTCTCCTCACTGCTTGCTCTTGGAAGAGAAGTTCTAGAGATGTCACCTCTATCGTGGTACCCTGGCAGAACTAGGCTAAAATAAAATCCAGGTTCCTGGAGATAATGTGTCATCCAATCTCAATAAGCATATTTTCACAGCCTTCACTCCAACAAGGTATACTTAACATTTATTTTCCACAATGCACATTATCTGCCTTTCACTCACTTTGGCAACAACTGAGGGATTGTTGCGAAACTATACATGAGCCCACTATACATCCCGTTCAATAACACCTTGAAGCTCACAAATGCATTTTTTTGATGCACACAAATCAATGGTTTCAATGAACAAGCAATAAAACAGGTCACATTTAATAATGATTTAACACCCCAAGTCGCAGTGCACATCATCTGTATTAGCTGGGGTTTTTTTAATTTGGAAAACAAGGTCATGGATAAACACATTGGCTGACTCAAAATTGTCATTCAATTATTTATCAGGAAGACCGGTCAATATTGTTTTTGTTCTCAAAAGTTGCAACATTGAGAAATAGTATATCTTGTTATCCGTTTCCATTTGGTTAACTTGCAAAGCAAGATTAATCTGCAGAGTCTGCCATTTAAATTTTCCCTGAAATCTTGGCAATTTCAGCACAAAGCTCATTGCAATAATGAAATGTTATGGTGTTTCATCCCATAGATGAAACACCACTCATGAGATAGAAAGGGATTCTTCAGGAAGAGAAGAATTTGTACTTGACTAGAAACCAGGCTGTGATCCAAACCATTAGAAAGCCATTGAACAGTTCAACTCGCAGGAGGAAGGCAATAGGTGCTCCCTCCACCCTTCCACTTCTGAACAAAACTCAACAAGGAATAGGCTCCCCTCCAGTTTCCACTCCCACCACCCTGGCCTTGTAAAGACATTTCAGTATCTACAAATGGCACAACATTGCCACACCTCAAACAGAGCCAAGTAAATTTTCACACTGGTGTTAGTATGTTACAAGTTTCCTATTAACCTCTGAAACGTGTGCACGTGTGCGTATGCGTTTGTGCGTGTGTGTGAGAACAGGCTCTTCAGCCCATGATATCTGTGTGAATCACAAAGCTAATTTAAACTAATCCCACCTGACTATATGACATATGGTTTATCTCCCATGTCTACATATTTAAGGTTTCAAGGTCAGTTTATTGTCACATGTACCAATTAAGGTACAGTAAAATTTGAGTGACCACACAGCCATTCTAAGTGAAAAGGAACAAGACACACAACCACATAAAAGTTAACATAAACATCCACCATAGTGGATTCCACACTCCTCACTGTGATGGAAGGCAATAAAGTTCAATCTTCTTCCTCTTGTTCTCCCGTGGTCAGGGCAGTCAAACCATCCTCAATCGGGGCGATCAAAGCCCCCGCAGCCGACGATCGAAGCCCCTGTTGGGGTGATCGAAACTCCCGCGTTGGGGCAGTTGAAACTCTCCATGGCAAGGAGCGCCCAAGTCGGCCTCTTCTCACCAGAGAGTGCGGGCTTCACGATGTTAAAGCGCACAGGCCCCGCGGTTGGAGCTTCGATCCCCGGCAAAGGAATCGCAAGCTCCACCATGTTAAAGTCCACAGGCCCCGCAGTTGGAGCTTCGAACCCCGGCAAAGGGAGCACCCATCGGTCTCCAGGAAAGGCTGCCAACTCCACAATATTAAGCCGCAGTGGGGACGCAGATACGACACAGAAAAAAATATTGCATCTGTCGAGGTGAGAGATTGAAAAAAAAGTTTCCCCCAACCCCCCACATAAAACAAACCAAGGAACACTAAAACATATGTTTTAAACACATAATAAAAATAGCAAAAAGAAGGACAGAGACTGTTGGCGACGCAGCCACTGCTGGTGGCGCCACCCGGTGTGATTTCTTCTATAAAACTTTGAGCACGTCCCTAACGATTTTTTTCCTATCCACTCGATGGAGAACATCTGTTTCAGGAACCTAATATCAGGATTGCAAGCAGCATGGCATACCGAGTGTAGCGAACAGAGTAATTTGGACCCTTGTGCTGGGGATACTGGCTTGAGAGAAGGACTAGAATTCATTTGTTTATTACTCCAGTAAATATGGAGGATTTTGTATTGAAATTGGTGGTGGCAATTTCAGTGCTTTTTGATCCTTGCTGCAAGTAATCAAAGTTTCAGTTGCAACTACCAATTGACCAAATGGTGCCAGCACAACAACCTGGCTCCCAATATCAGTAAAACCAATCAACTGATTGTGGACTTTGGAAGAGGAAGGATGAGAACCCCCATCCTGTTTATATCAACGGGACGATGGTGGAGTGTCAAATAATTCAAATTCTATGATGCAATTATAAATAAAGCACATCAACGCCTCTATTCCTGAGAAGATTAGAGATTTGGTATGTCAGAGAGGATTCTCTTGAACTTCTACAGGTGTACAGGAAAGAGCATATTGACTGGTTACATCCCTGGTTCGGCAACTTGAACGCCCAGGAGCGGAAAAGACTGCAAAAAGTTGTGAACGCTGCCCAGTCCATCACCAGCTCTGACCTCCCCACCAGCGAAGGGATTTATCAGAGTCACTGCCTCAAAACGACAGCCAGCATCATCAGAGACCCACACCATCCTGGCCACACACTCATTTCACCCCTGCCATTGGGAAGAAGGTACAGGAACCTGAAAACCAACGTCCAGGTTCAGGAACAGCTTCTTACCTACAGCCATCAGGCTATTAAACACTACAACCTCAAATAAGCTCTGAACTACAACAGACTATTATTATTATTATACTATTATTGTTTGTCTTTGGAGTGTGTGTGTGTGTGTGTGTGTGTGTGTGTGTGTGTGTGTGTGTGTGTGTGTGTGTGTGTGTGTGTGTGTGTGTGTGTGTGTGTGTGTGTGTGTGTGTGTGTGTGTGTGTGTGTATATACACACACACACATATATATTATATATAAGAGTGTGCATGTGTGTGTGTGTGCATGCATATATACACACTGCACTTTTCTTTCTCTCTCATTTATCATGTTGTTTACATTGTACGATGTTTCCATATTCTGTTGTGCTGCAGCAAGAATTACATTGTTCTATCTGGGACACATGACAATAAAACACTCTTGACCCTTGACCTACAAGGACAGAGATCACTGCTATCGAATAGACAGAGTTTTGTGACAGGTCTGAGGTCTTGATCCTTCAATGCCCTTTTCCTCAATCAACAAAGATAATGGTGAATTTCACCATTCATGAAAGTTTCAGATACTCAGACTTCTTGGTGGACAACAGAGAGACATTTAGGTTGGCATCGTGGTGCAGCGGTAAAGTTGCTGCCTTACAGGGACCCAGGTTCGATTCTGACTCCGGTTCTCCCTGTGACCGTGTAGGTTTCCTCCCACATTCTAAAGACGTACAGGTTTGAAGGTTAATTGGCTTAGTATAAATGTAAAATTGGTCCTAGTGTGCGTAGGATAGTGTTAATGTGCGAGGATCGCTGGTCGGTGCAGACTCGGTGGGCCAAAGAGCCTGTTTCCACGATGTATCTATAAACTAGTCCTAAACACGAGTCTCCACAACTAATGTGAAGCTGATACTTAAACATTAAGTTAATTGGGTTTTTTCAGCTACTTCGCCATTTTAAATGATTCTTCATTAACTTCACATCCTTAAAGCACAATGACCACTATAAGTTGACACCCATGACAATGCTACTGAAAGGACATGGATGCAGTGTAGTGCGACAGAAAATCCACACCTTTTATTGCAGTTCTCCAAATTACCTCCCAGAATGTTCATAGTCTGAAAAAGCTTACATGAATGTGTGTTTTTCTTTTACAAGGCGTATTCCAAATTACATTCATCTTTTGTTGACAAAATGTTTGTGTTTTGCTTTTACACATCTTATCTGACAGCGTTACACCACAAGTGCAATACAAAATTAGACAAATTTGCAATTACTTCGTTACTTTCATTATCACTGGATCTTTTCTATAATGCAGATGTTGAATTTACAAGCATCAAAATCAATGTCTTGGGCTATTTTCAGGGATTTACAACATGGATCCAATGATTTTTTTTTATTGCACGCTTGAGAAGAACGCATTTAACATTGATTTGTGGGGGCTACTGCGATATTTCACCAAAATAAAAAAGCTCTGATTAATTTTTTTCCAGAGATACATTAATTGGTATCACGATTATATGAAAGTCACCCTGCTGCTGCAAAGGTCAGGAACAGCAATACACTTAATTTGTTGAAGGCCTCTTGTCATATATAAAATTAAAGTTTTACTGCATTGAATATATCCATGCTTCCTGGCCCTGTGCCATGTTTACTCAACTTCAGTGAAATATGGATTAAAATATTAATAAGTAAATATTTAGCAAGCTGACATCAATTTGTATTTACCTTGTCAGATATTAATCAGTTGTGTGTAGGGACACATGCGACCCTGCATTGCGGAGGAGTTGACTTTCGAGAACAGCCCATATCTTGGTTTTCTCAAACCGGCATGACAAGGGGGTGGGGTGGGGGGGGAGGGAGAAATCACCTATCCCTGGGATCAAAGACATAAACGCCTGGATCTGACAATTCTGCTTGGCAATGCTGGTATTTAACCTATGTAACAAGGTGGAAGTTCCAACTCGAGTTGCTGCCAACCCTGGTGCAACTTCATTCTGCCCTAGGATTGCTCAAGATGTCCTGCACACCACTTCCAACTGAAAGCAGTTTTCCAACACCGAGGCTGGGTTATGATATCACTCAACCTGTGGCAGGTTAACAGGGTACAAGTCCAGTGGTCTCATCGAGTTCAAAGGGAAGAAATGGTCACAGACATTAAATAAAGTGCAAGGCAAATTCAATAAATTCATTGCTTGTTTATAATTGTTTCCAAGTATTTTAAATGTTCCAATCTTCCAAAAATATTTTAAATTAAAACATTTTTAATAGCTTACATTTTTAAGTAATTGAAGCATTTTTGAATGGGTTCAAAGTGGCTTTTAAAGCAACTCCTTTCCTGTTCCTTTCTCCTCAATGACCCAATGTTGTACCAGGTCTTGTCATTCACTTGGGGGCCAGAAGACTGTTGCTGGAACCCTGTATCAGGTAGTTGGAGAGTTCGAGGGCAGTCGGAGTGACAAGGTTGCAGAGAGATGGTGGCACCTGATGAGTTGGTAGTTTCAAGAAAACACCGAAACAATTCAGGAAGCACCGTTTTACCAAAACAAACAGAAGCACCGAATAGTGTGGCCAATCTCAAACACATCTGTTAATTCCCAAATTTATCTCTTTTAATTCAACTTGATTTTAAGCATCCATGGCATTAAGTTTTATATAAAGCCACTTGCTTTTTAGTGGTGCTACAACACGTACCAGATCAGACGGTAAGCTCTTCAACCTCACCAGCCTCCGAGCCAAGACAAAAGTATGTGAAGCTCTCATCAGAGACATGTTGTTCGCCGATGACGCAGCAGTTGTGTCCCACACCCAGCAGGAATTGACTACATGCCTGCCCACTGCAACATTAATTAGGAGAGCCATTTAAAATCCATTCACCCTGTGGGTTGTCAACAGCAAATGAGGCAGTCCAAGACAGGACCTCGGGACAGACCACTCAAATGCTTAATCATCACTGCCTCACAAAGTGCCCACACCAACCAGGCCAGGCCTCCATCTCCATTGGGACCACAGAGCTGCACAAAATGCATCACATTGGAAAGGTGGGACGGGCTTCAAAATCACTGTGACAATCTGCCCTGTTAATTTTGTCTCACTTTTTTAAAAAAGTGATCTAATCTGCTGAATAATCAAGATTTTCCACTTTTATTTCAGAGTTCACATTGAACAAGAAAGAAGGAGTAACTTAATAACACAAAACAATCAAAATGTACCTACAGTGCAACTGGATCTGGTAAAGGATGAAATGTTCAAACTGAGTGCAAGCTCACTTTGGTTCCAGCTGTTAACTGGGCAATGGCCATGGTGGTAAGCAAACAAAATTCATTCATATAATATTAGAATTTGATTGGACCCTTCTTTTTCAGTGGAACTATACTCATTTGTAATATGTCCAGTCATTTAAAAATGGAGCAATATTCATAATCTAAAATCACTACATTAAAATCTTCCATCAGGCAACCTTTGTAGCCAAGAAAAGAAATTAGTCCCAACAGGCAACTTGGATACAATCAAATCAAACTCAAGTACAATAGATAGAACAAAAGAGAAGATACAATGTGCAGAATATAGATTTCAGCAATGTAGTTTGTCATGATTGCATCTATGGTACATCCAATTTGCTTGGATAGCATACAAAACAAAGCTTTTTTGTCACATGTACCTCACTCAGTACATGTGACAATAATAATAAACCTATACCAATGTAAACAATGAACCACAATCGTCTGCCAATTTCAATTTGGGCACTCGACAAGTGAATTTGCAACATTCACCCAATTAACTCAAACATAATCAACACTAAAGTATTTGTTGAATTGCAAAATTGTTTTCAGTTCAAAACAACCCGCATTGAACAGAATTCACCATCTCGAGAATCAAGAATGCCGAAATATGCTCAAACATTTTTTCCATCTAAAGAATATTTTGTTTTCTTCTAAATAATTTGTTTCTCAGATTTATTGAGCTAAATTCTTATGGAGGGACACATTCTCGTTCTCGGGCATTATAATCAATCATCAATCCCAATAACACCACATAGTATTAATAGACAAGAGTTTAAGCACTTCAACAAATTCTCTTCACTTACAGCCACCATTTGGATGAAAAGTACATTACCCTCCGTTCTTCTGAAGTACAAGAGTGTAATAATTGGGAAACACATCAATTATCATGGAGAAATAGAATAGTTCAACTTTGCCACAGAAAAATACCTTAATCATCTGGAATTGATAACCGACATTTTGTTGACAATGAAAATTGAAACATACTAAATATCTTCGATCCACAGTTCAGTCAAGCCAGATATCTTTTATTTAATGACATGTTCTTTGAGACAGAATAAAGCTTGATGCCATTACTGAAAATTAACTGCTGGCTTATTATCTTCACTTTTGAGGGCAAGGCATGTGAAAAAATTAAATCGGTTTTTGATCATAAAAATACATGGAAATCATTGATCTATAAATTATTATTTTTAAATGGGGAGACGCAGAAAGAAGAGGAACTCATTCTTTTGAACTCACCCCGAATCAAAATTCCATTGCAGCAATAATGATTTTATTGGCATCCCTCAATTTGCATCCATGATGCCACTGGAGGAGAAGCAATATGTTGTACAATTTACTTCTCCCCTCCCACAGATGAACAACTCTATACATGCACAGAGGATGCACTATTCCAGGAATTGTTTTGGGAGTGGGAACAGCAATAAGGCAACAAACTTCAGCAATAATTCTGTCTGAGTAAAAAACTAGCATTAGCTACCAGATTTTTTCTTGAATGAACTGCAAATAGCCAGCTGAATTTTATTTTTTAAATACCCCAAATCAAAACACTTCTCATTTCACAGGTGTTCAATTTGACTCGTCATTGGCACAGTTCCAAAGGCTGGTGACAACCACTTCAAAAGATTCTGGAGTTCTATTGAATTGATATGGGAATTCAGTAGGTAACGCGGCAATATCATGTTTAATGCGTCAGCACATAATTCATTGCAATCTACCACAGACAGTCACATCAATTGTGACATTCCTATTTGCAAGTATGATGAAAATAGTATTTTATTGATACTCTGGGGGAAATCCATTTCCAATTTGAATGTTTTAATATTCCCACAGCCAAAGGGTGGACGTTTCCTCAAAGCAACAACATCCATTTTCTGCATCAAGTGTCTCTGGAAAAGAGATTTACTGTCAAAGCAATCCAAATCAATGACAAATGCGCAGAGAACTTCTGAAAAATTTCACCAATTTCCTTTAACACCAAATAAATCACAGAACTGTAGAGCACAAAAACAGCCATTTTGACCCACCTTGCCCATTTCCTGTATTTTCCTTAATTTTTCTTTTATTTTTATGATTGGAGTTTATGCCCAGCCTAATACATCATTCGGTACCCCATTTCTCATCTCGCTTTGTCTATGTTCTGACTGTCCATTGCCATTCAGCCATCTTCTCAGGCTCCCTCCTCTCTCACTTCTGCATGCTAGCTAATATTGTTCTGCACTCTCAGTCTTGATGCGAGGTCTGGACTTGAAATGTAGACCATCCTTGACACCACCAAGTTCTTCCAGCAGCAATTTTCTTTGCTGCAGATTCCACCATCAATATCCCCATGTTTACAGCTTACCCCTACAGCCCCACCCCCACACCCTCCCCCTCCTGTGTAAAGATATATTTTTGATGGGATGGGCTTGTATTAAAAAGAATCATAAACTAAGTTACAGGCAGATTTTTTCTTTCATTCATCTTTAAAAAACAAACTATTCCTCATTTCTTAAAGCAGAATAATCTGACACTTCGGTCTCATTGTGGATCTATAAAACCTATAATATCCCACAAAAAAAAAAAAATCACATCCTCTAATCAGAGTACAATACATGGGACAGCAAGCGGGACCCTTCGAGGGGGGGAGGGGGTCGAAATCACAGTATCCATTCATCCACTAGTGCCAACCGTGATCCCAGAAAGTGAATACATCAAGATTTAATGACCAATACCTCCATTCTGCAAGACATTGTTCAGTAAAGGCAATGTGTGCTACAGGCAAGGTTAAAATTTCAATTCCAGCTGATAGAATAAAAATGCTGATATCGCAAACCAATTCAAGCAAGAATTGCATCATGTAGATTGAAGGACAGATCTGCCGAGATGTGGGCCTGAGCCTGATCACATGCCACTTGGATTGCAAAATAATAATATTGGCATCATCCTAGTTGATGTGCAGTCCAACACATTGATTGACATGCACATGAAAGAGGCAATAAATACAGTAAATTAGATATATAATCATGTGTTTTATCATGTTTGTAGACTAACATCTTTAGCCACCAGACAGGAAACCTGTCTTGAAACTGTGCCACAGAATAATCTGTTAAACTTTACGTCAGTCTGCATATGTTTTGTATATCTCTATATATTTGTATAAAAACTATATATTCAGTCTGAAGAAGGGTTGTGACCAGAAACGTTACCTTTTATTTTACTCCAGAGATGCTGTCTGCCCTGCTGAGTTACTCCAGCTTTTTGTGTCTATACATCAGGCAAGGCTTCAGTCTATTATCGGAGGAGCGGCTTTTGCAAAAATGCAGCATTTTCACAGATTGCATTGACGTATTGGCCAAGGTTACGTGCTCAGATCAACAGTGAACGTTGTGTAAAAGATAGATATACACTTTCACCACAGAAAGTAGATTCAAATTAGGTTTTCATTGGTCCCTCTCCATTTGGGGGCTGTGGACAAATTAATTTTAGATGGAGTCATTGCAGCACTTAGTGAACCATCCCATATAATTTCCCCATGCATTTGAAGTTATGTGAAACAGCTAAAATATTAGCACTATTGCTTGTACAAGAAGAGAAAGCAACCTAACTGACACAATAGAAAAGGTTTTTCAGCAGTGGTTGAATACTGTGGAGCTGAATTGTGAGCAGTGTTCTGCACCTAGTCACCTTATTAACATGGGAGCATTTGGTGCTGCTATGCTGCACAAAATATGGATGATTCCCCTGCAGTAACATCCTTTAGTTTGAGGGATAACAAAATACAATCCATGTGACACTGTATCATTATGATGCCGTATCACCTTAATAAAGCTCAACTACACCACAAGGAACAAAATGTCACTATTATATATCTTGATATAACAGATTACCTATCCAGTCAGAGCATTACTTTTGCAGCTGATCTCAACCTCATAAATGCTCTGGTTGCAATTTGTCACCCATTTTATGACTTTTGATACAAAATCTCAAATGACAACTGTCGAGCAGCATTGGAAATTGTGAGATCTGCATAACAACAGCGCAATGTCAATCAAGTTCATTTGACAACTCAAGTAATTTTACTCATCAATGCTTTCAATTGATTTTTATTTGCATCTGCAGTTCCTTGCTGATGAGATTGTTTAGTTTTAATTACCTTCTGCCAAACATACCAGCAATGAAAGCAGGTCTGATCTGTGCTGATACAGGGACTAAGGCAATATAGGAAATTCTATTTGGTTTTCAGTATCATGCAGTTTTTGATATTTCATGCCACTTTGAATTTGTTACCACCTTGCTGTAGGCATATTGTGATTAAATAAAATTGTTCTCATCTAAACCCAGGATGAGAGTGAATGAATGGGGGTTTTGGACCATTTTGGTTCAACATCAAATTTGAAATGTTGGTTGGTCTAAAATTACTGTTCCTACTGTAAATTTGCATGAAAATATTTGCAGCAAAAAACTATGCAGCAAGTGAAAATTAGTTTTTCTCCATAAATGTAATCAGATGTCTAACCACATCTTTGTATTTTTTGTCAATTATCTCATACTTATTTGCTTTACAATGAAGGTAGGCACAAAATGCTGGAGTAACTCAGCGGGACAGGCAACATCTCTGGAGAGAAGGAATGGGTGGTGTTTTGGGCCAGGATCCTTCTATTCGACCCGAAACATCACCCATTCCTTCTCTCCAGAGATGCTGCCTGTCCCGCTGACTTACTCCAGCATTTTGTGTCTACCTTTGATTTAAACCAGCATCTGCAGTTCTTTCCTACACATATTGCTTTGCAATATGGGACAAGAGATTAATTTACTTGAACATAGAAAAGACTGCAGACGGTGAAATCTGAAACAAGAAAAAAGTCTGCTGGAGGAATTCAGTAGGACAGGCAGCCTCTGTGGAAGGAAATGGATTGTCAACATTTTGGACAACATTTAATTAATACAACTACAAAAAAATTAGAGATGCCTATTGGAAAAGTGGTCCTTTCAATTTTTGCTCGGATTTCTCCCCCCATTCCCAGTTGATCTCTCCCAACCACAGTGTAACATTACATCCATCATATGTAATAGGGCAAATTCATCTGCAACCGCTGAATCTAAGGAACAAGAGAACAACCAGCTAATAACACAATTTTCACATAAACTATTATACAATGGATATTCACTTTCACAGATGAACTATGGAAAGCATCCTATCGGGTTGCATCATGGCCTGGTATGGCAATCACAACTCAGGAACTCTCCACCATAGAGTAGTGGACGCAGGCCAGCCCATCATGAAGTCTCCTCCCCTCATGTCTAATGCAGTAGTGAGGCAAGGAGAGTTTGTCACTAGCAGTCTGGAATGATCCAGTTGTTAAGAAACAGAGGGTGACGATGCTCTCGATCTCAAGGCGATGGAGAAAATGTGCATGGGGGTTACAATTGTGTTTGCAGGAGAATACATTGTGAGCACAACAGGACACACAGTGCTGGAGTAACTCAGCAGGTCAGACAGCCTGTCAGATGTGTCCTCATCCATCACAGAGACCAACTTCCCAGCACTGATTCCATGCATCAGAAAAGCAGCCAGCATATTCAAAGACTTGTTCCACCCCAGTCACTCCTTCTTTACCCCTCCTATTTGCCAGAAGGTTCAGAATCTTGAAAGCATAAACCACCAAACTTAGAAACTGCTTCTTCCCTTCTGTTAAGAGGCTCCCAAAAGGTCCTTCCACAAGCTAGGGTACAGTCCAATTCACCTCTATCCCACTGCAGACATTGGAGTTGATCTATGGAACTAATGTGCTGCAATGCTGAGAACTATATTCTGCACTCTGCAGAGTGCACTGTGCTCTATACATTATACTCCAGTTTGACCTGCTTGTATTTATTTATGGCATATCTGAACTGATTGGATAGCATGCAACACAAAGCTTTTCACTGTACCTCAGTGCAAATCACAATCATAAACCCAAATCCACCTGTACCTCAGTGTCTTTGTACACAAGATAAACTCAATTTGAACTGCTTCACAAACCATCACTGAAATTTATATTCTCCTGCAACCTCAATTATAACCCCATTGATGCTTTGCCTGCTTCAGATCAGGATCACAATCACCCTCAGTTTAACACAGGATCATTTATGGGTTTGAAGGGCTTTGACCCAAAACTTCACCCATACTTTCTCTCCAGAGATGCTGCCTGGTTTGCTGAGTTACTCCAGCTTTGTGTCTATCTTTGGTTTAAAGCAGCATCTGCAGTTTCTTTCTACACATTTCTGGGTGCTGCTGGTCTCCTCTCCTTGCCCCACTCGTGCATTAGGCAGGTTGCTCAAGCTCCATGGCCAAAGAAGAGAGATCTCATTGCTTTTGTTCCTGCACACAGAAACAGACAGTGTGAGCGTAGGGATTTGCCTGTACTGCAGACTTTCCCCATAAGGCAGTCATGCATACACTGCAGGCATGATCTATAGAGATCTCACTGCAGCTTCTTGTAAGGAGAACAAAAGAAATTACAGATGCTGCCAACGGAAAAAAACCAAGAATGCCCGATGAACACAGCCAACCAAATAGCTTCTGTGGAAAGAGAAGCCCATTGATTTAATTAGTAACATTCTCCTGTAGATGGAAGAGACCACCACACAAGCCAACCTCCCTTCCATTGACTCCAACTACACCACGCTGCCTCGGCAAGGCCACCAGCATAATCAAGGAAGAGTCTCACCCCTCAGGCAAGAGGAACAGAAATGTAAAAACATACATCTCCAGATTCAGGGACAGGCAATTGTCATCAGGCAATTGAACGTTCCTATCAACAACTAGAGAGTAGTCCCGAGCTTCAATCTACCTCGCTGGAGACCCTTAGACTATCTTTAATCAGACTTCACCTTTCACTATACATTATTCCCTTTATTCTGTATCTGTACACCGGCGGCTGGAATGTAATCATGTATAGTCTTTACACTGATTGGATAGCATGCAACATAAAGCTTTTCACTGTACCTCGATACACTCGACAATAAACTAAACTTGTGGTGTGCACCTTGAAAAGCTGCCCAAAGGGTTCAGACTGCCATGAAAGTGTAGATTATGTCAGTAGAGAATGTAATGCCGGAACCCACAATGTCGTTTTCAGTTACATAAGGAAACCCAACTGCATGGCTTTGCATCTGAAAACTCATATTTTGTGGGGCTTTCACAGGTGATGATTGGGTGATCCTTCACACTGTTTCAACACCAAAATCAGTGTAGAGTTGTTCTTGGCACATTACTTTCTGTAGTTACTTTACATAGAACATGGAAAGATACAGCACAGGAACAGGCCTTTGGCCCACAAATATTTCCCAATGGTTGCAAAGCCATCTGCATACAAGCTTAATGGTATTTTAAACTTTGTTTCTGTACATGCTTTTACCCACCATTTCAGTCATTTCCATTTAAAGGCTGCAATATTTGAACTGTATATTCTTTCACTGTTTAAATTCTTCTCATGCCCTTGCATCCATAAAAAGGCAGGTGTGCAGGGCAAGTTTTCAATTACATAGAGGGCAGTGGGTGCCTACAAAGAGCCACCAGGGGTGGTGGTGGAGACGGATATAATAGTGGCTTTTAGGATGCTTTTAGATGTGCAAATGGATATGCTGGAAATGTAAAGATTTGGATCATGTGCAGGCAGATGAGAATACTTTATCTTGGCATCATGTTTGGCACAGACATTGTGGGCCAAAGGGCCCGTTCCTGTGCTTTACTGTTCTATGTTCATATTTCTTAAAAATGTGAAGGCTGCTTTAAAAACTAGCTATCAAATGTTTGTAGTAATGCAAATAACTAATATGGCTTTTGTGATGATCTTTATTTCAGAGAAATGCTGACCTACTTTTGGAACTTCATTGTCAAGTGTAAGTGTACAGTGAAAAGAATGAAGAATTTGGTTAATAAATGTTCAATCTGTGAACAACTACGGCTTCATTTTGTGAAACATCGTCAAAAGTTTAACATTTATTTTGCTTCTCCAGTAGATTGTTTAATTTAAAGATACAGCGCTGAAAAATGCCCTTCGGCCCACCGAGTCCGCACCTACCAGTGGTCACCTTGTACACGAACATTATCCTACACACTGGGGACAATTCATAACCTTTACTGAAGCCAATTAACCTACAAACCTGCACATCTTTGGAGTGTAAGAGGAAACCAGAACTCTGAGAAAACCCACGCGGTCACAGGGAGAATGTACAAACTCTGGACAGACAACACCTTAATCAGGATCGAACCTGGGTCTCTGGCGCTGTAAGGCAACAACTCTACTGCTGCGCCACTGTGCCGCCCTGTGTGGCGAGCATTCTGAGCTCTTAGTGGTCTTTCCACTCAGCGACACTTGGTTCTCCTGCTGAGTGACTTTTATTTACATTTCAACTTATCCATTCTTAATGAATCCACTTTTGAAATTCATCAACATTCGTTCCAAGCACCAGTTGCCTTGGATGATGGCTGAATCAATGCATTCACGTTTCTTTCAATACTTTTATCTAACACATTGAGAACCCTTCCCTTCAATTTTCAAAGAAACACTTTCTCTATGACTGTTTAATGAGTGCCATGGAAGACAATAAATAACATCAGCAATTTTGTTTCTATATGAAAGGAGCTTTGAACTCATAGCATAAAAAGCAAAGCATGAAAAAAACTAGTTTCGCCAATAATAGAGCAGAAAGGATTCCGTGTTTTACCCATATTTAAATTATGGTGGTTTTCATTAGTTTGGAAAATGAATAATTTAGCAGAAGAATTCTCAAAGTAGTCATCTGACCTCATCCCATGGGGCAACCCTTCTATGATTTTGCAAACGTTAATTCAGTTCATTGAGATAACAGGGAAATTCTGTGTTCTTTAATCTTCTGATCATTCATGTGCCACTTGATGTTCTGACCCAATCAGAAATAATTAACATTTAGCCATTCGTAAATATTTATGATTCTTCAGTTATGTTAAGGAATCATCAAAATAAGTCAATGGTGTAATCAATCAATGGTGTAACCAAATGGGATGTTTATGCCATTACTCTGTGGCATGTGAGGGGCAAATGGCAGGATAATTTAAAATCTTCCCACAGATTTTTTTTCCAGTTTGTGTTCCCAAACACGGTATGCAAATCTTTAAATATTAAGCAAGCCATTTTTTGGAGGGGGTGGGAGCGGGGAGCACAAAAGGAAGATGACAAAAGTTCAACTTTTCTTTTTAACAGTAGTTAGATTTAAGATACGAGTCAAGTCTTCAATATAGTGCTCATTGTCACAATTTTTGACTGTTCACATGCAATTTTTGGTAATAAAGTTATGACAAAAACCACTTAAAAGATTTTAAAAGCACAACTGGCTGGTGGAATTCAGCAGGTCAGGCAGCATCTGTGGAGGCAGAGGTTACAAGTTCTTCACCCAAAATGTTAGCCATCTCTCTGCCTCCACAGATGCCGCCTGACCTGCTGAGTCCCTCTTGCAGTTTGTTCTTTGCTCCAGATTACCACAGCTTTGGATTCCATTTAAACAAAAGATAAAAAGGACCAGTTATTCAATTCTGTGGTCATCGCTAGGTATGCCTCTGAACTAAACACATGATAAACCAGCATCTACAGCTCCTTGTATCAAAACGTTAGCAAAGCTTATTCAAGTAATGTTTGATTCGAGCATCATTTTGATCAGCATTAATCAGCTTTCCAAGCAAATGAATTTTTAAGGTGTTTATTTTGAAGTCTTGGACATGCCAATGTAGATTTTTGTTGATAAGGAAACTGTACTGTAGAATCAAATATACTCTGATTAACTATAATTTAGACTACCCAGAGTGGAGCAAGTGCTTTCAAAAACCTCAAATCTAACTGCCAAACCAAACCTTACTTGTGCATGCTCCCTGAAAATACATCACACGATGCTATTGAATATCAAAAATACATTATTTAATGGCTTGACATTGAACTTAACAGGATGTGGCAGCAACAATACCAGGCAGATGGACAGCCAAAAAATAAAAGATATGTTTGGCTGAACTGAGATACAGGAGATGAAGATCTTTCCCTGACTATTTATTAAATAGTGGGAGGGGTGTCAAATGGGATAGACAAGGATGGAATTGGCCAAGTGTAATAGGCAAGGATAGGAGAGTTGACCAAGTGTAATAGGAATCGATGTGAAAGGTGAGATGAGTAATCGATTAAAAGTATTATATATGAATTTGCGAAGTATGAGAAGTAAAGTGGATGAGCTTGAGGCTCAGTTAGAGATTGGTAGGTTATGACATTGTGGGGATTACAGAGACGTGGCTGCAGGAGGATCGGGACTGGGAACTGAATATTCAGGGTTATACATCCTATAGAAAGGACAGGAAGGTGGGCAGAGGAGGTGGGGTAGCTCTGTTGGCGAGGGATGAAATGCAGTCCCTTGCGAGGGGTGACATAGGAACTGACGATGTAGAGTCACTGCGGATAGAGTTGAGGAATTGTAAAGTTAAGCAACTATTGGGAGTTATCTACAGGCCCCCAAACAGTAGCCCAGATTTCGGGTGCAAGTTGCAGCAGGAGTTAAAACTGGCATGTAACAAAGATAATGCCACTGTAGTTATGGGGGATTTCAATATGCAGGTAGACTGGGAAAAACAGGTTGGTTCTGGACCCCAAGCAAGGGAGTTTGTAGAGTGCCTCCAAGATGGATTCTTAGAGCAGCTTGTACTGGAGCCTACCAGAGAGAAGGCAATTCTGGATTTAATGTTGTCCAATGGAGCAGATGTAATAAAGGAACTCAAGGTAAAGGAACCGCTTGGAGGTAGTGACCATAATATGATTAGTTTTAATCTGCAATTTGAGAGGGAGAAGGTTAAATCAGAAGTGTCAGTGTTGCAGTTGAACAAAGGGGACTATGAAGGCATGAGAGAGGAGCTGGGCAAGGTCAACTGGAAAAGGATCCTACCAGGAATGACGGTGGAACAGCAATGGCCGGAATTTCTGGGCAAAATCCAAAAGATGCGGGATCATTTCATTCCAAAGGGGAAGAAAGATTCTCAGGGGAGTAGGAGGCAACTGTGGCTGACAAGGTAAGTTAGGGATGGAATAAAACTAAAAAGAAAAAATGTATAACATAGCAAAGAGTAGCGGGAAGCCAGAGGATTGGGAAACATTCAAAGGACAACAGAAGGTAACAAAAAGGGCAATATGGGCTGAAAAGATGAAGTACGAGGGGAAGCTGGCCAAGAATATAAAGGAGGACAGTAAAAGCTTATTTAGGTATGTTAAGAGAAAAAGATTAGTAGAGATAAATGTGGGTCCCTTGAAGGCAGAATAATTCCCCAAAACAATTTCCCTTGCTGCACATTTAAATGGTACAGGTGTGAATAATTGTTGACTGAAGAAAATAATTCATCAATGACCCACCTCGGCCATTCGTTCACCCTGCTCCAATATGTTTTGTTTAGTTTATTGTCAGAGAGGTACAGTGAAATAAATGCTTGTTTGTGTGCTGCCCAGTCAGAGAAAAGACTATATATAAATACAATCAAGCCATCCACAGTACACAGATAAAGGATAAAGGGTACAACATTCAATGCAAGACATAACATTGAAGTCCAATGTTAGATCTGGTAATAGCTACAGAAGCTTGAAAGTGCGTACCACCAGACTCAGGAACAGCTTCTTTCCCTTGGTTATCAGGCTTCCATAATGTCCTTTTCCAGCTCCATTACATCCGCTGGCTTCACAATTTGCACTTTGTTTATCTCACTTTTTTGCCATTTCATCTCTGGCCTCCAACCATCTGCCTATTAAAACCCACGCTCAGCTGCATCCACCTATCACTCACCACACTGTGTCCTGCCCTCACCTTTTTCAGCTTTCTCTCCCCCCTTCCCCCCCCTTCCCCCCCCTCCCCCATCCAATCAATCCCGACCTAATCCCTAATCTTAAACTCAGGGGTGACCGCGCTTTTGCAGTTGCAGCTCCTAGACTGTGGAACAGCATCCCTCTCCCCATCAGAACTGCCCCCTCCATCGACTCCTTTAAGTCCAGGCTCAAAACCTATTTCTACTCCCTAGCGTTTGAGCCCATTGAGGAGGCGCTGTGAACTGTTTTGTATGTGCTGTTATGTTTGTGTGATACTGTATGTTTCATTTTTTCCTTAGTACCTAATCAGATGTACAGCACTTTGGTCAACGTGGGTTGTTTTTAAATGTGCTATACAAATAAAATTGACTTGACTTGACTAATCCATCACCAATCTATGCTTTTCAGAGATGCTGCCTGACCCAATGAGTTATTCCAGCACTTTGTCTTTTTTATCAAGCAGCATCTGCAGTTCATTGGTTCTCCTTTCATAATCTAGGGTACTATCCCATTCACCTCTTCCTCTGTGGACATTGAACTTTGTCTATGGAACTGATACGCTTCAATGCCAAGAACTATATTCTACACTTTGAATCTTCCCTTTTGCTGTATCTGTTGTACTCGAGTTTGACGTGGTTGTATTTATGATTGCATGGTTTTATTCCATTGGTTGCATAGCATGCAAAGCAGCTTTTCACTGTGCCCGAGTACATATGACAATAATAAACTGAAGCCTAATATATAGATTTCCACAGACTTTGAGGGTCCACACATGGTTTTAACGAATGTACACCCATAGTCATAGAGTGATACAGTGTGGAAACAGGCTTTGGCTCAAACTTGCCCACACCGGCCAACATGTTCCAGCTACATTGATCCCACCTGCCTGCGTTTGGTCCATATCCCTCCAAACCTGTCCTATCCATGTACCTGTTTATTGTACCATGTACCTGCACCTGTCACACATTGACACAAGTTAATAGGAATTCATTGAGCAGCAGCTTATTGATTAACAGAACATGCGCAAGGTCCCCAGCTAATAGTTGGAAAAAAAACCTGCTGCACAAATGAAAGAGGATTCTGCTGTTATTGTGACTTCACAATTGGTCAGTTCTCCTTTTATATTCTTGGTTACTACTCATTAACCAATCCACAAATGAAATGACTATTAAGTATCACTGTATTTGTTGAGTTGCTAAAGATACCCTTGTAGACCCAGCATTGTTAATCCCTTTAATGACCATTTTGGGGATTTATTTACTGTATCCACTTGCACAATTTCATAACTAGAGCCTAAAAACAATGGGAAAAGGCTTTCACAAACATTTGTTCACACTTTCTGATGAGGACGACCATACTGAAAATAGACACCTTGGAGAAGTTGGGGTTATTCTTGGAACAGCAAAGTTTGAGTAGGAGACAGTCAAAGACTCATACAGCACAGAAACAAGCTCTTTGGATGAGGGGGTCCATATTGGCCATCAAGTACCCATAACCCATTCCCTCTACCAACACTCTCCTCCACCTAGTGGAGCTGGTCCATACCCCTAACTTCTCCTTCGACTCCTTCCACTTCCTCCAAACCCAAGGCGTACCCAATTCCTGTTCCAATCCCCGGCCCTATCCTGCTCCAATTCCTGGCCCTATCCTCAAACTCTATCTCCGCTACATTGATGACTGCATTGGGGCTACGTCCCGTACTCATGCAGAAATCACACACTTCATTAACTTCACTACCAACTTCCATCCTGCACTCAAATTCACTTGGACCATCTCTGACACCACCCTTCCATTCCTTGACCTCACCGTCTCCATCACAGGAGATAGACTATCGACTGACATCTATTATCAACTTACCGATTCCCACAGTGACCTAGACTACACATATTTCCACTCTGCCTTCTGCAAAGCCTCTATTGCCTACTCCCAATTCCTCCGACAACACATCTGTGCCCAAATGAGGTGTTCCGTCCCAGGACATCAAAGATGTCCTCATTCTTTAGGGAACAGGGATGCCTCTCTTCCATCATAGATGGGGCCCTCCGCAGAGACCGGTCGCTCTGCAACTCACTGGTTAAATCATCCCTTCCCGACCAAACCATCCCCTCCCCAGGTACTTTCCCCTGCAATCGCAGAAGATGCAACAACTGTCCCTGTACCTCCTCCCTTGACCCCGTCCAAGGACCCGGACAGTCCTTTCAGGTGAGGCAGAGGTTCACTTGCACTTCCTCCAATCTCATCTACTGTATCTCATCCACAGGTGTGGACCCCTATATATCGGTGAGACCAAGCACGGGCTCGGTGATCGTTTCACTGAACACCTCCACTCAATCTGCCGAAACATACATGATCTCCTGGTTACAAAACACTTCAACTCCCCCTCCCTTTCTCATGCTGACTTTTCTGTCCTGGGCCTCCTCCACTGTCAAAGTGAGACCGAACGCAAATTGGAGGAACAGCACCTCATTTCGCTTGGGCAGCTTGCAACCCAGCGGTATGAATTTGATTTCTTTAACTTCAAGTAACCCTTGCTTTCCCTCTCTCTGTCCCTCCCCCATCCTAGTTCTCCGACTCGTTCAACTGTCCTCCTAATTAAATATTACTGATTGCATGCCACTTTGTCACATTCCCCTCAGCTATTTCCTTATCATTATCTGCTTTAATTTGTCATTTTCACATCTTACCCTTCTATATCTCTAGTCTCCCTTTCCCCTGGCTCAGTCTGAAGGGTCTTGACCCAAAACGTCACCCATTCCTTCTCTCCAGAGATGCTGCCTGTCCCGTGGAGTTACTCCAGCATTTTGTGTCTATCTTCGGTGTAAACAGCATCTGCAATTCCTTCCTACCCATAAAGCAATGATGCTTTTGTTTAATCTTGTAACGCATTTCATTTTAAAAGAGCAGAAACAATGAATAATGCAGAAAGTCAATGCATCATAAATTGATTTTTTGGCCTATCTGCTCATTTTTAGTACATTGATTACAAGTACTTCCTTCAGTCTGTGGAATAAGGTTCTATTTTTCTTCCGTCTGTGGAATAAGGTTCTATTTTCAGCCTGAGGAACACACATAATACTAATCCCCTTTAACTGGTGATCTGATGATCTAGATCTAGAACATTCACCGAAGACCAGACACACAGTTGCAAGAGCTGAACAACAGACACCAAAAGCTGGTTCAAGCTTAACTCAGATTCCACAGCACTATTTCAGCAAATTTAACAAAATATTCCACTGTTCCATTTTTTAAAGACATTCAGCTGTCATTAGTATTTCCAAGCTTAAAAAACTAAGTGCTTGAAAATGCAATGTCTTCATTCTCACCAGTGAAAGCAGTGCTGCACAACAGGTCCATGACAGAGGGTTTTTTCCTCACCTTTTCACGAGGAGCATTGATTGATGATAATCATGCTTGATGGATTGTGTCATCAGCACAAGATGACCTGCATACCAATGAATAAAAACACACCAACACGAATACTTTCATTTCAGTAACAGCTCACAATCTATATACTAAAACTCTCGATTGTTTGGTTGTTTGTTCCTGAACTACAGCCAAAACGGTACACAATAGCACAACAATTCTAGGCCCACTCTACTCACCATCGTCCCTTTGGTGCTAATGGAAGAAGTTTCATTGAAATCGGTGAAATATCATTGAAATATTTTTAGTTATTCATATTTTAAAGTTTAAATCTATCTCCTAGGGAGGATGGGGGAGCAGGGAGGGGGGAGCGGGGAGCGGGGAGGGGGGAGGGGGGAGGGGGGAGGGGGGAGGGGGGAGGGGGGGAGGGGGGAGGGGGGAGGGGGGAGCGGGGAGGGGGGAGCGGGGAGCGGGGAGCGGGGAGCGGGGAGGGGGGAGCGGGGAGGGGGGAGCGGGGAGGGGGGAGCGGGGAGGGGGGAGCGGGGAGGGGGGAGCGGGGAGGGGGGAGCGGGGAGGGGGGAGCGGGGAGGGGGGAGCGGGGAGGGGGGAGCGGGGAGGGGGGAGCGGGGAGGGGGGAGCGGGGAGGGGGGAGCGGGGAGGGGGAGGGGGGAGGGGGGAGCGGGGAGGGGGGAGCGGGGAGGGGGGAGCGGGGAGGGGGGAGCGGGGAGGGGGGAGCGGGGAGCGGGGAGGGGGGAGCGGGGAGGGGGGAGCGGGGAGGGGGGAGCGGGGAGGGGGGAGCGGGGAGGGGGGAGCGGGGAGGGGGGAGCGGGGAGGGGGGAGCGGGGAGGGGGGAGCGGGGAGGGGGGAGCGGGGAGGGGGGAGCGGGGAGGGGGGAGCGGGGAGGGGGGAGCGGGGAGCGGGGAGCGGGGAGCGGGGAGCGGGGAGCGGGGAGGGGGGAGCGGGGAGGGGGGAGCGGGGAGGGGGGAGCGGGGAGGGGGGAGCGGGGAGGGGGGAGCGGGGAGGGGGGAGCGGGGAGGGGGGAGCGGGGAGGGGGGAGCGGGGAGGGGGGAGCGGGGAGGGGGGAGCGGGGAGGGGGGAGCGGGGAGGGGGGAGCGGGGAGGGGGGAGCAGGGAGGGGGGAGCAGGGAGGGGGGAGCAGGGAGGGGGGAGCAGGGAGGGGGGAGCAGGGACCATAAACCTATGCCCTCTAGCTGTTGATTCCCCTACCCTGAGGAAAAAACACACTGCATTTACCCCATCATGATTCTTCACTCCAAGGAATGAAGTCCCAGCCTACCAAACATTTCCCCACAGCTCAGGGCCCCATGCTCTACTCCCTCTTCACACACGACTGTGTTCCTGCATTCGACACCAACACCATTGTCAAGTTTGCAGACGACACAACGGTGATCGGGCTTATCACCAACGGGGATGAAACAAACTATAGAGCGGAGGTGCAGAACCTGGCGGACTGGTGCTCGGATAACAACCTGTCCCTAAATACCACCAAGACCAAGGAGCTGATCATCAACTTCCGTAGGTCACATAACGAGGAATATGCCCCGATCTCTATCAATGGGGACAGTGTGGAGAGAGTGTCCAGCATCAAGTTTCTGGGCACTCACATTTCGGAGGACCTAACATGGTCCAATAACACTGCTGCGCTGGTCAAGAAGGCACAACAAAGACTGTTCTACTTAAGAACACTGAAAAAGTCTGGTCTACCCCAACAGCTGCTGACGACCTTCTACCGCTGCACCATAGAGAGCATCCTAACGCATGGCATCCCTGTGTGGTACCTCAGCTGCACGGAGGCAGAAAGGAAAGCTCTACAGCGGGTAGTCCATAGAGCTCAGAGGGCCATCGGAACACAGCTACCAGACTTGGAGGGCATCTACAACACACGATGCCTCAGAAAAGCCACCAGCATCCACAAAGACTCTTCAACCCCTGCAACAGTCTGTTCGAACTCCTTCCATCGGGCAGACAATACAAGGCCTTCTACGCCCGCACCTCCAGACTCAGGAACAGCTTCATCCCCAGGGCCATAGCTGCTATGAACCGGTCCTGCTGAGCCGGATGGCCACAACGCATAGATCAACTTGCACTTTACCCTGTCTAAAAACTGTTACAATTGTTTCGTTTCATTGGGTTGCTGTTAATTACTTAAATTATTGCATCGTATGGGAGGCGCATTCCCAATCTCATTGTACCCCTGGGTACAATGACAATAAAGATATATTGTATTGTATTGTATTGTATTGTATTGTAACGAGTAAAATGGAGAAGGGAGAGCCAGTGGATGTAGTGTACCTGGACTTTCAGAAAGCCTTTGATAAGGTCCCACACAGGAGATTAGTGGGCAAAATTAGAGCACATGGTATTGGGGTAGAGTATTGACATGGACAGAAAATTGGTTGGCAGACAGGAAACAAAGAGTAGGGATTAACAGGTCACTTTCAGAATGGCAGGCAGTGACTAGTGGGGCACCGCACGGCTCGGTGCTGGGACCGCAGCTATTTACATTATACCCTAATGATTTAGATGAAGGAATTAAAAGTAACATTTGCAAATTTGCAGATGACACAAAGCTGGGTGGTAGTGTGAACTGTGAAGAGAATGCTATGAGGATGCAGAGTGACTTGGACAGGTTGGGCAGATGCATGGCAGATGCAGTATAATGTGGATAAATGCAAGGTTATGCACTTTGGAGCAAGAACGGGAAGGCAGATTATTATCTGAATGGTGTCAGGTTAGGGAAAGGGGAAGTACAATGAGACCTGGGTATCTTAGTACATCAGTCACTGAAAGTAAGCATACAGGTACAACAGGCAGTGAAGAAAGCTAATGGTATGTTGGCCTTCATAACAAAAAGAGTTGAATAGATGAGCAAAGAGGTCCTTCTGCAGTTGTACAGGGTCCTGGTGAGACCACACCTGTATTGTGTGAAGTTTTGGTCTCCTAATTTGAGGAAGATTTTTGATCAAGGGAGTGCATCGTAGTTTCACGAGGTTAATTCCTGGATTGTCATATGATGAAAGAATGGAGCGACTGGGCTTGTATACATTGAAATTTAGAGGGATGAGAGGGGATCTTATCGAAACATAAAAGATTATCAAAATATAAAATTCTTAAAGGATTGGACATGCTAGATGCAGGAAACATGCCCCCGATGTTGGGCAAGTCCAGAACCGGGGCCACAGTTTAAGAATAAGGGGTAGGCCATTTGGAACTGAGATGAGGAAAACCATTTTCACACAGAAAGTTGTGGATTTGTGGAATTCTCTGCCTCAGAAGGCAGTGGAGGCCGATTCACTTAATGCATTCAAAAGAGAGTTAGATGGAGCTCTTAGGGCTAGCGGAATCAAATCAAGGGTTATGGGGAGAAGGCAGAACAGGGTACTGATTTTGGATGATCAGCTATGATCACATTGAATGGCGGTGCTGGCTCGAAGGGCTGAATGCCCCAATCCTGCACCTATTGTCCATGTATCTAATGTAGCTGGGATATGTTGGCCGGTTTGGGGAAGTTGGGACAAAGGGCCTGTTTCCACACTATCACTCTATGACTGTGACAAATGTCATTGTCAGGCAGAAAACCTTTACATTATTTTACCGAAACAGAATTACTCGGTAGCACCAATGCAGCATTGCTGGCAATCTCTCCCTCTTCCATTTACCATTCTCGTATAACTAACCTTTGTTAATATACTTCTCTGCTTCAACCTTATTTTGAAAAGCAAGTTCAAAGGGGGATTTAAAAAAGTAACTCATTCCTCTATTGTCTGCAGTTTATTTTGAAACAAGATCATGGTGACAAAATATACAAATGAAGTTATCTGAAGAGGGTGGATACAAGGTCATAAGTGATAAGAGTATAATTAGGTAATTTGGCCCATCAAGTCTACTCCTCCAATCATGGCTGACCTATCTCTCCCTCCTAACCCCATTCTCCTGCCTTCTCCCCATAATCTCCAAATTAAGAATCTATCCATCTCTGCCTTAAAATAATCATACAAGCATATAAACATAATCATAAACAAAGGAAATAGTGCTGCACAGAGCCTTTGTCCCAAGATGTCTGTACCAATCCAGATGCCAAATTAAACTAATTCTATCTGCCAGAATACATGTTCCTGTTGTACATTCTCTGCATGAGGAAAGTCCCTTCTAAATGCTGAACGCCTGGCCTCTTATTCAGAGACTCTGACAAGAGATTCAAGACTCCTTAGCTAAATCCTCCCTGCACCCAGTCTAGAGTGCAAAAATAAATCTGTATGTATCCTCAACAGCTCCGCTCCTGCTTCTGAACTGCAGAGAGTACAGGCCTCATCCATTCACTCTCTCCTCACCCGGTGAACCCTCCAATCCTGTCAGTAGTATTGTGCACCTTCCCTGCACTCACTTTATGGCAAATAAATCCTTTTGGAGGCAAGTCGACAAAAATTCTACGTAGCATTCCAGGCACAGTCACACCAGGTCTTATTCAACGACAGCAAGATTTCAAATTCTCTCACAAGGACAAACATTAGTTTTCCAGATAGCTTGCCTCACCTGTACCTTTCATGGCTCGGGCATTAGGCTGTTCATTGCTTGACTTTTCACCATTTAAATACGTTTACTTGTGCGCAGAAATGGATAGTCATATCATATCATATCATATCATATCATATATATACAGCCGGAAACAGGCCTTTTCGGCCCTCCAAGTCCGTGCCGCCCAGCGATCCCCGCACATTAACACTATCCTACACCCACTAGGGACAATTTTTACATTTACCCAGCCAATTAACCTACATACCTGTACGTCTTTGGAGTGTGGGAGGAAACCGAAGATCTCGGAGAAAACCCACGCAGGTCACGGGGAGAACGTACAAACTCCTTACAGTGCAGCACCCGTAGTCAGGATCGAACCTGAGTCTCCGGCGCTGCATTCGCTGTAAAGCAGCAACTCTACCGCTGCGCCACCGTGCCGCCCACATTATTCCACATTATGTCCCCTCTGCCCGGTTTTCATTTAAGGTGAGAGAAGCAAAGTTTAAAGGAGATGTTTAGGGCTAGTTCTTTTTGTTTACACAGAAAGGAACGCTGGAAAATGCTGTCAAGGGTGATAGAGGCATACAACAGTGGGGTTAAAGAGGCTTTTGGATAGACACATAGAAAAGCAGGGAATGGAGGGACACAGATCACACGCAGGCAGAGATTAGCTTAACTTGGTATCATGTTTTGCATGGATGTAGTAGGTTGTAGGGCCTGTTACTGTGCTGCTGTCTTGTTCTATGCTCACTCACTCAGTTTGTCAACATACCCTTGAAACCACTTTATTTCCTCCCTCCTACTCAGAAACCTACATTGTTTTGTAGGATTAGCAAACTTGGAAGTATGATGTTTGATATATGATGATGGTCCACTTAGCTAAACTGTAAATACAGTTGATGGAAAGCTAAGACCCAAGCAGTGAACCCAGAGACACCTCACTAACCAGCCTGCCAACCGAACGATCTGCTTATTCTCATTCTTTCTTTTCTATCCAATAACCAATTCTCAGTCGACGCCAATATTTCCCCACATAAGTGATCTCTAATCATGTTGATCAAGCATGAATGAAATCTCATTGAAAGCCTTTGGACAAGAAATACACCACATGCATTGGTTCCCCTATCAATATATCAAGTCACGTCTTCAATAAATTCCACCAGGTACTTAAAACATGGTTTTCCCCAATATAAATCAATGTTTATTCTGCTCAGCATCAACATCCTTTGAGGAGTTCTGTTCCAAGATTCATCAATAACAAAGATGATGGTGCTTGCAGCATCAAGTTCTGATTCAGCACAATGCTTAGCAATATATAGAGTGAACAAGTGAGAGATTTATTATCAAATTTAATAAAATTTGTATAACCTAAATTTATTATTCAGCAAACTCTATGGGCCCTTAGTTTGCAAAGCATAGACAGAAGCTAGAAGTTGTCTAATCCATTGCCTTTGTAAATGGGAAGCAGAGCAGCAACCCCACACAAACATTATGTTTGTATTACAATACTTACTTGCTCTGCCAACATCATGCAACAACATTTGCGTCAAGTTTGTTCATGCACAGCATGTGGTATGGCAGCAGGCTGGTGGAAGAGCTCTTGTGTAAACTAATGGCACTACATTACATCTTCCTACTAAAACATGTCACTGAGTTACCATGAAGATGTCTTAAAATGACTATGAAATTCAGATTAATCTGTGTTGCACATGATGCACACGCAACCTGCTTAAACCATGAGCTCAAACAAATTTCCATAATCCTCACCAATTCTGCGAAAAAGATATACAAGTGCACATTGCAAAAAATAGAAACAAAAAGAGTCTGGTCAGGTGAATTAGGACACCAGAAGCTGCAGATCTTAAACAGACCCGGGGCAACACAGTGGAGCAACTTTAGTTTGTTGCCTTACAGCGGCTGAGACCCAGTTTTGATCCTGACTGCGGGTGCTGTCTGTATGGAGCTTGTACATTGTCCCTGTGAGTTCTCTCAGGGGGTTCAGTTTTCCTCGCACAACTCCAAAGGATTGTCGGTTAATTGACTTTGATAGGTTGTAAAATTTTACTTAATATGTAGGATAGTGTTAGTGTACGAACGATCACTGGTCAGCACGGACTGAGTGGGCTGAAGGATCTGTTTTTACGTTGTATCGTTAAAGCCTAAATCAGATAGTATCTGTGGAAAAAGAATAACTAACGCTTCAGTTTAAAGACTCTTTGCTAGAGAAAGGGGAGACAAAAAAACTAGTTTTGAGTTACAGAGAAGATAGAAAGGCAGGAATTGGATAAGACAGCAAGAACCTCTACAACAGCACAAAGCAATGCTGGACTCACCCCAGGTTATGGATGTCACCCAGTCACAGGTTTAGTGGGAGCAGTTAAATAAGAGTAAAATAAGAATAAAAGCTATTGAGTTAGAGTGAGAATAGAGACAAAGGAAAGTAAAAAAAATGTGAAATGCAAGGCTGGTGGACATGCCCAACAGATCAGTCTGTGCCAATGGAAAGAGAAAAACTAGGCCTTTCTAACAGATGGATTACTTTACTGTGGCGTTGACCAGAACTGGGCACACTACTCCAGCTGTGACCTAAGCTAATGTTTCATAAAGTTGTACCATGAAGACCCAGCTCATCTCTTCAATGCCCCCAACTAATGAAGACAAACATCTCATGTGTTTCCCCAACCATCTTACCAGTACTGTTACTGTCAGAGATACTAGGATTTTGATGCCAAGGTCCCTCTATTCTTCACTAATCCCTGGGTCCAAGCATGCATTTTGTATTTTCCAGTCTTTTTAGTCCTCCCAAAGTGCATCACCTCACTGTAGGAAACAAATCCATCTGGCATTGTTTTAACCCAGATTAGCAGCAAATCTGTAATATCCTGTAGACCAAGATCACCCTAGTCACTATCAACAACTGCATAAATTTCTATTACTGGTGAACATACAATAAGTGTTTGAACACAGTCTGAAAAAGGTTCCCGACCCGAAACGTCACCTGTCAATGTTCTCCAGGGTTGCCGCCTGAACCGCTGAGTTACCCCAGCACATTGCATCATATTTTTAGCAATACAAATTGGTCTGCTGCAGCCATGTTTGGTTTCCTCAAAGCAAATTTCACGGCTAGAGCAATTTGATCCTGCATTCGTATGTCTCGAATGCAAGTGCCTCGTCCTTCTCCTGCATACGTGATATCAACACATATGATAGCAAAGCAAGACGATTTTCAATAGGTCAAGTTGAGCATTTAGGGCATCTTTGCACAAAATGGCAAAAAAAAAGATACACTAAAAGGCTGAAATAAAACAAATACCAGAACTTTACAGCATGACAGCAGAGAGAAAGAGTTAACATTTTAGTTAACATCATTTTTCAGGTACACTAGCTAATAGAGGAGTCATGTTGGACAATGTCAAGCTCAGCAACTTGAGACAGTGATCACTGCTCACATTTTATCCCAAATGAAGATGCAAGTAATGTTTTCACTGTTCATTAAATACTCCTGCTTTTCACCCAAACGCAGCTATTCCCTTTTATTTCCTCTAATTTACCACGTCCTCTGCACGAATTGGAAACTTTTTACTTATGAGACCGGTGGCCACCATTCAGCTCATCAGATCCACTGTTCTATTCACAAACAGGGGAGCGTCATCTGCAAAGTTACTGGGCGATACTGGCCAGTGTCACCATACCATAGCCATGCTGTTTGTACATCGACACCAGAGGCCTTTGCCCAGAACAATGTCATTTGATGCTTTCTATATTTGAGCAGGCAGACCAGAATGAAGCATCAGAGAAAAGATCAATATTTCCAATGGAGATTTCATTGCATGCTTTCTTTCCAAACCACTACAGAGTTAATCCCTACAGGGGCTTTGGCAGATGTCCACAAAAGATATCCCAGAAACCAAGCCATTAGTTAGGAGATTAAGATGACATTAGCGTAGGCCCCAACCTGTGTGGAAATCAATGAAAGTAAAATCCACAACTACTGTCAACTCAATGCTCCATCTCTCCTCTCAATCAACATGGCAATAACCAGCAAGATGCTGGAACACTGACTTTTGCCAACCACGGCCAGGAGACACCAAGTCAACATGGACTATTTACACTACTGCAGTGACTGTGATCAATTAATAGCTCAAACCAGACAAACAGGCTTCAAGTTGAGTAGAGTAGTCTGGTGTCATATGCACATGTGGCAATGTACAGGTACAATGAAAAACTTGCATGCAACAGCATTAAAAGAACAGATTCAAACAGCACACAATAACAAATTTGTAAGTTAAATTAATTCTGCGAGACATTAGAAAGATAAGACTGCAAAAAATGAACTTAGTGCAAAACACAAACACTTAGTGCAGGAGATAGCCTGTGGTGTTCTATGCTGAGGTAGGATTAAGGTAGTGCCGGTGGTTCAAAACCCTGATGGTTGTATGCAGATAGCTGTCCTTGAAAGTGAATACATGGAACAGCAAATGCTGGTTTACAAAAAAAAGACATTGCTAGAGTAACTTAGTGGGTCAGACAACTTTTCTGGAGAACATGGATAGGTGACATTTTTGATAGGGACCCTTCAGATTCAGGAGATAGAAGCAGGCAGTGCAATGATAAGGTCAGAGGCTGTGGAGGGGAGATAGCCAGAGGTGATGAGATCAATCTGAAGAAGGGACGCAACCTGAAACATCATCTGTCCATTCTCTCCCAAGATGCTGCCTGGTCCGCTGTGCCTGTTCTGGAAAGTTATTACACAACATTTGAGAAAATGTAGGTGTTAACATTGAGAAATGTAAGTTAGTGTGCAATGCACTACTTCATGGGTTGTTCTTTTAAAAAAAACGTTATTTCCTTCCAATAACAACCATGACAGTCCCATAGAACATTGTTGCCTACGTCAGTAAGTTTGATTTTCTTGCAGTCAGAATCTACAATGACTAAGCATACTCTTGTTGTTAAGCTTGAATTCCAGTCTGTGGTTCATTACAAAATCCCAGCTCACTGTACAAATCCACAAATTAGAGTCAAGATAGATATGCTTTTTGAATGATGTAATACAGGACACATCTACTTAGCAAATATAAATCGATGTGAGAAAATTCGCACAAATTGAATAGCTAAAATTGCAGGACAGTCTTTCCACTTTTAAATCCATCCATAATATTTTGTGGCAGTCACTGGCACAAAGAAAGCGACTAATGCCGAAGTATTTTGAGGAGAGCATTAAATCCAATGCCTATAGCAAATTAATAATTCAGCAAAGCTGGTCAACAATGTGACATGGTCGACAATGGTTTATGCACTGCTGGAATTCATTATGGAGACTAATCCCAAGACATCCATTATTATCAGATGAATGCACACCATTTACAGCATCTCAGGCTGTAATTTGAGATTAGTCCGATCCGAATCCCGAAACCAATAACTGATGTTGAATTGGAAACATACCATTAGTGCAGTCAATGCTGTTAGTCACCTCAAATTGCAATTTGCAGAGATAGAGAGAGAGAGGGAGAGAGAAAGAGAGAGAGAGAGAGAGAGAGAATGCATTTACAAAATATTGCAAGTCACGTCATATCAAGAACTGTACTGCTAGCCTCTGATTACAAAATACAAGCAAAGATGTGGGCAATAAAGCAGAAAACTTCCAAATACACTCTGTACAATGCTTGTTTATTTGAAGGCCACTACTTAATATGCTGCTCATGAGAATGCACATGGAAATGTTTACTGCAACAGAAAAGCAGTAAAAATGGAGTCTCATTCTCAAAGGCAGTAAAGTCCAACTTCCCATTTCAGGTGCTGAATATTTAGCTTTTATTACCCAATGAATAAATCACAGCAGCTTCCAAAACACATCATGTTTGCAGATAGATACGACAGCAACACCAAAGCTGAAATATTTTACATTCTGCCGAGAAAATACTTCACATAACTCCAATGCCAATCAGCAGCAAATGAAGACCCCCATCTCCAGCAGTGGCCTCTAAACTAAAATACTGTAAAAGGGTTCATCAGAAGATGAAAAAAAACTGCTCTTTTCATATTAAGAAGCAAACACCTCACATGCTGCTCAAATTTACAATCCATATTCTGTCCCAATATCACACAGCAATTAAGTACAATGAAAAGTTCTGCTTTCCAATAAAGATAGAGGGATTTGGTCTCTGGAATCGCAATGGTAAAATGTGGACTGTTCCTTTCCAAAACAGCTTGGCTCCATCAATAAAAAGCTAGTCACAAACAGAAATGAATGTTAAAGTTTGTAAAGATGAGGCACTTTTGTTCCTCAAGTATCCAAATTCATCCTTGCAAGGCTGACACCATAAACCTCTACCAGCCCTGCACCCCATACTATTTTTAACATGAAAGGTCATGCTTTCAGTTGTTCACTTCCCTGTCTCCGGAAATTTGTCCCCAAGTTTCCTTGGATTCATTTTGCGACAATCTACTTCAGATGTTGATCCTTTTGAAATAACGGTTCTATTAAAAAATCACTTATGGATTTTCTCTTGTTGAACTATAACCTCTACCTCAACGTCAGCAAGACAAAGGAGCTAGTCACCGACCCCAGGATGCATGGTGGAGAAGATGCTCTAACCAATATGAATGGTGCAGAAGAAGAAATGGTTGAGAGCTTCAAGTTGCTTAGCATTAGTATTACCATTGATCTGCCATGGACCAACTACATCGATGTGACAGCCAAGAAGGCTCACCAATATATCTACTTCCAAAGGAGACTGAGGGAGTTCAGCATGTCTCCAGAGACTAACAGACTTCTACACAAGCACCATAGTCAGCATTCTGTGGTGTTGCATCACAGCTTTGTTTGGGAACAGTTCTGTCCAAGAGTACAAGAAATTACAAAGAGTTGTAGCTGTAACCCAGTCCATCACGCAAACCAGACTTCCCACCATTGACCCCATCTACACTTCATGTTGCTTCAGAATAGCAGACAAAATAATTAGACTTGTCACACCCCGGTCATTCTCTTTCTCCCTGCTCAAATCCGTCAGAAGGTACAGAAGCTTGAAAGCACGTACCACCAGACTGGGGAACAGCTTCTTCCCCTGGCTTCTGAACAATCCTTCCAGAAATCTGGGTACTGCCCAATTCACCTCTACCTCTGAGGACATTAGACTATTAGACTATAAAACTAATGCATTACATTGCTGAGAACTATATTCTGCACTCTGTCTCTTCCCCTTTGCTCTATCTATTGTACTCAAGTTCGATTTGATGGTATTTACATAGGGTATATCTGATGTTTGGATCACACCCAAAACACAGCTTATCACTGTACTTCAGTACACGTAACAATAATAAACCTTTTATTTTAAATTTCCATAATAAAAATAATTCTAGATCTGTCATAACATTCAGGCATAGGAATACTGGATGCAAGTTACAACACATAGGTAAGGAAACCATATAAACACGTAAATGCTGAAACTCCGTTCCCCAAATGCCTAATTAAGGACTCGCAATTTGCAGAAATAGTCAAATCTAATTTATGAACCTTCCCAATTCGACGCAACAGGTGATTGCACTGCTGCCCTCACTACCAATTTTCAGTTTCAAATAATTTGATGCCGAGGAAGAGAACCTTATCCATTTATCCACTTTATTCTTCCTGCACACCTGCTCAGTTTGCAATCAAAGAAACAGAAGCACGTTGTTCATTTCCCCAGTTTGCCCACTAGGAGGTGTGCAAGAGCAAACCAGGGCTGCAAACTCCCCCCTCTTGCAACGCAGCACCTGGCCTGCACGTTTCATCTTGTCATCAGAGCACTGAGATGAGACACACACCGTGTGAAAGTACGTCCATGCCTCAATGTGACCAATGAGTATTGCCACACGCCATACTTCCTGATAACTTCAACTGATAAACAAACATTCACGCAACAGAATTGCAATGAATCAGAAAGGTAGTTAACCTCAAATTACCCCACAGAAATGTTCTGCAAGACAGCAATCTCACAATCCAACATTTCACATCACTTTGTGTTACATATACCAAGAAACATGGTGAAGTGTTACCGTCGCCTGTTATTACAGTTATTAATGCAAACCTCTTACTGAGTGGAAAACCAGACCAAAATTAAATTAAAATGTGAAATTAAAGGATCCTTCAAGTGGACCAAATCCCTGCAGTGAGGCATTTACAAGTAGGGGATGCACATTTTCAAATGGGGATTCTAGAGGAAAAGGCCCTTCTCTTTAAAAAAAAAATGCAGGTTAAAGGGGGATACATTTTTTAAATGTATTTTAATATACATATTATACATATGTGTATATAAATATTATTTAATCCAAAGCAAGTCTAAACTATTTTTTCCCTCAACATTGCTCAGTTTTTGCAACAAGACATAACGCTTGAGGCTTCTTGCTGATCAACGTACGAGGAGAAAAACTGCTGACTCATTATTTCTGATCTGATAAGGTATTCAACACATGACTTCACTGATTGTGCTGCTATTCTGCAAGATTACAGCCAGCTCTTCAATGCATTCTAAATTATTAGCCGAGGTTAAGGCAGTACAGAATTTTAAAAAACAAAATAAAACCAATACCTTCTGTCACATAGTTATGGTCTCGGAGAAAGCTGCTGGTGATTTTTCGTGCATCAATGTCCTCACCCATTGACAGCAGGATTATTCAGCATGCCGTTCCGCAGTGGACTAAAAGAAGGAGAGGTCGTCACAACAGCAGCATCCATACTCCCACTGCCTAGCAGAGGTGGAGGAGGAAGGCAAAGAGTGCAGGGCACAGCATAATGTGGTTTAGTGATGCAGCACAGCTTTACAAAAGAGAGTAAGAAAAAAAACAGCAAAAAGGGAAGGAGAGAAAACGAAGAAAAAAATAGCTGGCGCCAAAGTGACAGTGTAAAAAAAAACGAGCAAAAGGTGGTCTATTGTAGAGGGGGCGTTTCACAGTACCGTATCCAGTTCTGCAGTGAAAAGAGCCAATCAGTCTCAGTCAGGAACTCCTCAAACAAAATCCTGTGCGGAATCTGCTGGAGTGCTGCTGCAGAATTTAAAACAATTGCCGAGCAAGTGGCAGGTTTGAGCAGCACTTTGAATAAGTGCACTGCTGCATTAGCTGCCTGTGGAGACTCTGTAAAGCAGGAGCGCTGTGTGGCAACGGCTGCTGCTATCGTATGTGCATGCTGCATCAGTGCAAGCTCCTCCCAAACATGCTGTCAGCATCCAACCATGTTAGTCCGCATTTCTGGGAGAAGAAATATGGCAATGCAGGTGATTAAAGGAAGACATTGCACTATGATTTGGTGGCTGTGCAACAAATACTCCTGTGCTGGTGGTTACACACTGAATAACTAAGTCACAAGTTAGCTACTACTAGAAAACTAAAAGCAAGCGCATGTTGACACACAAGCACACGTATACACACACACGCGTGTGCACAGAAAATTAGCAAAAAAGATTAAAAGCAAGAGAAACAAAAAAGAGAGAAAGTACAGTACAGCAGGTTAAACGCTTGGCTTCAGTGATTAGCCAGAGGGCAAACAATGCAAAAAGCATTTAAATCAGCAACATGAATTTTGTCAATAGGTCCTGCTTGAAGTAATGTGACTTCTTCAGATTCCTACACATTAATGGTACTGCTTACACGATTCTTCCTATCATGAGAGTCTTTGTATACAGCCCAATACATAATCCTTTGATCAGATTTGAGATTCAAGCAAAAATTTAACCAGCGAGTCGACAAGGTCATTGGCCAGAAAACAAGATCAGACAAAATATTTTTGTTTCTAATTTGTAGCATAACTGCTGCTATTTACCAGCAAGATTCAACATAGAAAAGACCATGTGGACCATCATATTTAGGAGGGTATATTTGTGCACAAGATTCATCCACTTCAATACTTCCTTCCTTTTCACCATTCCCTTTCTGCCATCTATTTGAAAATTGAATTACATGTATTGACTCTGCTTTAATACTGTAGCAGAGAATGCCTTTTGTTGATCACATTAAGTGTGCACCTTCATTAGTCTTTTGATCATTCAAGCAACATATCACCATTTAATTTATCACCATACTTCATGATCTTGAAAGCTTTGTTCATGACATACACTTAACTTTGAAATCTGAAAAGTTGCAAAGAAATCCCATGTAGCAATAAATGGAGGAATTTGCAGTGGGTGAATGCATAACAAATCAGAGCAGTTTTAAATTCATGCCATCTGTGAAAGTTTATGAATGATTTTTAAAAATCAGATTTTGTTTTTCCAAGATTTATTACATTGGTAAGCCGCTTTGAATACAACTGTATCATTGAGGTTCTTTTTTGCCTGTGCTGAATAGGCCCATTTATGCTGGATTCAGCAAAGCAAAAACAACCTCCGTTCTGCCTCCAAAACAAGTGTTTTCAATCCAGTTAGGCAGCACGTTCCACAGCATGATTGTGCCTTGCAGAGATTGGTTCTGCTGACCATTTGCCAGTGGATGCACTCAAGTTGTTTAAAAGCAAAGATGTTCAGTTTACAAAGGGGATGAAATTGCAAGATACAGCTTCTGGGAAATACAAGTTAGACTGAAAAGCTAAGCTTGCTTGGAGAAGTTTCTTAGTAAACACTCAGATGTTAGAACATCCGATCTGCTCCGTGCCAGCACGAATTAGTAGCCAGGATTCCTCACTTAGAAACACAGTAATTCCTTTGACTGGCATAAACAGGTCCTTCGGCCCACAATGTCTGTGCTGAACATGATACCAAGACCAACTCTTACCTGCGTGTACATAAAGCATATCCCTCCATACCTGTGTGGTTATCCAGATACCTCTTAAATGCTACTATCCTATCTGCCTCAACCACCACTCCCAACAGTACATTCCTGGCATTCACCAGCATCTAAAAAAAATGTGTCCCATTCATCTATTTTAAACTTTGCCCTTCTCACCTTTGGGAGTTCAACCAGATCAAGTACATCCTCCGTTGGGCCTTTATGACTGTGGAGTCGATGGTTGCCTCCCATTTAAGGTCCTTGGAGATGATGGTTCCAAGGAACTTAAATGACTCCACAGATGTGACTGTGGTGTTGTTGATGGGGAGTGGGTGGAGGGGAGGGGGAGCTCCCCTAAAGTCGGCAATCAGTTCCACCATCTTAAAAGAATTAAGCTCCAGGCTGTTGCGATGGCACCAGGACGCCAGCTGTGTCACTTCTTGTCTGTAGGCAGATTCCTCCCCATCCTGGATCAGTCCAATCAGGGCTGTGTTGAGAAGCTTAACAGAGGAGTTTGTGGAGATGCAGTCGTTGGTGTAGAGAGTAAAGGAGAGGGAAGAGTACACAAACTTGTGGTGGTCCTATGCTGATGGTCTGCAGGTCCGAGATGTGCTTTCCCAGCCTCACATGCTGCTTCCTGCCTGTCCACTGACAGAGGGTTTCAGGCACAGTCAGCTGGGAGAATTTGGAGTGTAATAGCTCTGGCACAATGGTGTTAAATGCAGAGCTAAAGTTCAAACAAAATCCTTGCATAGGTCCCCTTGCAGTCTAGTTGCTGGAAAATGAAGTGCAGGCCTAGGTTGACTGCATCATCCACCGATCTATTGGCCCGGTATGCAAACTGCAGAGGGTCCAGCAGGGGGTTTGTGATGTTTTTCTGCTGGGCCAGCACGTCTTTCAAAGGTCTTCATGACTACAGAGGTCAGTGCTCAGGCCTGTAGTCATTAAGACCAGTGATCCTTGTCTTTTTGGGTACAGGGACAATAGTGGAGACTTTGAAGCTGGCAGGGACAGTGCAGGTTTGTAGGGACTGGTCGAAAACGTCTGTGTAGACCAGTGCCAGTTGTTCGGCACAGAGCTTGAGGGTAGAGGGGGAAAAAAATTGTTCGGTCCTGGAGATTTCCAGCTTTTCTGTCTCCTGAATAGTCATGCTGTAAGTGGGTGTGAAGTGGTGATTACAGAGGGGTGTGTGTGTGGGGGGGGGGGGGGGGTGGGTGGTTTGGAAGGGGCCAGTCTTTGTAAGGAGCGGGGAGTTTCCTATTGTAGCTGGTGATTTCTTGCAAGCCTTTCCAAACTGAAGAAGAGTCATTACCTGAGAACCTGCTCCTCAGCTTCTCAGAGTACCTTTCCTTGGCAGCTCCGATTCCTCTTCTCAGCTTGTACTTGGCCTGCCTGTAGAGGTCTGCATCCCCTCTCCTGTAGGCCTCATCTTTTGACTGGCGGAGCTGTCCGAGTTCTGCTGTGAACCAGGGCTTGTCGTTGTTGAACCAGATCCAGGTCTTAGTGGGAATGCAACGGTCCTCACAAAAGCTGACATAGGATGTTACAGTGTCTGTATACTCATCAAGGCTTGTGGTTGCTTCCCTGAACACATTCCAATCAGTGTAGTCAAAGCAGGACTGTAGATTCTCAATGCCCTCACTTGTCCACCTTTTAGTTGTTCTGACCACAGGCTTTGCAGATTTTAGTTTCTGCCTTTAGGTCGGAATAAGGTGAACTAAACAATGATAATAGAGACCCAGAGCTGCCCGGGGAACAGAGCAATATGCATTCTTGATTGAAGTGTCCTCTCCCCTATGGTGGGGCAGGTAACATGAAATCTGTACTTTGGGAGCTCACAACTGAGGATAGCATTGTTAAAGTCCCCCAAAACTATGACCATGGAGTCCAGGAAGTCACTCTCACACCTCAATACCTGGTCAGCGAGCTGTGTTTGCGCCTCACGAACGCAGGCTTTGGGGGGGGGGGGGGGGGGGAAAGAGATGTAAATTTCAGTGAGAATAAAAGAGGTAAATTCCCTCAGAGAACAAAAGGGTTTGCAGTTTATAAAGAAAGATTCTAGATTGGGGGAACAGAGGCTAGACAGTACTGTGATGCTGTGTAAAGAAGTGAAAGCATGTTAGAATTTTTTTTTAAATCAGATTTTCAAATGGATTTTACTTTGGGAATTCACTTGGATTTTACTCCAGCGAAGTTTAAAAACAGTGAGTTTCCTATAATTTGTATGGTTTTACTGGTTAAGATAAAAAAACATGCAAATATAGACATGTTAAACAATTTTAAGTTCCAAATCAGCTTTATGGTTTAAAAATTTCAACACACCATTTTAAGAGAATACATTGGAGCATGATTTGGCCAATCCATCAAATGAAATCTAACACTTTTGCTTTTCACATCATTTGCAGCCACACGACTCTAACCTTTAAAAAAAAAAAAAAACAATGCCACTAAAAGGAATGGAAAAGCATTTAATTTGCTACGAAACAGCAGCTAGTTGCTTATTTTTTTGTCTTTTCACCCCAAGTCATTTTCAGTGGTTTGAAGTCAGGTTGTGAATTTAATACAATAAAATGTGGGGATTTTCTTTGCTGTTGCAAAAAAAAAAAAAAAAAACATTTATGTGTTAAAAAGTGTACTACTAATTGCCTTTGAAACACCAAATATTTCATTATCCAAGGGAATAAAAACATTTTGACACAAGGAACTACAAATACTTGTTTGCAAAAAAAAAAAAGAGTGCTGGAATCACTCAGCAGTTCAGGCAGCATCTCAGGAGATTAACTTGCAAACCTGTACGTCTTTGGAGTGTGGGAGGAAACCGAAGATGTCAGAGAAAACCCACGCAGGTCACGGGGAGAACGTACAAACTCCAGACAGACAGCACCGTCGTCAGGATCGAACCCGGATCTCCGGCACTGCATTCGGTGTAAGGCAGCAACTCTACCGCTGCACCACCAATGACCTATAAACCTGTTCATCTCAACCCGATTTTAAAAACCCCATCTGAACCACACTGGGAGAGGAACTGCAAAATAAATATTTTGTAGCCAATAAGGCTAGTTAGGCAAATTCTATATTTCTGTGCTACCATTCTTTCCTTGGAGTAATCAGTATTAAAGCAAACACACATCCCTTTGAATAGGCCTTCCTATGGAGATGGCGTGCATTAAAATATTTAAAAATATCTAAAACTATGTTTTGTTTACAAGTCACAAGTTCTGCTGCTTTACGCAAGCCCAAAGCATAAAAAGGGAATGTCGAGCTTTAGGGTTCCATTACCTCTGAAGCATGTACTAAACTTAATAACATAAAATGTTTCTAATGATGAACACAATACCAACATTGTCAAGTTTAGAAGTGGTTATGGAGGCAGCAACTCCAAACATGCACCCTTCATCAGCTTTGCCACTAATCTTTAAACAGCATCTGCGTTTATCAGATTAGAGATACAGCATGGAAACAGGCCCATCGAGTCCATGCCAACCAGCGATCCCCCGTACCCTAGTTCTATCCTACAGACTAGGGTGAATTTACAGAAACCTATAAACCTGCACGTCTTTGGAATGTGGGAGGAAACCCACGGGGCCACAGGAAGGACCCATACTCACAATCGAACCAAGGTCTCTGGCATTGTAAGGCAGCCATCCTACCGCTGCGTCATTGTGCCAGGCTTTTACTCAGATTCCTGATGCACACTGCAACATAGACACAGAAATTGAATTGCATAATGCTGGGCGGTTTTCCCCTCATGCATTTGGACCCGAAATTGACCTCAGCCACATCAGAACATGCTAATGATCATTTCTTATTGTTTTGCATCCCTCCCAATATTCAACAAGTCACTTCCCAGTATCATTCTTGAGCACCTGAGGTGGTTTCAATGACATCCATGCAGAGGATCATGTCATTTCCTTCATGCAGTTCCTTTTAGAGCTTTGAGACACAGACATCACAAACACTGATCCTTTGACCCACCATATCCATGCCAACTTTCCTGCCCTTCTGCATTAATCCCATTTGTCTGCATTAAGACTGCACCTTCCCGAGTTTTGGCTATTTAAGTGCGTGTCTGAATGCCTCTTAAATGAAGTAATTGTATCCGACTCAGACAATTCCTCTGGCAGCACTGTTCCAGATATCAACAACTCTTGTGCAGGAAGATTAGACAGAATTAGGGAGGATTAGACAGAATTGTCTCGGGACTGATCACTGGGCACAACATAATAATGCTTGACCCGAGTGCCTCGGGTTAATGTATTCAACCAACCAAGGTACGGAAATAGTCATTTTTCATTCCATTGCAACATGTTTCACTCTATCATCTGGTTCAAAAGATATATTGAACTTCTATTAATTTTAGTGAGGTACAAGAAAATTCACATATTTATCCTAACAATAGCACATGCCTGGGCTATTCAGACTGAAGAAGGGTCTCGACCCAAAACGTCACCCATTCCTTCTCTCTCGAGATGCTGCCTGACCTGCTGAGTTACTCCAGCATTTTGTGAATAAATCGAATCGCACATACCTGGGATGTGTTTTCAGTGTCATTGACCATCAAAAGGGGGCTTTGACTAGTTTTAGTCATTTTAAGTCAAGCTTACACAGAGACAGATTTAAAATTGCTTTTCACTTTTCAGTCATGCACTAACCACCCATGGTGCAACAAACAGGATTAGTAATTTAATATCTCGATTAAAAATACATAAGTAGTCAGAGTATATTTATCAAGTCACGGATCAGTTGAGTTTTTTCCTAACATTAATATTTATGCAATAAACATAGGCTATCATTGTATTGTTCACAGCAATCTATTTTCACAGGGCCTTACCTTCAATCGCATGAAAAGAGATCACAATCACCAATACAATATATTGTTCTTTATATCATGAAGCAGCAAGAGATAGCATTTCACATAAATGATATTCTTATATTCACGAGATATCAAATTAAATAGTTTGCACCAGAAAAGGAATATTGGGCAAGATTGAAATAGACACACAACACAGTACAGTCCAGGAATAGGCTCGTGGTCCCACAATGTCTGTGCCAATCATGATGCCAAATTAATTTCCTCTGCATGTGTGTGATCCATATTCTTCAATTTTCTGTATATCCATGTGCATATGGAAAAGCCTCTGAAAAGACAATTCCAGACTCCCACCACTCTCCATGTAAAAAACAACTTGCCCAACACCGTTAAACTCGCCCCCTCCTATCTTAAAGCAATGCCCTCCCATCTTTGAAATTTTTACCCTGGGGAAAAAGATACTGAGGCCTTCTCCAAAGCCTCCACATCTGCCTCACATAGAAGTTCATACAATTATAAGCAGCCCGTCAGGTCTCCTCTCAGCCTCTGATGCTCCAGAGGAATCATTCCAAGTTTGTCCATCCTCTCCATGTTTCCAACACCCTCTAACGCAGGCAGCATTCTGACAAATCTCTTCTGCACCTTCTCCAAAGCCTCCACATCCTTCCCGGAATGGAGCAATTAGAACTGCACATAATACTCCAAGTTTAGCCAAACCAAAAAGTTTTATAAATCTGCAACATATCTTCTGGAGCATACCATAAGCCTTTGTTACTACTCTATTTTCTTGTGTTGCCACTTTCAGGGAGCTGTAAACTTGGAGGCCAAGATCCCTCCACCCACCAATGCTGTTAAGGGCCTATCCAATAATTGTACCCTGTCCCCTCTCATTTGACCTAACAAACTGCAAGAATAAGGGGTAGGCCATTTAGAACAGAGATGAGGAAAAACTCTGTCAGAGAGTTGTGAATCTGTGGAATTCTCTGCCTCAGAGGGCAGTGGAGGCCAAATCTCTGAATACATTCAAGAGAGAGCTAGATAGAGCTCTTAAGGATAGCGGAGTCAGGGGGTATGGGGAGAAGGCAGGAACGGGGTACTGATTGAGACTGATCAGCCATGATCGCATTGAATGGCGGTGCTGGCTCGAAGGGCTGAATGGCCTATTCCTGCACCTATTGTCTATTGTCTAACTCAGATTACATTCCATCTGCCATTTCTCCGCCCATTCCTGTTGCTGATCTCCATCTCACTCTATACTCTGATGGTCCACCTCACTGATAAATAACATGGACACAAATGCAGATAGTGTAGCGGGGTCGGGTGTGAAGTGACCAAGATTCAGGAAAGCTGTTTATTTACATCTGCTCAACTCCATGCCACGTGGCAGACTAATGGATGATCTTCGCCCCTTCCAGAAACCCCATAGCTTAAGGCCATCCCCCAGCCTTGTCCATCTAGTGCCGAGAGGTTCGACCCAGGGAGTGGCCTAATCCCCCAGGGACCGCCACAATAGGTTGATTGTGTATAAATCAGATAATTATATAATATAATTACAGAGATCCCAGCACATAGCCTTGCAGAATACCACTAGTTAGAGATCTCCAGCCAGAATAACATCCTTCCAGCACCAGCACATAGCCTTGCAGAATACCACTAGTCAGATCTCCAGCCAGAATAACATCCTTCCACCACCAGCACATAGCCTTGCAGAATACCACTAGTCAAGAAATCTCCAGCCAGAATAACATCCTTCCACCATAATACCCTGTCTTCTTTGGGTGAGACAGTTCTTCATCCAAACGACCAAGTAACTGTGGTTGCCATATACCTTAATCTTGTGAATCAGCCTACAATGAGGCAGTCTACCACTCCGTCAAATGCTTTACTAAAATAAATAGGCACGTATTTAAAATGCGTCGTCAGATTCCCACCCAACAAGTCCAGAGGGAATCACAATAGGAAATAGTGAGGCTTAGACCAAAAATCTTGGTCAAACTGTAATGCCTCCCCTGTGTTCGAAAAGGTGGAGCGCAAGGGGACAGCTGTCTTTTAAATATGTACTACTCAGAAAAAGAGCCAAACCCAGCAACAATTAGCTGGTTTGTTTCTTGCTGGTTTAAAAACCTTTATAAAAGAGAAATAATTTGGACAACATACAATAGTAACTTGGAAAAACAGGATCAACACTCATCTCTCTCAAACAAGTACAAATGCAGAGCGGAGAACCCAATAATGAATCTGCAAATTAAAAGGTCAGAGCCCGAGTTTACATATGTCCTCCTCCATGCAAAATGTCACCTTCTCTCCAGCACCATCTTGAGAAAAATAACAATGCAAAAAGCTGCAGAGAGTAATGAACTCTGCCCACTCCATCTCAGCGCAGTGCAAGGGGCGGCACTGTAGCGCAGCAGTAGAGCTGTTGCCTCACAGCGCCAGAGACCAGAGTTCAAACCCGACACGGGTGCTGTCTGTATATACAGATTTGTAGGCTAATTGGCTTGGTAAAATTGTCCCTAGTGTGTTGGATAATGTTAGTGTATGGGGATCGCTAGTCGACATAGAATCGGTAGACCAAAGAGCACATTTCCACACTATACTTCTAAACTAAAGTTCTGTCCTCCATTGAAATCATCCACACAAGATGCATCCACAAGTTGGCAATATCTTTCACCATCTAACCCAAGCACACAGGTTCTGCCCTCTTCTCTGCTACCATCAGACAGGAGAGACTGAAGCCCCAAATCCCACGTGACCATGTTGATGAACAGCTACTTTCCTACAACTGCCATGTTCTGGAACAGAGTTGCAAAATCTCAATCCTATCTCAACAATAGAATACCACAGACCACCTCCTGCACTACAATGGACTTGTTTTCTAGTTATGTTTTGTACTCGTCTTTATCCTGCCTTATATAATGTATAATTTATATTTGTACATTTGTCTAAATCCATGTGCCTGTGTTTATGTCCAGGTCTACACGCTGCCATAAGGAAGATTTTCATTGCACTTGTACGTCACCATACTTGTACGTATGACAATAAACTTTAGTTCAACTTGCTGAGTTGTAGCTTCTGCAGTTCCTTTACAATACAGAGAGCGGCATTAAAAGATAAATCTCAAGGGTTATGATTCAAGAGTGTTTTATTGTCATATGTCCCAGATGGAAGAACAAAATTCTTATTTGCTGCAGCACAACAGAATATGTCAACAATATGATCGAACGATGGCAGTAGTAAAATGAGTGGGTGGCCAGGATGGTGTGGGTCTCTGATGATGCTGGCTGCCTTTTAGACCCCAATAAATCCCTTTGATGGTGGGGAGGTCAGAGCTGGTGATGGACTGGACAGTGATCACAACTTTTTGCAGTCTTTTCCGCTCCTGGACATTCATTGCCAAACCAGGCCACGATGCAACCAGTCAATATGCTCTCTACTGTACACCTGTAGAATTTCAAGAGAATCCTCTGACATACCAAATCTCCTTCATCTTCTCAGGAAGTAGAGGCGTTGATGTGCTTTAGTTAAACTTATTTCTCAATTCCCAAAGGAAATTGAACTTAAGAGTTTTGAAACAGCACTACTTAATTCTGAACAGCTGTGTGCACAAAATGTCTTTGTGTTTTCTAACAAATACAATTCATGCTAATTATACTTAGTTATCAAACCTTGAACATTTTTCTAAAATGATATAATCAACTTCTGACCTGTGCAAAAATTCTACAATTTCAATATCTCTGCCAAACAATGCAGAAATACAATTAATTTTAATTCTCTCCATATATTATTGTGTTCAAAAATAAAATATGTTAGGGTCAGGGCTTTATATCATTGTATTATGTTACTGCCATTCCCCCTCTTAGACCACACCTTAAGATTCATAAAGGTCATGGATTTTGTCCATCTGAACCGGAATTATGTTCTTCCATAGGTAAAATGGGTCTAGTAATAAAATTTACTTCCCCACATCTATTCCCTTCCATGGAAATAAAGATAGTCAACAAGCCTGAGTTCAGCATCATATTGGCAGATTTGGTTTTTGAAAATTATTTGAATTATTTAATTATCAAAGGACATATTTTTGGTGCAGAAACACTTCACGCAGAACAGCTAAACAGCTGAGGCTTTTCAGTTACTGTTTTTCCAATAATTTCATTGCCTTAATCAGAGTGGCGAAAAGTTGACGACTAATAATTTAAAATATTTTGAGATCTGCTTTTACTCCTTGGAGAGCTTTCTAACAGCTTGCCGACAATGGGAAATGTTTTGTCTGAACTACTGAAATGCGAGGCAAAGTCTTTTTTTTCGAAAATGGACCGTTTGCTCTATTGTCTCAAGAACCTTCTCCCCAAAAACTACATCCCTCCCAATTTTGGAATCTTATCTGCAGGCATCGTTTACCAAGCCAGTATGAAATAACTTGCAATTTCCTTTGCTGAAAACAACTCCAGGTTTGTTGCTGCGACATCTGCTGGCTTCTCTTTAGTGTCCTCCCGTAGAGCTAGGTGACGGGACTGAAACAAAATCAGCAGCAAACTAGTTATTTTTAAAAAAAGACTTCAGGAAAAATATTGCTGCCATCTCTCGGACATCAAAGTGATGGCGTTGACCAAAGGTCACGATCAATAACAAAAATGTCTACCATAAATGACCTGTGCGGTATTTGATGGAACATTGCAGTCTTAAGTCAAAGGATTTTGTGCAGAAACTTGTTAGCTTTTTGTGGAAAAGGGTACACAAGGGACATATCCAGAGACTTATTTTTCTGAAAGGTATCTATCAATTTTTGGGTGGTTATTAATCAATCTGGATGTACCAGGATGTTCAGGAAATCTTAGAAGATATTTTGTTGACCTCATTTAATAAATTCAATACAAATAAATCTAATTTTCTAGCTTACACCACACTTTCAATCAATAGACAAAACGTTAAATCTAAAGATAGATGCAATATAAAAATAAGCTCCAATGAGTCCATGACAATGAACATAATGTCACAGCACAAGATGCTACTAGGACAATTCATTACGTTGGCATACTAGAAGAACTATCCGTGCAATACCCTTCCTCTTCCTCACCTCTTAAAACTGTTATACTATACAGCTTTTCTTCCACTACTTTGGTTTGGACATTTTTGAATACTACACATTAACCTGTAAAGTATAAACTGTCTTTGGTTGCACTAAGGATTATGGACTTCTTTTTTGCACTGGTATTGGGGTCATTAATTTATTGACATTTTGTTTGCATATTTTCTGTGCATTTTATTTACAGGGGAGAAGGAATGCATGGGTTACTTGAAGTTAGAGAAATCAAGGATCATACCACTGGGTTGTAAGCTGGCCAAGCAAAATATGAGGTGCTGTTCCTCCAATTTGCATTTGTCTCACTTTGACAATGGAAGCAGCCCAGGACAGAAAGGGTATGGGTATGGGAATAGGAGTTAGTGTTTGGCAACCAGAAGATCATCTATTTGTGCTGCTAGTTGCACAATGTGGACTGAGCGAAGGTGTTCAGTGAAACAATCGCCCAGTCTGCGTTTGGTCTCACCGATGTACAAGAGCCCACATCTTCAACAATGGATACAGTAGATGAGGTTGGAGGAGGTGCAAGTGAACCTCTGCCTAACCTGAAATGACTGTCGGGGTCCCTGGACAGAGTCGAGGGAGGAAGTACAGGGACAGGTGTTGTATCTTCTGCAGTTGCAGGAGAAGGTACCTGGGGAATGGGTGTTTTGGGTGGGAAGGGATTATTAATCAGGGAGTTGGAAGGAGGGGTCTCTGCAGAAAGCAGAAAGGGGTGGGGATGGGAAGTGGTGGGATCTAGTTGGAGGTGGTGAAAATGTCAGAGGATTATGTGTTGAATGCGATGGCTGATGGGGTGAAAGGCAAGGATTAGGGAGACTGGCGCTGTTGTGGCGGGGGGGGAGGGGGAGCAAGTGCGAAGCTGCAGGGTACCGAGGAGACAGGTGTGAGGGCCTCATCTATGATAGAGGGGAACCTCTGTTCCCTAAAGAATGAGGACATCTCGGATGTCCTGGTATGGAACACCTCATCTTGGGCACAGATGCGACGTAGAAATTGGGAGTACGGGAAAGAGTCTTTACAGGAGGCTGGGTGGGAAGAGGTGTAGTCCCGATAGTTGTGAAAGTCAGTGGGTTTATAATAGACGTCAGTCGATAGTCTATCCCCTATGTTGGACACAGTGAGATCAAGAAAAGTAAGGGGGCTGTCGGAGAGGGTCCAAGTACATTTCAGTTCAGTTTATTGTCACATGTACCGAAGTACAGTGAAAAGCTTTTTGTTGAGTGCTAACCAGTCAGCAGAAAGACAATACATGATTACAATCAATCCATTTACAGTGTATAAATACATAGGGAATAACATTTAGTGCAAAGTAAAGCCAGCAAAATGCCATCAAGGATAGTCTGAGGGTCATCAAAGAGGTAGATGGTAGTTCAGCACTGCTCCCTGATTGCGGTAGGATCATTCAGTTGCATGATAACAGCTGGGAAGAAACTGTTCCTGAATCTGGTGGCGTGTGTTTTCACACTATACCTTTTGCCTGATGGGAGAGGGGAGAAGAGGGAGTGCCCAGGGTGCGGCTCGTCCTTGATTATGCTGCTGGCCTTGCCGAGGCAGTGTAGGGTATAAATAGAATCAATAGTATTTGAATGCAGGATGGAAATTAGTAGCAAAGTTAATGAAGTACATGAGTTCTGCATGGGTGCAGGAGGTAGCGCCAATGCGGTTGTCAATGTAGAGGAGATAGAGTTCGGGGATAGGGCCAGTGTACGCCTGGAACATAGTTTGCTCAATGTTTCCAAGAAAAAGGCAGGCATAGCTGGGGCCCATTGAGTTCCCCTTGATTTGGATAAAGTGGAAGGAAAGGTTATTGAGAGCAAGGACCAGCTCCACTAAGCAGAGGAGAGTGTTAGGAGAGGGAAATTGGCTGGTTCTGTAGTCGAGGAAGAAACAGAGGGCTTTAATGCCTTCTTGGTGGGGGATGGGGACATTGTGTTCAACTTCGGTATAAACCAGCATCTGCAGTTCCTTCCTACACTATTCCTTAACAAAATCTTCTTTATTTTACATTGTATCCCTCAGTTTGAACAAAATGACAGATCATTCATTATAATTTTATAATTTATGCACAATTCCCCCAAGTCTCTCTGGATCTTCACCATTCTAACCTTTTAAAATGTCTTTAGATTTATAATTATTTTTTCAGTTCACAATCAATGACTTTTACATAGTTGCCATGAAAAATATTTGTCACCAATTTCATAAATTACATCCAAAGGTACTCTCCTGTCTATTACTTTAGTTTTATTCCTTCCAAAATAACAAAAAACACATTTTTGTTTTACATAGACATGTCAAACCCATTACAAGTTCACTTTGCTCTAATCTGATCGATTTCAAAGTGCTTAGACATTTTGCCTCAATAAATTAAGGTTACGCTTCATTTTGTTTTGTGTCGTTATCAATTCTTTCATTATTTCATTATCTCCTGCTTCCTACCTCATCCCAGTTCCGTTTTCTCCATCTTTTGGTTCCTTGGTTATAAGCTGTTCATTTGCAATCTCTCTCTCTGCTGTGACAGAAGGTCATTAGTCTCTCCACAGGTGTTGCCTAATCAGCTAAGGGCATTCCGCCTGACTTTTCCAGCATTTTGCTTTCTGTGCTATGATTTAAGGTTTATGAGTATGCAAGAAAGAAGCCTATTTTTACCTTTGTGTAGGAAGAAACTGCAGATGTGTTCTTTATCATGCTTTCTTTGTCAATATGCTAATAGGTGCCACGATATCATTGATTGGTAATACTGAAATAGAATCAGCTCAGTCATTTAGAGAATGGTAGTTGTGTAGAACAGATCAGAAGAACACTAGAATAAAACCAATTAATCTGTGAATACTGGAAAAAGTAATTGAAGGTCCACATGTAAACTAATTTTTAAAGTATGGGATAAAGAATCGACTCACTGCAAACAATGCAAATCTGTCCTCACAGAAAGCCTATATATATTCTCAACACGGGGTGATAAGATTAAGACTAAAAACTTTTAGTCTTGAGATTAAGACTAAGCATTTTAGGTAGAGATTTTTATCTGTTTCTAAACTGAAGTTTAATTGTTTAAAATTATCTCTGGGTGTTGGTTACTTAGGGGAACAGAAATATTTTGAATCTCGTTTATCAAATAGTTATTTTTTTTAAATGTTTTAAATTCTGATAAATAACTGACAAATAGATTGAACTGTGTGCAGTTTTGGTCTCCAAATTTGAGGAAAGATATTCTTGCTATTGAGGGCGTGCAGCGTAGGTTCACTAGGTTGATTCCCGGAATGGCGGGACTGTCATATGTTGAAAGGCTGGAGCAATTAGGCTTGTATACACTGGAATTTAGAAGGATGAGAGGGGATCTTATTGAAACATATAAGATAATTAGGGGATTGGACACATTAGAGGCAGGAAACATGTTCCCAATGTTGGGGGAGTCCAGAACAAGGGGCCACAGTTTAAGAATATGAGGTAGGCCATTTAGAACGGAGATGAGGAAGAACTTTTTCAGTCAGAGAGTGGTGAAGGTGTGGAATTCTCTGCCTCAGAAGGCAGTGGAGGCCAGTTTGTTGGATGCTTTCAAGAGATAGCTGGATAGAGCTCTTAAGGATAGCGGAGTGAGGGGGTATGGGGAGAAGGCAGAAACGGGGTACTGATTGAGAGTGATCAGCCATGATCGCATTGAATGGCGGTGCTGGCTCGAAGGGCTGAATGGCCTACTCCTGCACCTATTGTCTATTGTCTATTGATTCAGACTGTCTTTGTGAATTGAAGGTTGCGGTTAACTCTGAATTTCGAGTCTCTAATGTGCCTTCTTTCCAGTTCTCTGCCTTCCCAAAATGCAAATAGTTTTGGAACAAAAGCAACTATTGCACGAGTAAGACATGTAGCCAGGAAGATTGCTCACCAATAGTCCCAACAATAATAAAAATACCTTCAAGGTTTGGGTAATGAACAGAGTCTAAGGCAATTTTAATGGAAGCATTTAAATAGGTGCCAGCAATTGGTATTGGTTTATTGTCATCATGTGTACCGAGATAGAGCAAAAAGCTCAGTTTTTGTGTTAACCAGCCAAATCATACTCTACCTGTGCAACCTAACCATAGACAAGTACAACGTGTAATGAAATAGCTAAACACCAATACCCAGCAGTGTTAGAACATTACAGCTACAGGCAAGGTGGGGTTAAACTGAAACTAGATGCTCAGTTAGTAAATGAAAAGCACATGTGCTGTCACAGTGATATCAACTCCCTTAATTCATAAATGGATTGCAAATTTTCTTTGCAGAATTGGCACTATTATTTTAAAAGAAAATAGGATAGCTGTTTAACAAAGCTGTTGGAAAATAAAAAAAGTTTTTGCTTTGATCAGTTTAACTCAAGTAGCTTTTAATTTACTCCAACCCCCACACCTATTTACTTGCATTTCAGACATTTGTTATCATTAAACAGGTTTTGGGACCTTGTTTTCTCTAAGGGCACAAGCGATTATTTCCCCCCCACAAGATTGCACTAATTCATCACTGTGTCAGAATGTGATTTTAGCCCTTCAACAAAATTGTACAAGAAACACTGGCATTTTGGGCTTTATGTAATGAGTGCTGGAACAGAACAGATTTAATATGTTGCCACTGCACCAGAGAATGAAATATGCCATCCATTATGATCTGACCAAATAAAACCCAAAAACAAGCATAATAACTAACAAAGGCAGCGTTTCTTGCAAAAATCTAAAAAGTATGTTATTTTTGATGAAAACAAAATTTATCTACTTTTGAGCTTGCAGCAAGTTGATCGCTTTGTGTACATCTATTGTTAACATATAAATCTCAAAATTAGTCCAATTGCAAACAAAAAATGGTAACAAATTACCTGGATTCTGCAGTCAAACTGCTAGACCTAACACCAGACTAGTGTTTACTTCCTTCCATTTGTGCAACCTATTAGCTGAACATGGCCAAGCCTTCAGAGGTTATTGCCCTGTGCAATTATAACCAACAGCCTTCCTTAGGTAAATCCCATCATACGGAAGCTAAGAGAGATTAACGTGTCGGAAGGAACCGCAGATGTTGGTTTAAACCGAAGATAGACAAAAACCTGGAGTAACTCAGTGGGTCAGACAGCATCTCTGGAGAAAAGGAATAGGTGACGTTTTGGGTCAAAACCCTTCTTCAGAAGGCGGCGGCTGTCAGAAAAGAGCAGGATTTCTAAGTTCACACATTTATATGGAAATGCCACACCTCCTGACAGTCATGTAGAGAAACACATGTATCCACCTATAAATTCTGGCACATTGGCCTTGTTCATTAATTATACTTAACCAATTAATGACAGTGGGTGGAAGAAGCTAATTTTAATTGGCTGCATCATAAATCAATAGTACTTTCGTAGTGTAGCCTAAATTATTTTAACACACTGATGATACACCAACAGTTGAACCACTGCTTTGCGCCCAGCTCACAATAATTTGATATGATCAATAAACCATCTCTCACATCCTGTTGCCTTCAATCACTTGCATAAAAGATGCTGCAAGAAAACAGGACTCAAATGTTTTCTCATACTGCACGACCTTGCTGATACTTCTCAATCCCAAGAGACCTATTCTAAGAGGTCTCATGGGAAGTGTCATGGCATCATTTAAAGCAGGAAGAATCGACACGAGGCAGTCATCAGCTTTGTCATTGGGATTTTTCATAATTATTGTTGGAATAAAATAGAATCACAACCACATGGTCCACTTCAGTCAACGTCTTGTGGTAGTGAAGGTCTTGCTCGAGTATCCACCTGGCAAATATGACATTTCCAATCTTCCTAGGGGACAATTGGATGCGTTCATTGTACAACCACTTTTTACTGAGCATCTCTCGTTTGTTTAAGGTAATTTACCTTCAGTTGCTGCTAGAAATCAGAACCCTTCTACAGCTCCTTGGTTCACACATCCCTTCCCCACTCAAACCACCGCCTTCACGGGTACTTTCCCCTACAACTGCAGGAGATGCAACTCCTATCCTTGTATCTCCTCCCTCGTCTCCAACCAGAGACCCCAACAGGCCTTTTGGGTGAGACAGCCCTAATCTCATCTAGTGCATCCGTTGCCCCCAATGTGCTTTCCTGTACACTGACGAGACCAAAAAGATTCGGAGACCATTTCGCTGAACACTTACGCTCAGTCTACCGAGGCCTTCAGGATCTCCCGGTTTCTAACCATTTAAATTCCTTCCATTACTGACCTTTTCGTCCTGAGCTTCCTCCATTGCCAGAGTGAGGCCACAAACAAATTGGAGGAACAGCACCTCATATTCCACTTGGGTAGATTACAACCCAGCAACATGAACATCAAATTCTTTAATTTTAAGTAACGTCTACCTACACAATACAATATACTGCCCTCCCGTTCCCCATTCTCCGTCCCCCCAGTCGTTTAACCAGTTCCACAGCTCTCTACATTGTATCCCTCTTGGGATCATACCACCCGAGCCTACAATGGACCTTCCTGGGCACCACCCTAACAGAGGTCATTTGTGGCCAACCACAAGCTCTTCAACCACCTTCCCCCCACCCCCAACTTTCAGTTTGAAGGGTTCTGACCTGAAATGTCACCCATCCTTTTTCTCCAGAGACACGGAGTTACTCCAGCACTTTGTGTCCATCTCTGGTGTAAAACAGCATCGGCAGTTCAATTGTTTCTATACTTGAAGGGTGCTAGTTCCTTCAGAACTGTTCATAACAAAGCAACATCGATTAATGCTTCCCAAAAACATAATTTTCCATTAAACATCTTCCTGCTTTTCACATCCCACAAGCTTGTTTGGGGATTTTGATGTCCGAGCATTTTTCTGCATGGCTGCAGTCGAGCTGCTGAAAGCCTGCATCCTTCAAAGTCCACACGGACATCCTGGAAGATGCAGGAGGATCTGTTGCCCCAGCTGGGGTGGCTTCAGACTGTTGCCCATGAGCACGTTGCCCAAGGACTTAGTGGGTATTGCATTCATGTACACAGGCAAGGTGCCTTCATTGCCCTGAACTGTCTCACTAGATGACTTAACGAACTAGGCAGACGACGACACAGCCATCTGTTGTATTTTGTATCACAAAATCAGGGTTTGAACAAGTCGACGCAGCAGTGATGCGGCTAACCAACCTCGTCACTCTTTTTCTCCATGTAATAGGACAGAGACAGAACATGGAGTAACCCCACTACCACGGAATAATTGTAGGGTAGTCCTCCAGTATTCTACCTCCCATCTCTCACACAGCAGCGTGTTAGAAGTAATTTTATGTTTGAGAGAATGCATGCCTAGATAAAGTGTATTTGTGTAGGTGTCATCCAGGTCATCTTGACGTCACTCACATGCAGCATTCCTCCATTCCTGATGGAAATTACTATCAATGTGACTTTCTAACAGTGTTTCCTTACATGGTCTCTATGTGCAATCTGGCATTTAGAACCCTTCCCTTTATTTTATTTTAAAGGTGATGGTAATTTTTTCATTTCTCTTTAGGACCTTGGTGCTCCATCCTCCCCCTGCAACCATTTTTCTCCCAGGAATCCAAGTGCCTTCAAGAACTAAGCCTTTTGCTTATTGCCAATACTCAGAAGCACAGCTGTGACACTGAAGTGAGTGCGATCCCTTCAAAGCCAAAGATCTTCTGTGCCGACTTTTGGGTGCAATAGGTCCAAAAAAAAACGTAATTTATCTTTTTGATCAATTTCAATAAATTTAAATATTTATTGAATCAAGCAAGCACTGGCAGCAAAACAACATTGCCTTTGTGCAGCAAAAATAAGTGAAATGCAATTCCCTCAGCGAGACATTTGCCAAACCATGATTGTCAAAGCAGCTCAAGTGCTCCCTCTGTGTGTATAATGGATATTTCCAACAAGCTGCAGTATGAACAGTGGGGGGAAAACCCACTGGTTTTTATATTTTCAGAGAGGTGTATGGGTGATCTGTTTCAACAGTTAAAGATCCATTAAAAGCTACAAGAATCCTTGGGAGAAAAATAAATCAGCTTACTCTTAAATCACCAAGAGGCCATAGCTCAAATGTATACAGTGCCTATTTTGAAAATGGACCCACCTCTGAGCCTATAACGGTAGCACTGCTGGAGAGTTGCTGCCTTACTGTGCCAGAGATTTGGGATCCATCCCAACTATGGGTGCCGTGTGTACAGAGTTTATACAACGTACAGGTTTAAAAGTTAATTGACTTTGGTAAAGAATATAAATTGTCCCTAGTCTGCAGGACAGTGCTATTGTATGGGGATCACTGGTTGGTGTGGACTCCATGGGGCAAAAGGGCCTGTTTCCGTGCTGTGATTTCACAAATAGAATGCAACTTCAAACTCTAGAAATTTCAAGGGACAATTCACTTTGCAAACGACAAATGCATAACATCATTTCCTTATGCAACACTCTTTTCCGTTGTTGCTGAAGAAATTAGATCACATTGTTCAGAGATACACCTTTCACTGTGCATACCTCAGACAATAATCTTATAAATTGCAAACAAAAACCAACTGTATATGCTCAAAGTCTGAAATACAAACAAAGTGTGCTGGAAAGAGGATCTGTGCTCCAGGTTGAAGACCTTGTGCCCTTTGGGGGGTTGGGAATGGATAAAAAGTGAAGAGAATAAAAAACATTAGTATAAATAGGTGATTGTTAGTGCAGTCTTGATCCCAACCTTTCCCCCTCCACTTTCTCAGTCTAGAAATGGTTAACTATTTAGCAATGATGTTGTTCAACTGGTAACTATTATTCTCAAAGTGATGCTTTAAATGTTTTATGTATAAGAAAGAACTGCAGATGCTGGCTTAAATCGATGGTAGACACAAAATGCTGGAGTAACTCAGCGGGACAGGCAGCATCTCTGGAGAGAAGGAATGGGTGACCTTTCGGGTCGAGACCCTTCTTCTGACTGATGACAGGGGAGTGGGCGGGACATCATAGAATTAGTCAGAGACAGTAAGACTGGTGGGAGACCTGTGAAGGGGAAGGGGATAGAGAGGGAAAGCAAGGTCTTGAACATGTTTTGTTGAACATGTAGTCAGTTTCAATGAAGACAACTCCTTGAATTAAATCCTCCAATGAAACCAAAACTCACAGTAGACTCTCAGGGGTTCCAATGCTCTTCCCAGAAGATACATGTTACCTCCCTGCTATGCATAAACATAGAAAAGGATTATTTTTTTTTAAAATAAGCCAGAGACTTGGAAAATGGAGATTGATATAACCACAGTAATTTCAAAGGGCAATAAAAAAAATTAAAATAAATCGAAGAGTAAATATTCATCTTCTATTGTATGTGCCAGACACTGGTGTAGAAATAAACTCTTGATGAATGCTGGTTCTTGAAGTTCAATTAATTGTCAATACAACAACAGCAGGATGGTTTCAGCACACTACTAGAATTTCGACAAACAGGTTTAGTGACAACACTGGAACCACGCATACCAGGAACATTGTGCCTACCCCCAACCTCTCTCCCCGCATTCAAAACTACAGCAGGCTTACCCTGACCCAAGACACTAGATTAACACGAGAGAGAGCTTGAAAAGATCATAAAACAAGTCTGACTGTCACAACACCTTTGTTGTAAAGAAATATCAAGATATAATTCAGAGATGCGAGAAAACCGAGCTTAGTCAAAGGTAGATTTTAAAGACATTTTAACAGGAAGATGAAATTAGCTTGGGGGGGGGGAGAAATTTAGACAGGAATTATGACGTTTAGGTCTTCAGCTGAATGCAGGTCAATTCTGGAGTATGCAAAGCAAAAGTCTCAGGAGCAGAAGAAATCACATGATTATTTAGCTGGAGAAGATTGCAGACATCGGTAAGGCTGGGGAAATCAAGAAGAATGATTAATATTTTTAATTTGAGGTGTTAGTTAATGCAAAAGCTAACAAGATGTGGGCACATGCAATATGTACACTGGACCTGTTGCCTGTATCTTGACTTGCACTGGGTTTTTAGATTTTAAAAAAACATATTTTGTGGAGTGTGTAATAGGAATGTTACCTCAACTAGCTTTGAATAGTTGAACCTGGGATGGCAGGACTTTCATATGAAGAAAGACTGGATAGACTAGGCTTATACTCGCTGGAATTTAGAAGACTGAGGGGGGATCTTATTGAAACATATAAAATTCTTAAGGGGTTGGAGAGGCTAGATGCGGGAAGATTGTTCCCGATGTTGGGGGAGTCCAGAACCAGGGGTCACAGCTTAAGGATAAGGGGGAAGTCTTTTAGGACCGAGATGAGAAAACATTTCTTCACACAGAGTGGTGAGTCTGTGGAATTCTCTGCCACAGAAGGTAGTTGAGGCCAGTTCATTGGCTATATTTAAGGGGGAGTTAGATGTGGCCCTTGTGGCTAAAGGGATCAGGGGGTATGGAGAGAAGGCAGGTACAGGTTACTGAGCTGGATGATCAGCCATGATCATATTGAATGGCGGTGCAGGCTCGAAGGGCCGAATGGCCTACTCTGCACCTATTTTCTATGTTTCTATGAATAGCCAATTCCAGACAGAACCAAAGATAGCAAGCAATTCTGAACAAAATTAAGTGGCAGATATGCATGGTGTTGCCATGAAGAAGCAGTAGACGGTCTTGGAGATGGCATTGACACGAGGTTAGAAGATTGTCTTAGGGTCAATTATGACAAAGGCTGCAGATAATCTGTATTAGTCTACCAGGTGGACAGATGCAGAAAGATAAATGGTGTGTTGGTCTATCTTCGGTATAAAGCAGCATCTGCAATTCTTTTTTTAGTTTAGTTTATTATTGCCACGTGTACTGACATACAGCTTTTGTTTGCATGCTATCCAGTCAAAGACTATACACGATTACAAGTGTAAACCCACTGTACATCCACAGTGTACAAATACAGGATAAAGGGTGTATAATTTAGTGCAAGATAAAGTCCAATAAAGTCTGATTAATGATAGTTCAAAGTTTTCCCAATGAGGGAGATGGGAGGTCAGGATTTCACTAACTGATAACAGCTGGAAAGAACCCATCCCTGAATTTGGACACTTGTGTATTCAGACTCCTGTACCTCTTGCCTGATGGGAGAGGGGGGAAAGAGGGAGTTACCGAGGTGAGACTGCTCCTTAATTCTATTGGTGGCCTTGCTGAGGCAGCACGGTGGTAGATGGAGACAATGGAAGGGAGGTTGGTTTGTATGATTGTGTTTTATTACAGAGAGGTGCAGATGGTGGCCGGGAATAAACCTTGTGATAGATTATGGCTCCAGTCCTTGAATGTGTCGCCAGAGAGAATTTCCACAACTAAATGAAACAGAATTTGACCAATGCAGAATCTTCATTAGAGAGACTTCCCTTGTTGCCATTACAAAAGGAGTGCTGGTGAATATTTCTGTTGAAAGGAACAAAAGATCCTAAATAAAATGTTGTCCTACAATTTTTCTTCTAGATTATTAGCCAATGTGGTAGATGATTCAGAGAAATAAAAAGGGACAATTCTCTCAGTGCTATATATTCCCAATTTATATGCTAAGCAACACAGCTGTTAAATTTAACAAAGTTATCTGTTCAGTTGTTCTTGGGCCAACACAGGAAGGCAGTTTTGCCTGTCCTATAAAGATAAGTTGGAGGACAAAACACATCATTTGATTTCATGCGTTGTACTTGACAGTTTCAGAATCACATGACTAATTTCTATTTTTAGATCACTGACTGAGCTTCCTTGCAATTAATCAAAGATGTTGCAATGCCAGGAAAACAGGAATTTATTGCTATGCTTGGTAACAGCAGAAAATCCAGGCTGTAATAGCAAAACAGATGGATAAGCAAATCTATTTCCAGCTGACATTTCTAGCTCCTAAACAAAGGAACATAGAAGTTGCTGAATCAAGTTCTATTGCAAATATACAGTTTTAACGACAAGTGGCCACCCAAACTTCATGAAAAGACAACAGTAAGGCGATGTGCAGGTGGCAAGGCCGAAAATGCCACTACCTGCTTAAGGCCACATCTGAACTAAACACACGTCTTGCATTGAGAAACATGGTTGAGTCCGAGCACGAGCTCGATGGCAGGGAAGATGATCTCCACCCCAGTGCACCGGTTAAAATGACAAACTGAAAAGCAGAGTTCTGGCAGTTCATGTCAAAATTAAATAAAAACTAAATTTAAAAAAAAATAAGTTCACTCAAGAACTATTAGGCTGTAACATAAGAGTGTATAAAATCATGAGGGGAATTGATAAAGTGAATGGGCGGAGACCATAATCCCAGGTAATGGAATCAAGAACCAGAAAACTTACATCTAAGTTGAGGGGGGAAATATTTAATAGGAACCCAAGGGGCAATCTTATCATATCATATCATATATATACAGCCGGAAACAGGCCTTTTCGGCCCACCAAGTCCGTGTCGCCCAGTGATCCCCGCACATTAACACTATCCTACACCCACTAAGGACAATTTTTACATTTACCCAGCCAATTAACCTACATACCTGTACGTCTTTGGAGTGTGGGAGGAAACCGAAGATCTCGGAGAAAACCCACGCAGGTCACGGGGAGAACGTACAAACTCCTTACAGTGCAGCACCCGTAGTCAGGATCGAACCTGAGTCGACGACGCTGCATTCGCTGTAAAGCAGCAACTCTACCGCTGCGCTACCGTGCCGCATCTTGTCAGAGGGTGGTGGGTATATGGAATGAGCTGAATGAAGAGAGAGTGGAGGCAGGTTCAATAACAATGTTTAAAAAGGTACTTGCACAGGTACATGGATAGGAATGATTTGTCTGGACCAAATGCAGACAAACTGGACTAGTTTAGATGAGGCATTGGTCAGCAGGGGAGAGTTGGGTGCAAGGGCATGTTTCCATGCTGCATGACAATGACTACATAACTTAGTCCCAAAGGTAATCTGGGACACTTGTTAAAAAGTAATAAAACAAGGATATTAGCATCTATAATAAACCACAAGTTCCAAAGTGGGAATTACCTGGGGAGAAAAATAAAACTATTGCACAATGTGCCAAATGTAGATGCAAATGGTTAGAATGGCAAAATGTGTTAAATGCCCTGTTTGTATTGATGAATCAGACATGCCAATGTGAAGCAGAAGTCAATGATAGCAAGTATTGAGCATGTCGCATACAGCAGAGCAACAGCCCTTCAACCCAATTCCTCCAATCCAACAAGTTGTCCATGTAAGCCAGTCCAATTTACACACGTTTGCTTGCTATCCCTCCAAACCTTTCCTATCAATACAACTGTCCAAACACTTCAGAAAGCTGCTGTTGTACCTGGCTCAACCACTTCCTCTGGCAGCTCATTCCATTAATTCACCACGGTGTGGAAAATGTTGCCCCTCTGGTTCCTATCAAAACATCCTTCACATGTTAAACCTATGCCCTTTAGTTATTGCCCTTGTCATTTCGAAAAGGTCATCTCTCAGCCTTGTGTGCTGCAAGGAATAAATTCATAGCCTGCCCAAACTTTCCCTGGAGCTTAAGCCCTCAAGTCCTGGTAACATCCTGAATGCTTCTCTGCACTCTTCCCAATTTAATGACATCTTTCCTATACCAGGGTGACCATAATATGGCAAGTATGGCCTCGCCAACATCTTGTTCAATTGTAAAATCAAGTCCCAACTTCTATACTCAGTTTCCCGACTGATAATGTTTAGCGTGCCAAACACATTCTTGATCACCCCATCTATGATGTCACTTTAAAGGAACTATGTACCTGTACTTCTCGATCCCCTGCTCTACAACACTCCCCAGGCCCCTGCAATTCTGTGTGAATCCTGCCCTGGTTTGACAACATGCCACATCTCACACTTATCCACATTAAACTCCATTAACCATTCCTCAGCCCACTTGTCCAACTGAGCAGGATCCTGCTACAATATTTAATTCAATCTTCACAATCTACAATACCACCTATTTAGTGTCACTTGTAAATGTATTAATCACACCTTGTACATTTTCATCAAAATGATTTTGAACCCAGCGGTCAGTGATCAGGCAGTGCCTCATGTAGATCCCTTATACAGTAGATGGTGGAGAAGGTAGAACCCGTGATGGACTGGGAAATGTTGACCATGTTCTGCAGTACCCTTCCTTCCTTGCAGTTTGTTCTCTATCGTACACCTGCAGCAGTTTGAGTGTGCATACAGCAACATAAAGAATCTCCTCAATCTAAGGAAATAGAAGTGTTGACAAGCTTTCTTTGTGACCACATGAATGTGCTGGGGCCAAAAGAGATCTTCAGAGATATGCATGCCAGGATTTGAAAGCTGTTGACTCTCGCCATCACAGCAATTTTCACTGATGGAGAAACATGGACAATGGGCAGACTGCAAAAGCTACCAAAGAAGAAATATATTGCTGTCCTTCATTGTGCTGTACCCAAGTACTGGAACTTGATGTTCAACGGTATTCAGACAGCATCTACAGCACGAGGACTGTAGCAGCTCAAGGCACCACATCGTGAAGTGTAATTGGAGATGGCAATGAATGCTGGTCATGTCAACAATGGCCTCAACCCACAAATAAACTACTTGAAATATTTTTTTGAAAAAGAATGGTAGGGTGTGCAAGGTTAAGAGCAAGAGTCTCAAAACCATCTTTCACTTTATTATATCTCCCTGGTGATAATTAATTAGAATTCATAAGGCCAGAAGAAAAAAAACAAGCAGAAATGGATGTAAGCAGTTATGCTAATGCAAATGAAGACTTCCTTGAAGTATTAATGAAGGGTAAGCCAGAGATCGACAGCTCCTATCATAACCTCATGCATTCATGTGTTTGAATGCCGTCTCTCAGCAAGATACTGATGGAGATTTCAAACCATCAGTGGAATCTGGTCAGTTGTTTCTTGACGACTGTATTTCCCAGGATGTCACAGTATAATCCAGTATTTAACAGTGAACACCGATGGATTTGCAGCAAAATCTCGGCGTGCAATTTTATTTTTTATGAAGTCCTGCTTTTCGATAATTCCATCTAAAATGACTGGGCAGCTCTTAACCCTGGGAATTGAAAAAAATTGGTACTTTTACTACTGTCCACATTACTCAAGACCAATACCAAAGATAAATCAGAAAATCCCTCCGAGGGCATTCAATAGCTATATTCTGGGATACAAAATAAATGAGAGGCATCTTCTAAGCATCCACAATACAAACAATAAAGCAAAGCAATCAAGAGGACATGGGCAATGGCTTGTTGCTGTCAGATTTTATTATCACAGCTCGGGGAGAGATGTATGGTACCGTCCTGTCAAGGCAACAAACCTAAAAATAAAAGTGACAATTTTAATACATTGTATTCCAACACTACTTCAGACAGGGACACCTGTACATTGCCAATTATTTCGATTCAAAACTCAAGTTAACCAGTAATCCCCAGCAATTAGGATTTTAAAATGAATCCAGAAGGATTTTTTTTTAAACTTACTTCCAACTTTCCTTATGCTATTAGTCTCAAATTAATACATCCTGGTATTCTCAATCTTTAAATGATAATCAAGCATTTAGTAAGGGGCTGGGATAGAAACGTAATGAAAATAAAGTTGGATGGGGATGAGTAAATTATTGGATATTTTTTGCCCCCATTTTTCAGTCTGTGGACCTTGCTGGCAAGTTGTCCTCAACTACACTCTTAAAGGTGCTGACAAGCCATCAACTGGAACCTCTGCAGAACTGGTGGATGGAAGCTCCGGGAATGCCGCCAATTGCAAGTTCTGCTCCAAGTTTTATATTTCCTCGACTTGGTTGTTCCGAAGAATTTCCCAATTCTAGTTCTAAACCCAGCTGAGGGAATACATGTCAGGACTGCGGCAGATCTGAGATATTTGCAAGAAACAGCCATGTCCCAAAACAACCAAGTGCAACAAAAAAATATATACTGAATTCCCCACCAATAGTTATCAATTTGGCAACAAAAAAAAAATTAGTTTCCTACCTTAATCAAATTCTACCTTAATCTTCAAAATTCTGGGGTATACAATCCCCAAATTTGTAATGTCTCCTTGTAATTTAGCCTCTAGTGTCAGGGCATCATTCCAATGGATATCTGCCTCTTCCACTAGGCTAGTTGAACTATCAGAAACTAAGGTGTCAAGTACATCTCTGTATTCCATATGATCCCACAGTTCAAAGAATCATGACCTCCAGATATATTCCATGAGCTGTCTTCATTATTGTATCGACATATATGCTCATGATGTTTTCACGATATGCAGGGACTGCCAGCTCCATTTTGGCTTTGCCAGATTAATGCTTCTTGCCATTCAAAAAGTAAACACAATTCAATGAGTAAACACAATCAGCAAACATAAAGTTTCCACCCATAATGATTGTTAACTTCAGGAAGGGAAAGCAGAGAGTCCATGAACCTGTCTTCATTGGCAAGACAACAGTGGAGAGATTCAACAGCTTCTATTTCCTGGATGTGCACATCCCTGAAGATCTGGCCCAGGCCCGGCACATTGACAATCACCAAAAGCTCATTAATGCCTCCTCTTCCTTAAGAGGTGGGGATTCGGCCTGTCACCAAATATATTCGAATGTCTACAGGTACACATTAAAGAGCATCCCGACTGGTTGCATCACGTCATTTCAAATGCACAGGAACAAAGTGGTGCATTGATGTCCCCATCACTGAAGGTATCTGCAGGAATCACTGCCCCAAAATGGAAGTCAATATCAAGGCTCATACTGCATCGGCTACCTTCTGATCTCACTGCTACCATAACTAAGGTGGTACAGAAGTCAGAGATCCCCTACCTCCAGGTTCCAGAACAGCTTCTTCCCATTAACCATCAGGCTCTTGAAACACCCTGCACAACCCTACCTCAGGAACAAACTACTTCGGACTTTGCATTAGTTGCACTACGTACTTTGGCTTGCACTTATGATCTGGTTATCAAGTATGACTGCTAATTTATTGTATTATTGTTGTGTTGTTGTGTTAATGTGCCTGTTAAACTGCAGCAGGTAAGAACTGTATTGTTCTGCTCCTGGTGCATTTGACAATTAAGCACTCTTGACTCCAATGTTTACAAACTGCTTCAGTGAACTTGGATAGCAGACAAAAAGCTGGAGTAACTCAGCAGGTCAGGCAGCAGTCTGAAGAAGGGTTTCGACCTGAAACGTCACCTATTCCTTTTCTCCAGAGATGCTGCCTGACCCACTGACTTACTCCAGGTTTTTGTATCTATCTTTGGTTTAAACCAGCAACTGCAGTTCCTTCCTACACAAGTTGGATAGTAGTATTATTATCCAATGCTTCGCGTAACAAATGTTTTACTGGATCCAGTCGAGTCAGCCTTAAGGATTAATGGGTTAAATGGCTTCACTCTCAATTGCATAATTAACATCCTCAGACGGGAAAGGAGCAGATTAATAAAAACCATCATCTCAAAGACCTCTTTTTTTAATGCTGAACTGCAAAATGCCAAGGGATACTGCAACATTTAAATTGCAATGCCTCCCAGAAATCCTGAGGACAAACTATTCACAATAGCATTCGGGTAATGTTCCCTCCACCAATTAAATCAAAACCCAGTCTGTCAATTATCATTTGTCAGACAAACAAAATGTCTCTTCAAATGAACCAAAGATCACCTTCCTTCACTACTCAAGGAATGCAAAGACAGCCTGACAAGCATTGAAGTTTTAGCTGACTATCTAAATAGCACTCAATTCATCCAGCTTAGCTTCTGTTCACTTCAGTCATTGCAACAATGCTATGATTTGACAACCTGGTGTAACTTTGCTTTCACTTTGATCACAACCATTATTTCTACGCCAGGTTTCATCCACGTTTTATTGTACAAGTAGCAAATTACATTTGTGTACACTAACTGTTATTGCCATCATTTGCTCTGTTATATGATCAATACCACCCCCATTTTACTCACGCCTATGAATTTGATGAGTTGGCATTCATGAATGAAGAAAACTACACTTGTGCAACCCAACAATTTTAAAGATCTACAAAGCTGCAGCATTTCATTCCACTCAATACACAGGGGAAAAAAGCTACCTTGCGAATGCGTACAAGAACTGCATCATTTATGCAGTGCTGCCTTTAGCTTCTGAAGTTGATGCAATTCCACATCAACTGCAGAGAAAAGTCCCTTGTAATTAATATTGTAAAACCACAATGATAATTACAAATAATTGTCAATACATTTTGTGAACAAGGAGAAAATTATAAATGTGGTGCTTCAGAGGTTGTGAATTGTTTGAGTTTTAAGTAAAAACTTTAAAACAATTTTTAAAAATATATTCAATCCAAACTTTGCCTTTCTGTTGCTCTTAATGTACGATTTGACATTGAATTCTGCAACGCTAATTTACCCTTCCCAGCTTTTTTTTGTAAACTTCTCCAAGCTCAAGCCTCACATGCTGATGACAGTCAGAAATTGCTCACCACTAATATTCCCCCAATTACATTCCTGCACTGCAATCACCAAATACTTCCCTTTCACTTTCCCTAGCCCTGACTTCCATTACCTGACAACAGAATTAACCACTTCTCTAAACACACCTGTTATGCTGCTGCAACTAAGAATTTCATTGTTCCAATTTCAGTACTGATGACAAATATACACTCCTGACTCGAGCCCTTGGCACCTCAATGTAGAAAGCTTATCCTAATGCACAGAACAACTTGGGCCTTACGTGCAGCAAATTTCACCAGACCTGGCAGGAAACCGCTGAATTGGCAGCACAGAAGCACAGCTGGTAGAGTAGTTGCCTCATAGTGCCAAGGGCCTAGGCTTTATCCTGACCTCGGGTGGTGTCTGAGCGGAATTTGCACTGTGACTGCATAGGTTTCCTATGGGTGCTTTGGTTTCCTCCTAAATCCCAAAGTGTGGATTTGCAGATTAATTGCCTTCTGTAAAATTGCTCCTAATGCGTAGGGTGAATGAGAAAGTGGGATAATATAGAACATATAATCATTGGTCAGTATGGACTCAATGGGCTGAAAGCCTGTTTCTGTGTTATATCTCTAAACTAAACTCCTGCTCAAAGATAGACATAAAATGTTGAAGTAACTAATTCCATTTTTAGTATAATCAAGCATTGGCTGTTCCTTTAAGTTCTTGTCCATGCGGTTTGTCCAGATCCATGTGTAATGTTATCCATGCAGTGACTTTGTCACTTCACCGTTTACAGCAACTTTGAGCAGAACATTTTTGAAAACCTGAATAAGGACCAGCAGGTCCAACTGGGAAGCCACTTGGAGCTCTACGACAATAAAATCTATACCATTGGTTTATTCTATAGTGCTTTAGGTGGATTGAACTAGTCATTGTTTTAAACTAAGATAGACACAAAAAGCTGGAATAACTCAGCGGGACAGGCAGCATTTCTGGTCAAGTCAAATCAAGTCTATTTTTCACATACACATAGTGCAGTGAAATGAAAGTGGCAATGCCTGCGGATTGTGCAAAAAAAGAATTACAGTTAAAGCATATAAATTAAAGTTAATACAGAGAAGACAAAATTTAGTCCCTGGAGTTATAATAGTTAACTGGCTGATGGCCTGTGGAAAAAAACTCCGTCTCATCCTCTCCGTTTTCACAGCGTGACAGCGGAGGCGTTTGCCTGACCATAGCAGCTGGAACAGTCCATTACTGGGGTGGCAGGGGTCCCTCATAATCTTGCTTGCTCTCGATCTACACCTCCTGATGTATAGGTCCTGCAGGGAGGCGAGTGTAGTTCCCATGGTGCGTTCTGCCAAACGCACTACTCTCTGCAGGGCCTTCCTGTCCTGGGCAGAGCTGTTCCCAAACCAGACTGTGATGTTGCCGTCAGGATGCTCTCTACAGCCCCAGAGTAGAAGTATTGAAGGATCCTCAGAGACACTCTGAATTTCCTCAGCTGTCTAAGGTGGTAAAGGCGCTGCTTTGCCTTACCCACCAGTGCGGCAATGTGTGTTGTCCATGTCAGATCCTCTTTGATGTGGACTCCCAGGTATTTAAAACTGCTCACCCTATCCACAGTAGACCCATTTATTTTCAGTGGTGTGTACGTCCTTGAATGTTGAGCCCTTCTAAAGTCCACAATCAGCTCCTTAGTTTTTTGGAAGGAGAAGGAATGGGTGACATTTCTGGTCAAGACCCTTCTTCAGATTGGTTAGGCATAAGGGAAACAAGAGATATAGACGATGATATAGAGAGATAAAGAACAATGAATGACAGGTATGCAAAACATAACGATGATAAAGGAAACAAACCATCGTTAGCTGTTTATTAGGTGAAAACAAGAAGCTGGTGTGACTTGGGTGGGGGAGGGATAGAGAGAGAGGGAATGCCAGGGCTACCTGAAGTGAGAGAACTGGGCTGTAAATATCAGATGCTGTTCCGCCAATTTGCATTTAGCCTCACTGACAATGAAGGCAGAGGACAGAAAGGTCTGTGTAGGAATGGGAAGGAGAATTAAAGTGTTTAGCAACTGGGAGATCAGGTAGGTTCAGGCAGACTGAACGAAGATGTTCAGTGAAACAATCGCCCAGTCTATGTTTGGTCTCGCCAATGTACAAGAGTCCACATTTTGAACAACGGATACAGTAGATGAGGTTGGAGAAGGTGCAAGTGAACCTCTGCCTAACCCGAAAGGACAGTCAGGGTCCCTTGACAGAGTTGAGGGAGGAGGTATGGGGACAGGTGTTGCATCTTCTGTGGTTGCAGGGGAAGGTGCCTGTGGAGGGGGTGGTTTGGGTGGGAAGGGACGAGTTAATCATGGAGCTGCAGAAGGAACGGTCTCTGCGGAAGACAGAAAGGGGTGGAGATGGGGAAATGTGGCTAGTGGTGGGATCCCGTTGAGGTGGCAGAAATTTGAGGATTGTGTGTTGTATGTGACGGCTGATGGGGTGAAAGGCAAGGTCTAGGGGGACTGTCTTTTGCGACTAGGGGAAGGTGGAGAAAGGGCAAGCATGCGGGGTACAGAGGAGACACGAGTGAGGGCCTCATCTATGATAGAGAGGGAATCCCATTCACTAGAGAATGAAGACATCTCAGATGTCCTGCTATGGAACACCTCATTTTGGGCGCAGACGCGGCGCAGGTGCAGACTGGGTGATCATTTCGCTGAATACCTTTGCTCAGTCCGCCTGAACCTACCTGATCTCCCGGTTTGCTAAACACTTTAATTCTTCTTCCCATTCCCATGCAGACCTTCCTGCCCGAGGTCTCCTCCATTGTCAGAGTGAGGCTCAAGGCAAATTGGAGGATCAGCATCTCATATTTCACTTGGGCAGCTTACAGCCCAGTGATATGAATATTGATTTCTCTAACTTCATGTAACCCCGGCATTCCCTCTCTCTCTCTATCCCTCCCCCACCCAAGTCAAACTAGCTTCTCATTTTCACCTAACAGTTAACTCTTTCCTTTATCATTATTACTTTTTTGCATATCTTTTATGGATTGTTCTTTATCTCTCTATATCATCGCCTATATCTCTCGTTTCCCATATCCCTAACCATTCTGAAGAAGGGTCTCGACCCGAAACAGCACCCATTCCTGCTCGTCAGAGATGCTGCCTGAGTTACTCCAGCTTTTAGTGTCTTTCTTCGGTTTAAACCAGCATCTGCAATTCCTTCCTACACATTGTTTTAAACTACATTTGTCAACAGGGGGCACCATTTCACAGTAAAACACCTTGCACTGTGTACACTGAATATTTCCCACTCAGTTCTCCAGATTCATCCACCATATGGGTACTTCCAGGTAACGTTACAAATATTAAAATTCTCAAATCACATTTTACTTTGCCTTGTATTCATTGTTTATCGTGGGAAAGCTCCACGATCTTTCAGTAATATCCAACTAACTGTTTCCCACATACATTGCACCCTTTGACCCATACCAGAACTTGTGACTTAGCTTCCTCTACGTCACAACAGAAGAACTAAAGGGGGACCAAAATATTGATGAAGAAATGCAATAAAGCATGCAAGAATAAAATGACATATGTAAAACAAGATTGCAAAGTGCTTCCATAGGTAATGTAAAAACAGAGGACCAGCCAGGACAAATGTGGGTCCCTTACAGACATGGGAGAATCTATAATTGGGATTAACGCAAGTGTAATTATTCAACTACTTTGTGTCTATTATCATGGGTAGATAAATGGCACACATTCAGGTTTTCAAAAATGTTCTGCTCAAAGTGGTGGGGTGACAATGACACTATTCAACCATTCAAAACCTCCCACGTAAGAGGTTGGCGAACAAGATGAGAGCACAGGGAGATGTCACAGGAATTGTAGACAGAAACAGGCCCTCTGGCCCATGAAATTTATAATCAAACATCAACCACCCATTTATCCTCTATTCCCATCAGCTACCACCCCCACCCCCACCCCCCCCCCCCCCAATTCTACCATTCAGCTTTTCAAGAAAACTTTTAGTGTCCAATTATTCTCCTAGCCCACACGTGTTCAGGACATGACAAGAAACTGCAACACCCAGGGGAAACCTATGTAATCAAAGGTAGAACCTACAAATTCCACAGGGACAGAACCAGATGCCAGGATTGAACCTAGGTTGCTGGAGTCATGTGGCAGCAACTCTTCTAGCCGGACAACTGTGCCACTTTGATTAGCTGGGTGGTTTAGCAAAATCCAGTTTGGATTGGATTTCCACTCGGGATGGACATGAATGAACCAACAATCTAACAGTTTAAGTCACCATGACCAATTTTTTTTTTTTTTTAAAGCTCCAGATTATTAACTCCAATTAAAATTCTACACCTTGTGCTGGGATTTGAATTCAGGTCCAATTTACTTGTCCAGTAACTCAGCAATTGCAACGTCAGCACAGCCTCACCTTCCCACACACCTCCACCTACAACCGTCTCCAGCACTCACTGAAATTCGACCGGTATAACAGTCTCCTAGTCTGGCATATACTCCATGATCTGGGAAGCTGAGCTCATCCACAACAGTATTACATTCAACATTAAATCCCTGAATCAATGTTCAACCCACTCTCTGCTGACTTTCACTGGCTCACTGTCCGACCAAGATCACATTACAATCCATGAGGCTTAAAACACCCTTCCATTACTCAGCCCCTTCTGCAACATAGCCCTTTTTGACTGCAGTTTTATACAAACTTAAATCGGTAAACTTGTCTACACTCAGCTAAACTAGAGTGATACTCTATTTAAAAAATAAAAACTTGTTCGGACTGACCGCAGCTATTCCCTATGCAGCTTAGATTTTTCTCCTTTTACAATTATGAGCCAGAGCATTTGTAGGACACTGGGCACAAATGCCAACGTGTAGTCAGATTCCCATCCATACACAAGAGGCAAGCTAACACAGAAGTCTCTGACCTGCACAAAAATAGCAGCAAAGTGGTGGAGTAACTCAGCGAGTCAGGCAACAACTCTGGAGGACATGGTGAGGTGATGATTTGGGTTGGCACCCTTCTTCAGACTGAGAGTAGTCAGGGGCAGGGGGGGGGGGGGGGGGGGGGAAGAGAGAAAGGAAAAGGTGGGAAAGAAGTGGAAGCTGGATAAAGTCTGGAGTGATAGGTGGATACAGGTGGGGGGGTGTGGGTTAAGAGTCCATTTCTATACTTTATGGAATGCAACATTAAAATTGGGAAAATAGACAGGTTTGAAGAAGGGTCGTAAGGGGAGTAGATATCAAAAAAAGCCACGGAAGTCACAAGTAGTTTGAAAGCACAATGCAGAGCTCCAGATACTGAAAATCTGAAAGAGTGACTGAAAATACACAGCAAGTCAGACAGAAGAGAGAGACAGGTAGAGAAAAACAGTATTAACATCACAGATTGATCATCCTTCTTCAGTAAGAAAGTGTTAAGTAGAAGAGATTAAATGGCATATGGATGATACAAAAAAAGTAAATGTGACATTATTAATTGGTCAATAAGTGAACAAAGGCAAGCCTGGAAAACAAACGGATGAAGGCAATAGAAATAAAGTGGTGGAACTGCGAATTAATAGGAATTGTTAAATTCATTGTCAGATCCAGAGAGCTGCAAGGTACTTCACCAGGATACAAGCCATCACTTCTCAAGCTTTCACAGGGCTCTTATCAACAATATAGGGGGAAAGAAGACAAGAGCACAGCGTGGAATTATGATGAAGAATCCAACTAACAGGTCACTGGAAGCTTGGGCCCATTCTTGCAGACTGAATAGAATTTCATACAAAGTAGTAAAGGATCATCTCACGAGAAAGACAAAGCATATTAAAAAATGAATAAGGCCTTTGATAAGGTTCTGCCTGGAAGGCTGCTCTGGAAGGTTAGATCAAATGGGGTCCAGGAAGAGTTAATTGATTGAATAGAGAATTGGCATTGTGGAAGGAAGCAGACAGTGATAGTGGAAGGTTTTCTTATGCACTGGAGGCCTGTGACTAGCAGTGCGCCTCAGGGATCGGCACTGGGCCCACTGCTGTTTGTGGTTTATACCAATGATGTGGATGAGAATGTAGAAGGGATGATTAGTAAATTTTCACATGGCACTAGAGTGGGTGGTATTGCAGTTAATGAAGAGAGTTATTTTTAAAAATCACAGCAGGATCTTGATCGATAGGCCATGTGGGCTGAAGAATGATTAATGGAAATTAATAGAGAAATGTGAGGTGATGTATTTTGGGAAGTCAAACCAGGGGAGGACCTACAATGAGAATGGCAGTGCAGGAGGAGTGCTGTAAAGCAGAGATCCCAGAGTACAGGTACTTAGTTCCCTGAAAGTGCTTCTCAAGTAGATAGGGTGGTCAAGAAGGTTTCCGGCACATTGACCTTCATCAGGCAGGGTTTGGAGTATAGATGTTTGGAGGCCACGTTAAAGTTGTGCAAGACGCTGGCATGGTATTGTGGTCAGTTTGATCACCCTGTTACAGGAGGTGTGTCATTAGACTGGAAAGAACATGAAGATTTACAAGGATGTTGCCAGGACCCGGGTGCCCAAGCAATAGGACCAGGTTGAACATACAAGGAATTTATTTCTTGCAGTGCAGGGGGCTGTGGGATGATCTTGTCGTTACGAAATGTTTTGTGCACACAAATAGAGAGGCATATGGTGTTGCTTAAATAAAATAAAGGGAACAGAGAGGGTCAATGCCAAAGATAAGAATTAAGAACTAGAGGATGTAGGTTTAAGGCGAGGGGAAAGATTTAATGGGGACCCGAAGATCAACTTTTTCCACATATGGTGATCGGTACATGAAACAAGGTGCCAGAGGAGATAGTTGAGGCAGGTAGTATAACATTTAAACATGTTCATAGATAAGAAAGGTTTGGAAGGAAATGGGCCAAATAGGGAGGTCTAGTACAGATGGGGCTTCTTGGTTGACAGAGGCAAGTTGAGCTGAAGGACCTGTTTCCATGCTGTACGAATCAACGACACGGAGTTAAATCACAGCAACACCATATGCCTCTCTATTTGTGTGCACAAGACATTTCGTAACGACAATATCATTTACAGTTGGGGCTGGATGAGAGCACTCTGGCTCCAACTAATTGATTGCAATGATCAAAAAAATCAAAAATCTGCTGCCTTTCACATGGAGCAGTGTCAGCATCCTCAGGAGGGATTGAAACAAATCCCATTTATAAAAGCAGACCAATAGAACATCGAATAGTCAGCACAGGAACCTGCCCTTTGGCCCACAATGCCTGTGCCAAACATGATGCCAAAACCATCTTTCATCTACCTGCATATAATCAATATCCCACCCAACATATCTATATTTCCCCATCAAAATGACTCCTAAACGTCACCATATCTGCAGCAATCACAAACGTCAGCAGCACGCATTCTAGACACTCACCACTGTGAGTAAATAAAATTGTTCTGCACATCTCCTTGAAATTTTGCACCTCTCACATTCGAGTATTTGATTTCTCCACCCTGAGACAAAGGTTCTGACTGTCTAGCCCATCTATGCCTCACCTAATTTTCATATACTTCTCAGGTTTTCCTGCAATCTCTGGCGTCCCAGAGATAACAATCCAAATCTGCCCAACCTCTCCCTGGACCCAAGATTCCCCAAATCCAAGCATAATGCTGCTAAACCTCCCTACCACTCTTTCCAAAGCATCCACATCCATCCTGTAATGAGGCAGCCAGAATTTCACACAATGTTCCAAATACAGCTTAACCAAAGTCCAATAAAGTTGCATCATGACTTTCTGACTCTTAAATTCTATTGCCTGACCAATGAAAGCAAGTATGCCTTTGCAAGCAAGCAAGCCTTTGTTACCACTATCTACTTGTGATGCCACTTTCAGGGAGTTCTGGGCTTGGACCCCAAGATCCCCCTGTACATCAATGCTGTTGAAGGTCATGCCATTGATTGTATATTTTCACCTTACATTTGACCTTCCAAAGTGCAACAACTCTTACTTGCTTGGATTAAATTCTGCAATGTTTCCACACATTTCTGTAGCTCATCCATATCCTGCCTTATACATCGACATAAATTACCTGTGGAACCTCACTGGTAATAGACATCCAGCCTGAATATTGAACTTTCACCTTCAAATCCTCTTTCAGTAAGCCACTTTTGAATCCATATGTCACAGTTAATCCCGTGCATCTTAATCTTCTGGATCAGCCTTCCATTGGGAACTTGATCAAATGCCTTATTAAAATCAATGACCGTCATCTCCTCAAAATCAATCAGGTTATTAGGACATGACCTGCTGGGTACAAAGCCATGTTGACTCTCCCTAATTAGCCCATACTCTTCCCAATGGGGAAAGATCCTATCCCCAAGAGTCATGTACAATAGGTTGTCCACCACTGAGGTGAGACTCAGCGGCTGATAATTCCCTGCATTCTCTCTAGTTGCCTTCTTTAAAAGGAGAAAGAACATTAAGTACTCATGCGTGCACATGCACAATCCCATCAGTTCCTGGGGATTTACACACCTCATGTTCAACCTCTAAACAACCTCTAAACAAATTCATTCTTAAACTCAAAATAGACACAAAAAGCTGGAGTAACTCAGCAGGACAGGCAGCATCTCTGGAGAAAAGCAGTGGGTGACGTTTCAGGTAGAGACCCTTCTTCAGACTGGCCTCATTCTTAAACTCAAAAAACACTTGCATATCAGTATTCTGAAATATTTAACAAGTGGTGAAAGCATGGAAAATTCACTGTTAATGCTATTTTGGGTGGCACAGCAGGTGGAACTGCTATCTAACAGCGCTAGAGACCCAGGTTCAATTCCGACCGAGGTGTTTTCACGTTGTTCCCGAGCCATTTTCCAGACGAGCCTGGTCAATTAGAATCACAATTGCAATGGATTCTAGTGTCCATGCTGGCAGAAGTCAATCGGCAGATGTATTTGAAGATAGGCATAAAAAGCTGGAGTAACTCTGCGGGACAGGCAGCATCTCTGGAGAAAAGGAATGTGTAATGTTCGGGTCGAGAACCAGCAATCGCAGTTCCTACCTGAGCATATGTATTTCCACCTGTTCAGAGATGTGTCATACGTGCAGACAGGTACTGCAATGACTGACTTTCATTGCACTACTCTGTTCATTTATTTTTTACTGAAAAAGTTGTATTAAAATAAAACAATTCAAAATGCAACATTTAGAAACAAATGAAAATGATACTATATCATATCATATATATACAGCCGGAAACAGGCCTTTTCGGCCCTCCAAGTCCGTGCCGCCCAGCGATCCCCGTGCATTAACACTATCCTACACCTACTAGGGACAATTTTTTACATTTACCCAGCCAATTAACCTACATACCCTGTACATCTTTGGAGTGTGGGAGGAAACCGAAGATCTCGGAGAAAACCTACGCAGGTCACGGGGAGAACGTACAAACTCCTTACAGTGCAGCACCCGTAGTCAGGATCGAACCTGAGTCTCCGGCGCTGCATTCGCTGTAAAGCAGCAACTCTACCGCTGCGCTACCGTGCCGCCCATATTTATTCATTCTTGCTTTTTTGATACACAAGCTCTTTGCATACAAATCAGTACATCATTTAAATCCGCTCAATGCATGTGCGTATTCAATAAAGACTATTGTGTCCACTGAAGTAATAATACAATTTAAACTCGGTTGTAATTAATCACTTGTGAGAAACCTCATTTGCAGAATAAAGCAGTTCTTCACACCTGGAAGTGTAAACAAGATGAAAAGCACTAATTTACACAACAAAGGCTTCATTGCAAAATTTCAATTCATTTAAATTAACAAACCAATCTCAAGATGCTAAATTAAGATTTTTTTTAAAAATCAGACCTACATCAAACCTGACACTATATCCTGACATCCCAAATACCTAATCAAATGTTATTGATCGTCACTATATTTGGACACAGAAGTTTATTTATAACAAACTATTTACATGGAACATGAAAACCCAAGCAGGAGTGAATGGAACATGGACATTGAAATTAATGAGTTTACCAGATTCATGCATACAACTATTATGATAAAACACTACCAGACTTCAAACAGAAGACTGCGACAGGTTTGCTTATGACTCACATCAAAAGAACAATTGATTTAGACAATAACAATTGAAATATCAACAAAAAGTGACCAATCCCTTCATGTTCTACAAAAGGACAGAAACAGTAATCATATTCTGGGTAAACCTAAACACAAATTTAATTTGAATTATTTTGGCTTGAAATTAGCACTAAATAAATGGATAAGCACAAGCATATTTCTGTGGAACTGATAGACAATAGGTGCAGGAGGAGGACATTCGGCCCTTCCGCCCTTCGAGCCAGCACCACCATTCAATGTGATTATGGCTGATCATTCTCAATCAGTACCCCGTTCCTGCCTTCTCCCCATACCCCCTGACTCCGCTATCCTTAAGAGCTCTATCTAAGCTCTTAAAGAATCTTAAGAGACCCGAAACATCACCCATTCCTTCTCGCCTGAGATGCTACCTGACCTGCTGAGTTATTCCAGCATTTTGTGAAATAAATACCATCTACTCTAAGAGTACTCTACCATTTTTTAAAGAGATCTCTTTTGTGATACCTGCTTGCTTCACCCTTTAAGTTTGAGACTCCTACATGTGTTTTATGAATGTACATCCAAAGCTTCCTTGTAGCCGATTATTGATCCCAAATTTCTCTCCTCAAACAGACTATTGGTGAAGTAAGAATGCCATGTATTCCCAGGCAGTTACTCCAGAAACCTGTGCCAAGTTACCGAGAAAGGTGCAAATACAAGGAACTGCAGATGCTAGTTCACATAAAAGACAAAGTGCTGGAGTAACTCAACGGATCAGGCAGCATCTCTGGAGAACATGGATAGGTGACATTTAGAGTTGGGACCCTTCTTCAAACTACAGAAGAGTCAATTGCCAATATATAAACACTGACAGTTCAGCCTTGAGCTACAACTTCAATGGCTGTCAAATAATTTACATATCACAAGGATTTTCTTTTAATAAAAGTTTTTTTTTAAACTGTTCACCTCAGCAAGAATAAAAATAGATAGCATGAAGTGAAAAATAAAGAAAAAATAGAAAATGACTCAGTCACTATAGAATTCAAATTGTGGATATAAATCTGCATGTGTTCAGAAAAATGTCCAAATGTTGGAAACTTCTAACAGCAAGATTACATTTACACAATAGTTATGCTGGATGTACTGATGACATTTCAGAGTATATAATCAAGCTCTCACACACACCTTTCACCCATTTCAGTCCTCTTCCAAATCACATTCTGCCACAAAGATAATTTTGACCACTATCATCAACAAAGTTGCATGGTACTGACATCATGACCGTTGCCCACAGTCCCATAACAAATCATCAATAAACAGTGAAAATTTTAAAAGATCAACCCATCATTCATTTTTGCCAACCAACAGGTGCTGTCTGTATGAAGTTTGTACGTTCTTTGGGACAGCGTGGGTTTCCTCCCACATTACCAAGATGTGCAGGTTTGTGGGTTAATTGGGTTCTGCAAATTGTCCTCAGATGAAAGGATAGAACTAGTGTATGGGGGCTCTCTGGTCAACTTAGTCTCGAAGGGCCTGTTTCCACAATGGATCTCTAAAATCTAAACAAAAATTAAGATTATAATTTTTGTGTGTAAAATATCCAATACCTGCCTTTGGATGTATTTCCCCGTTAAATTTTATTCCTCTCCCATTGGCTTCACTGTTAGATTTGAATTTTTCTCAATAAGGCCAAAGAATATCAAAGTCAGGATTGACATAATCTAGCATGAGTGAAATAAGTCTTCAACCATGCAGACAGTTGGCCAGGTAGCACATTTTAGATCTCAAACCATTTTTCCTCAGTGGAACTAGTCAATGCGGACCCACCTTGAGAAGCAATGTTGCTCCAATATATCCTTATGACCACCCATTTATCTATTTTATTAGAGACAGATGAACAGCTCATTTCAATTTGTTTTAAATCGTATCTTTGCATTCAGACGTCCAATTACATGGGGACAGGCAACGATATAAACTCCTTCCAGACCTTGCATAAATCATGTTCATCATTCCCAAGCGTATCATTCTAGGTTGTTTTAGAGAATTCATTCAATAAAACCACAACGTAGCTCCCCTCCTGCATTTTCTCAAGACCACCCAAAGGGCTATTTTCATGCTTTGTCCCACAACCTTAGCTATCTGAACATTTATTTATAATTTCTATTTGGACATTTACAATGTATAAAATTAATCTGGAGATTAACCAAAATAACTTAGATATTCCTTTAGGTGGTTTGCCAGGCTTTATTCTATTGACTATAAAGATTCTGCTTAGCCATTTCCTGCAAGCTTTGTACTCCCTTCATGAACTTGCAAACAAAAAAGATCCAAGATCTATTGCATTAAATCTTTCCTTGCTACTGGCTGACAACAAATATGCATTTGAACACGTTTACAGCCTCCTGCAGAAAATCAGAATTTAAGATTATGGCTTGAATGAATAGGTACAAATTTCTGCATGTCATGATTGCAGTCAATGTATTGTATTTATAACAAGTCTTTCTAACAATTCTCATTAGAAAGTGGATTTAGATTTAGAGAGAGATTAAGAAATATAGCGCAGAAACAGGCCCTTCGGCCCACCGAGTCCGCGCCGCCCAGCGATCCCCGCACATTAACACTATCCTATACACACTAGGGACAATTTATTTTTTTATTTTTTTACATTTACCCAGTCAATAACCTACATACCTGTACGTCTATTGGAGTGTGGGTGGAAACCGAAGATCTCGGAGAAAACCCACGCAGGTCACGGGGAGAACGTACAAACTCCGTACAGATGGCGCCCGTAGTCAGGATCGAACCCGAGTCTCCGGCGCTGCATTCGCTGTAAAGCAGCAACTCTACCGCTGCGCCACCGTGCCGCTCATGGACTCGACCACATGAGGCTTTACTGGATGGGTAATTGCACACTACTTTAATCGGTCCACTTTGGGACTGTACATCAAATAGCACTTGCTCGTTTTTCTCATTCAGTATTTGGACCATTGTGCCCTCTCAAATACAAATCTTTATGCACCATTAAATTGTATTTAAAGAGCATTGTTAAATAAAATGTGCTGATATTCAAAGCAATGCTAACAACGTTTGATATCAAGCTATGAGAAAAAAATCAAAATGTTGCCAATGCTGGAAATCTTAACTAAAAATAGGAAGTCAAGAAACACTCAGGTGATGCAGTAACTGTAGAAAGAGCAGTTAGCGTTTCAAGTCTGGGACACGAATATTTAAGGCATTTTATCTTGCATCAAGCAAGTTGGGAAAATATTAGAACAAGTTGCATTCTTAGAAAGTTTTCAGGTGATCTGAATGAAGGATAACTGCTCCTGGGAAAACATAAACATAGAAAATAGGTGCAGGAGTAGGCCATTCGGCCCTTCGAGCCTGCACCGCCATTCAATATGATCATGGCTGATCATCCAGCTCAGTAACATGTACCTGCCTTCTCTCCATACCCCCTGATCCCTTTAGCAAAAAGGGCCACATCTAACTCCCTCTTAAATATAGCCAATGAACTGGCCTCAACTACCTTCTGTGGCAGAGAATTCCACAGACTCACCACTCCGTGTGAAGAAATGTTTTCTCATCTCGGTCCTAAAAGACTTCCCCCTTATCCTTAAGCTGTGACCCCTGGTTCTGGACTCCCCCAACATCGGGAACAATCTTCCCGCATCTAGCCTCTCCAACCCCTTAAGAATTTTATATGTTTCTATAAGATCCCCCTCAGTCTTCTAAATTCCAGCGAGTACAAGCCTAGTCTATCCAGTCTTTCTTCATATGAAAGTCCCGCCATCCCAGGGATCAATCTAGTGAACCTTCTCTGTACTCCCTCTAAGGCAAGAACGTCTTTCCTCAGATTAGGAGACCAAAACTGCACACAATACTTCAGGTGCGGTCTCACCAAGGCCCTGTACAATTGCAGTAGAACCTCCCTGCTCCTAAACTCAAATCCTCTTGCTATGAATGCCAACATACCATTCGCTTTCTTCACTGCCTGCTGCACCTGCACGCTTGCTTTCAATGACTGGAGCACCATGACACCCAGGTCACATTGCATCTCCCCTTCTCCTAATCGTTCACCATTCAGGTAATACTCTGCTTTCCTGTTCTTGCCGCCAAAGTGGATAACCTCACATTTATCCACATTATATTGCATCTGCCATGCATTTGCCCACTCGCCTAATCTATCCAAGTCACTCTGCAACCTCCTAGCATCCTCCTCGCAGCTAACACTGCCACCCAGCTTCGTGTCATCCGCAAACTTAGAGATGTTGCATTCAATTCCCTCGTCCAAATCATTAATATACACTGTAAATAACTGGGGTCCCAGCACTGAGCCTTGCGGTACCCCACTAGTCACTGCCTGCCATTCCGAAAAGGACCCGTTTATTCCTACTCTTTGCTTCCTGTCCGCCAACCAATTTTCTATCCACCTTAACACTGAACCCTCAATACCGTGTGCTTTAAGTTTGTACACCAATCTCCTATGTGGGACCTTGTCAAAGGCCTTCTGAAAGTCCAGATATAACACATCGACTGGTTCTCCCTTATCCACTCTACTAGTTACATCCTCGAAAAATTCTATAAGATTCGTCAGACATGATTTGCCTTTTGTAAATCCATGCCGACTTTGTCCGATAATTTCACCACTTTCCAAATGTGATGCTATCACATCTTTAATAACTGACTCTAACATTTTCCCCACTACCGATGTTAGGCTAACTGGTCTATAAGTCCCCGTTTTCTCTCTCCCTCCCTTTTTAAAAAGTGGGGTTACATTAGCTACCCTCCAGTCCTCAGGAACTACTCCAGAATCTAAGGAGTTTTGAAAAATTATCACTAATGCATCCACTATTTCTGAGGCTACTTCCTTAAGCACTCTGGGATGCAGCCTATCTGGCCCTGGGGATTTATCTGCCTTTAATCCATTTAATTTACCTAACACCACTTCCCGACTAACCTGGATTTCCCTCAGTTCCTCCATCTCATTAGACCCCCGGTCCCCCGCTATTTCCGGCAGACGGTTTATGTCTTCCTTAGTGAAGACAGAACCAAAGTATTTGTTCAATTGGTCTGCCATCTCTTTGTTCCCTATGATCAATTCACCTGTTTCTGACTGCAAGGGACCTACATTTGTCTTAACTAATCTTTTTCTCTTCACATATCTATAAAAGCTTTTGCAGTCAGTTTTTATGTTCCTTGCCAGTTTTCCCTCATAATCTATTTCCCCTTTCCTAATTAAGCCCTTTGTCCTCCTCTGCTGGACTCTGAATTTCTCCCAGTCCTCTGGTATGCTACTTTTTCTGGCTAATCTGTATGCTTCATCTTTTGTTTTAATACTATCCTTGATAAAAGTTGACATCCTTGATGTCAAACCAAATCTTGGAAAGATGCCCATCTTTTGTAAAGATGCAAGAATTTGCCATCTGTAATCTAATCTGTCTTCACCACTTCTTCACACAGTAGGACTTTATAACAGAGTTTTTCCCTATCGCTATCATTATGTATTATTAAATCCACTCAAGCCATGGAACAATGTTCCAAATTGGTTTTACAGCATTAGTTTATTGATGTGATACTTTTTAGCCACTCGATCCTAATATTTTGTATCATTCGTTCTGTATTCTAATATTTTGCATCATTGTTCCAAAATAATTTTAATTGCTTGTTCTTTAAACTTAAACAGTATATCAATTCATGGTGGCTCTTCTACATCCAGGATTTCAGCAACTTGATTTTTTCCCCCACAATTGCCATGAACTTGTAAAAAGAGTAGAGTAGTTGGAGTGAAGGACAAGCCTGGCAGGAGAAAGGAACTCTGGATGACAAAAAATAGAGGTTCTGGTCAAGAAAAAGGAGGCACGTCAGATACATGCAACTAGGATCAAGGGAATCCATCGAGGAATCCAGGAGGTGTAGGAGTGCGCGGGAAAGGGGAAGGGAAGGGGGAAAAAGACACCAGATGGCTTTGGCAGATAAACAAAAATGAAAATCTCAAAAAAGATAGGTAGAGTCTTATTTCCTTGGAAAGCCGAAGGTTTGACTTAGATAAGCCACAAATAGTTGACAGGTATATACCAGGAGATTGCAGTCAGCTGCAAAACCACTACGGTTTTCAACATCACGAATACAGAATGGGACTGCCATAGTCCCAAGGGCTTAGAAACAGGCGTTCATAGTCAGAGTCATACAGAACAGGAATAGGCTGTCAGCACAACTCCTCTATGCCAACCAAGAGGCCCCATTCCAGCTAATCCCATTTGCCCACACTTGGCCCATACACCTTTCCTATCCATGTACTTCTCCAAATGTCTTTTAAATCTTGTTATTATCATATCATATTATATCTACAGCCGGAAACAGGCCTTTTCGGCCCTCCAAGTCCGTGCCGCCCAGTGATCCCCGCACATTAACACTATCCTACACCCACTAGGGACAATTTTTACATTTACCCAGCCAATTAACCTACATACCTGTGCGTCTATTGTATCTGCCCATTTCTGTTTTGTGCAGTTCATCGACTCTGCAAGTAACAGCAAAGCTGAAAAAACAGGTTTTTACATCGCAGCAGTTTTCAGTAAAACCCCCACATTGTGTTAATGCTCCAGCAGCCCCTTCAATACATATTTTACCTTCTCTATCTGGTTCTTGCCTCACTGCTCAAAAGCTTTCCTGTCATTTGCTTTAATTTGTGAGGCATTCTAATCAGAGTTTAAAAAGTTCTCCAGAATGCTCTGTTGGATTTACTGGCAAGCTGCTTACTTTCATGTCCCAAGTTACACTGCTACACATGGAAATGCTTTGTCTATCAAATCTTTACATAATCTTAAAAGTCCTCATATCAACAACTTAATCTTCTACTTGCAAGTGAAAACAGCTTAAAAAATCTGACGACCCTCAGAAATTTATTACCATTCTATGTGTGCCGCTTGATGGCACACAGGCCCAGAGCAAATCAGCCCCAGAGCAAATCAGGGAACAAACAAGGCAGCATTGCACTTCTAATCCATTCCTCAACCTTCCTTGTTGCAATCTTGCACCGCCATTCCAACAAGCTTCACTGGAGTGGGCTAATCTGTAAAGCAAATGGAAAACTGTTCCCCTTCATCAACCCCATTCCAGAACTTAGGTCACGAAACACTATTCCTATTGAGTTTCTGTCCACAGCCAAATCTTACATATGCAAATACTCAGAGGTCATCTCTGACATACTTAAGACAAACAAACAGGCTTATGCTAACCTGCCCCCTGCTGCACAACACCAGAATTCAAATCCACAAGAAGATTTGAAACCTCATTATCCTCCAGATGGCCAAAGTCAATGCTTGGCAAAGCACGTTGATGAATAAGCCAGCAGAGACTTTGGCCATCTGGCAAAAGGATCATTCACAGGTCAAGACCTTGATTTTGCCCTCGTTCCCCTTATTTACTGGGCAGCAGCGATACCTGCCATCCACTTTGCATTTGTTGGAGAAATGGATTGAATAGCAGGCATCTCAGAGCATTGAACCAATATCACCAATGCAGTCTCTGCAAAACCCATCAACAGGATAAAGAAATTCATATGGCCAAACCCCATCATCAAGACTCGACCTATACCTCAACCAGCACTAATGGGCAGTCCAGCACCAGATTCCTCAAAGCAGATGTGTCACAGCAAGTTTTGAGGAGAATGGAGGACATGTTTCAAGATGGCTGCCGAAGCCTCCTTGGAATAAAAATGTAAGATTTGCACCAACTCATGGCCAAAAACTGATCAAAAATGGAGCTACTCCTCAAATATCTCAAGCACATTGAAAGAGCTGGAAGGAGCAGGGGTGCAAATGAAAGAGCTGCTGCCCCACACCACCAGTGAGGAGAGATCAACTCTGACCTCCAGCACAGTGTATGGCATTTGCAAGTTTTTCCCATAACAATACATGTATGTTTCCTCCCACTTCCCAAAGTTAATTGATTGCTATAAATTGGCAAGATAGATTCTTGGGAGAATTGATGCAACTATGGGGGGGAGAATAAAAATGGGATTAATGTACGATAACTGTAAATGAGTGCTTGATGGAACGGATTCAGTGAGTTAAAGCTGCATGACTAACTCACTGAACATACTGCTCCTCACACTACTCAACTTCTTACCCCAGTCACACACTGCCAGCCCCGTCTATAGATCTCACATGGACCTGAATATCCACCTCAGATATGGAATGGAAGCAAGTAATCATCGTTCTGGAAGATTTGCTCAAACACTCAAATCAGGAGGAACAAAGACAGTGTTAAAGTGGCATCTTTGATAATAGAAACACGCCCCCAATTCCACCAGTGTAATTTTATTGTACATCTCAAAGAAAGCAAGCAAAAGGATGACCTTCACGCAGTATTGTTTGTTTTTCTAATCTAAATCAAAAGTCTTAATGTTTCAGTGTTACATAGAAACATAGAAAATAGGTGCAGAAGTAGGCCATTCGGCCCTTCGAGCCTGCACCGCCATTCAATATGATCATGGCTGATCATCCAACTCAGTATCCCGTACCTGCCTTCTCTCCATACCCCCTGATCCCTTTAGCCACAAGGGCCACATCTAACTCCCTCTTAAATATAGCCAATGAACTGGCCTCAACTACCTTCTGTGGCAGAGTGTTAAAAAACAATAAACTGGTGTTGAATGATGCAAAGCTCACTTTGCGCACAAACAAAACCACTTCGATTATGCAATTGCTTTATACAAGCACTTACTAACTTGATAAAATATTGTAATTGTGGAGGTGGAGTGACGGCAGAGGCCAGATACTGCTATTTGCACAGAAATGTGGGTTTACAGTAAACAAGTTACAATTGCTCTCTCCACTCTAATGACAAAAAGATAAAACCACCACACAAAACAAAATCAACACGTAAAATTTCTTCAACGTGGCTTCAATGAAGAGATATTAGGTGTAGGAAGGAACTGAAGATGCTGGTTTAAACTGAAAATAGACATAATAAGCTGGAGTAACTCAGTGGGACAGGCAGCATCACTGGAGAGAAGGAGAGGCTGACATTTCTGGGTCGAGACCCAGACTGGTTAGGGATAAGGGAAACTAGATATATTGATAATGCAGAGAGATAAAGAACAATGAATAAAAGATATGCAAAAAAGTAACGATGATAAAGGAAGCAGGCCATTGTTAGCTGTTTGTTGGGTGAAAACAAGAAGCTAGTGCGACTTGGGTGGAGGCGGGATAGAGAGAGGGAATGCCGGGGCTACCTGAAGTGAGATAAATCAATATTCATACCACCGGGCTGTAAGCTGCCCAAGCAAAATATGAGATGCTGTTCCTCCAATTTGCATTTAGCCTCACTCTGACAATGGAGGAGACCTCGGACAGAAAGGTCTGTGTAGGAATGGGAAGGAAAATTGTCCGACAACCAGATCAGGTAGGTTCAGGTGGGCTGAGCGAAGGTGTTCTGCGAAATGATCGCCCAGTCTATGTTTGGTCTCGATGTACAAGAGTCCACATCTTGAACAATGGATTATAGTAGATGAGGTTGGAGGAGGTGCAACCGAAACTCTGTCTAACCTGAAATGACAGTCGGGGTCCTTGGACAGAGTCGAGGGAGTAGGTATAGGGACAGGTGTTGCATCTACTGCAGTTGCAGTGGAAGGTATCTGGGGAGGGGGTGGTTTTGGTGGGAAGGGATGAGTTAACCAGGGAATTGCAGAGAGAACCGTCTCTGCGGAAGGCGGAAAGGGTTGGAGATGGGAAAATGTGGCTAGTGGTGGGATCCCTTTGGAGGTGGCAGACATTTCGGAGGATTATGTGTTGTATGCGACAGCTGATGTGGTGGAAGGCAAGGACCAGGGGGACTCTGTCTCTTTTGCGACTCGGGCGAGGTGGAGCAAGGGTGGAGCTGTGGGGTACCGAGGAGACACGAGGGCCTCATCTATGATGGAGAGGGGAACCCCCATTCCTTAAAGAATGAGGACATCTCGGATGTCCTGGAATGGAACGCCTCATCTTGGGCACAGATGCGGCGCAGACGGAGGAATTGGGAGTAGGGGATAGTCTTTGCAGGAAATAACTTCTTTTTTTTAAAATGAAAAATATTGTCCAGACCTGCATTACACCTCTCTCTGAATTGCACAAAGATGATAATCTGCCTTTCATCCTCTTTGCAAGTTATGGAATGCAGAAATTAAGTGGGAAGATGCAGATTGGTTCATATTTTGCTCCTCGCAAACTGCATCATCCTGCAGCTAGGTAATGCACTGTCGCACCAAAGCCACATTAGCAAAATAATTAAATAGAAAATATTTTTCCTAATAACATTAGATGATGCATTAAATTGTAACAAGGGCAGGCAGATAGTTCAAACAACAAAACATTAAACAGAGCACACCTCCATTGGAGCAGTGAGATGAGCAGAAAAACAAAATCCTATTTAAAAATGACATATACAGAACCTTTCTGGAAGACTATAAATAGACAACACAAAAATTTACTGCAGTTCCATTCCTGCTGCAGAAAGATACCCATTCCACACCAGTTGCAACACTAGCATTGCAATCATACTGGAGCAGTCAACAATTAATCCAAATCCATTATATTTATTACAGAAATTGATGGAGAAAAACAATAATATTTACAAAATCGAAGTAATGTCCTGGTAATAGACGAGGGAGTGTTTCGGTATCAGTTAACATATTCAAAATGAAGGTATCCAACCATAAAAAATACATTAGTGAGTGTAGAAATATTAACTGTCAACTAACATCTGACCACGATTATAAATAAAGCACATATAAAATTTGGATATTTGTTATTAGACCATAATTTAATTTTTTTTTACAAACACCCACAAAAAAACAATATTCCATGCTTACCGGTGACAAACAGCTCAAATTTCTTGCAACAATAACTTGTCTTTCATCACAGTACAAAAAGTACTAACAGTATTAGCACAAGTCAACTCTCACCACAATCCAGGGAGGTGTATTTGTAACGTTTCTCTGGTTTTTGATATTCATTAAAAAAAAAAATAGATCCTTTGTGTATTACATCCATACAATCCACTCCAAATTTGGACAATTGGAACCTCTTTATATTAGCGATTCTTCACTATTTTCTCTAATTTTGGTGGACGACCAAAAGTTATCCAGGATTTCAAATAGGGTTTCATTAACATGTGATGATAGACACAAAAAGCTGGAGTAACTCAGCAGGACAGGCAGCGAAGGAATGGGTGACGTTTCGGGTTGAGACCCTTCTTCAGACTGAATGGGTGATGTTTCGGGTCGAGCCCCTTCTTCAGACATGTTATAGGGATACTATAGTCAGTTTGCTTACTTAATTCTGTGCAATTTATCTCCTTTAGTGGTAAATGGACAAGTGTTTAAGATGTTTGAATAGAAGGCAACTGACTCACATTATCATGAGGGTCTCCATGACATGTTTCAATTTTACTACCAGGAAGTGATTATTACATATCTCAAGATTTATTTTCCAAAAAAAACTAAATAGTTTTGTTTGAGATAATCGAGTGTCATAGGGCCTTCCTTAATAACGCAAAAAAATAGAAGCAACAGTCCCTTAAGCCTCCTTGAATATTTAGCAAGATCATGGTTGATCTTTTACCCCAGTGTTCCTTTTCCCCCATATTCCCCATCTTGCAAAAAGCTAACCATCTACATGGTGAATGTACTCAAGATCTAAACCTCCATAGCCCTCTTGCATTCTAAATGGGCCGAATGGCCTAACTCTGCTCCTATGACTTATGAACATCAATTTCATAAATATACCAGGGTGAAGAACTTCCATCTCACCTCTATCCTGACTGGCCAAGCCTTTACTTTGAGATGGTCACCCTTGGTTCAATACAACCCAACCAGTTTTGTACCTACCCTGTCAAGCTGCTTTCCAATGACCAATACATTATCACACCCAGAAACCTCATAGAAGCTCAGTCACCGAATCCAACCATTCGGCAACTACTTTCAACAGTTAACCCTGATTTCTCTCTTCACCCTCATCATATACTCACCATTTTAATCCCACCCATGAGACACCACCCATCTCCTATTTCTAGGAATGTTAGTCTACAAATTGATAAATCACCATTTGAAATTAAACACACAATAAATGAAACTAACACCCAACCTGGTATTCATTCATTAGCACAGCAGTGATTTAATAAATGGCACAACTAGGACTATAGTTTTCAATATTTGTTTATCTTCCAGACAAAGTAGTTTTTAATTTACAATTTTCTCCCGCTTCAGGAACTTTTTTTTTTAGAAGCTTCCTTTTTTCTCCCCCTGGAAAAAAAAATTATAGTTTTGTTATTCTTAACAATTTGTATCTGGAAATAAAGTTGCAAGGTTTTAGAGATGCAATAGAAATAGAATCAGTGCTTTAAAGGAGGTGAACCATCTGCTTCACTACAATTGCATTGGCTCAGAGTCCTATTTGTGGGATGGATTTCCTTAAAGACCTAGCCCGTGTATTGAACAAATTGCAGGATACAGTTTACTAATGCAATTTGATTAGAAGTGCAAAACATTAAAAAGGGGGGGAAAAAACCCACTTGAAGATGAACATGTCAAACTTGCAGGCAAGATCACACTTTAAAAAAACAGTGCAGGCTTCAACTCTTTCAAAGCCTCCACCATGGACGCCTGCTCATCGACTTCTACTCCCATACCTCACACTAGAGTTGTTCTTCACTGGAAAATATAGGATGACATCATACAGATGATCACAGTGAAAATACTGTCTTAAAAGATATTTGGTTCATACAATGCAGCCATCTCTCCAAATCTTCCATACAGCAATATACCAAACTGGTGTCTCTGCCTCAGGAAGGAAAAATTTAAGATTGAGGGAATTCAAGGAAGGTTTATTAGGTTTGTACCCGAGATAGTGACATGGTAGAGGGAGTTGTTAATGTACTGCGAGGAAAGATTCATCAAACTGGACCTATGCACTTCAAAATGATGAATTCAGTGAAACTTGTAATATTCTTAGTGCTCGTCAGGGTAAAAACAGGGATGACATCTCCCATGCCCCGAGACCCCCAAAACTAAGGGCTTATGAGTGTGAGCCATTGAAAGAAAATTATCTTCTGATGGGAACACTGTATCTTTAACTCTCTTCCCAAAAGGGCTTCAGAGGATTAATAACTGTATTGAAGACGGGTGTTTAAAGATCAGTGTCATCAAGGAATGATGGGGTTAGTGCAGTAAAGTGTACTCAGAAATCAGCTTACATTTCATCAAATGGTCAAGCAGATATAAAGGGGCCAAATGATCAATTTCCAACTGCCCTATAGTTATACCCATCTTAGTCCCACAGAATGAAGATCTTGCCCTAATTGCTGAATCCATCAGCTTGGTAAAGAGTTTTCCAAAACTGTTCAATGTAGCTCAAATGGCCATCAAGCAAAGATAACTTTATTGCTTTTCATCACTACCATCTCAGTAGATCCTAATCCCAACCTCACCTGCATGGAACACTGACCATCTGCTACACCCTCCACTTTTATTCAAGCCCTTGGAACATATATAGTTGCCTTCGAAATCCATAATCATCTTTTCTCAAAATTCCCTGGGAACCACTTGCAGTTTGCACACACTGCAAAACTGAAACAGCTGTGTCACAAATAATATTCTCCAACACTGTGCTAGAGGCAACATTAATCCAGCCTTTGATAGTGCCCTTGATGTGGTATTATACCACAACATCCTCTAATACCTCCCTCCTTTTGAGCAGCTGAATAGTACTGGCCTCATCAGTTCTACCTACTGGTGGAGATATGCCTCCAATGTCTATTGCTACCCTGTGAAAGACCTTTACACTGCAAACGATCAAATTACTTGTTTGTCTTCAATTTTTTGATGAGACACACATGCTTTAAATTCCAGAAGAGTAAAATGTTTCCTTTTTCAAATTACATGGCTTCCCTTCTACTGATGGAGCATATCCTCCATTTCTCAGATGTTGTTCTCACCCCACCTCCTTTCAAATAGCTTCTCTAGTCTTGTAGTATCACCATACTATCCTCCGCATCCAGTACATCACCCTTAATTCCTGCCCGTTGAACCAGTCCCCACAACTAGCCACATCTTCTCCTCAGTCTGCAGTTCTTGGACCACATGTATAATGTCAGGCCTATCATGAGTATATTCTGATTTTTATAGGAAAGGTATTGAACAGAGATACTTTTTGCAACACAAAGAAAAAAATGTTTTGCTTTTTCTATTTTGCTTTCTCCATATACATCCCAATTCTCTTGGTATTGAATAAAAGAACAATGGTCATAAAATGTATGACTAAGTTATGAAGAAAGAGTTGATAAATGTGACTGAACTAAACATACGGAGGTACTTGAAGTAAATGTGCACATTAATTGATCATCAGCCCAAAAAGGTGGTAATTGGCTTTTCTGCTGTGTTTTATATTTTAACCCCGTCTTAATTAATTAATATAGTTCTATAATCTTGCACAAATTTAATATTTACTCATTACAGTTCCACCACTGATTTTCTGGCACTCTTGGTTCCAGAGCTTTGCTGGTTTATCCAGCTGGCCAAATGGGGATAGACATGCTGGCTCCAGCTGGGCTGGAGTTCCAGAGCCCTGGCCGCAGGTTGCAAATTCAACCCACCGATTGGCCATGGAAGTCCCAATGAGGTCTAGATTGGTTGCCAAGCCGAGGTGCCACATTTTCGGGGAGACCTCCAGGGCAGGGGGATTTCTCGCGGAACCCCTAGCGACCAAATTGACAAATTGGCCATGGAAGTCCCGATGAGGTCGAGATTGACTGTCTTGCCCAGCCTAGGTGACACATTTTCAGGGAGACCTCCAGGGCGCGGGGGATTTCTCACGGAACCCCCAGCTACATCTAGCGGCTGAATTGACAAATTGCAATTACTGACTGCTTTGCGGAAAAATGTGAGCCAAAATCGGAATGGCGGAAATGAAATAAGAAAGTGGAAACTTTCCACCAAATTCGGACAGGTTAGGAGGGATGCCTGCCCATTCCAACATGGAACTGCCATCCTTGGCATTCTCCACTGCCATGGCAAACTATAAGAATAATACCTTATATTCCACCTGCATAGTCTGCAACCCAATGGTATAAACATTGTATTTTGCAACTTCAGGTATCCCTTACCACCTCTGTTTCTGTATCTCCCCCTTCCATCCTATCTTCCCTCTCTCCACCCTCCTCTTCATAGTAGCCATCTTCCTTCTCCACTCTCAATCCTAATGCAGGTTCTTGACCCAAAATGTCAATAATCCCTTTAACCCAACAAGCTGCTCAACACACTAAGTTCCTCCAACAGTTTGTTTTTTGCTCCATAATCCAGTACATTGCAATCTCTTGGGTCTTCCTGCTTTCAATTTAATATTGGTTTTGTAACTTTCAGATACAGTTGGTTACATAGGTAAAGTCCAGCTCCTCACAACACATTCTAACTTCCTCCAACCACAAATTTCATTTCATCTTTTCAATTCAGCTCCCGACCCCAAAAGTAAGACTGCTTTGCATCCTACGTCAGCTTATACTGCACCTCAAATCCAAGATGATTTTTTAAAAGTTTCTGCATTTAATGGTGCAAAATGGTTTTCTAGCCTCCCATCTCAAAGCCTCCATAAGTCCAAGCTCATATGTTGCCTATAACTTTACATAGGTGTTCACTGATCAACATCAGTTCCACATTTACCAATACAATATACAATACAATACAATATATCTTTATTGTCATTGTACCCAGGGGTACAACGAGATTGGGAATGCGCCTCCCATACGATGCAATAATTTAGGTAATTTAGACAGCAGCAACCCAACGAAAACGAAATAGTTGTAACAGTTTTGGACATGGTAAAGTGCAAGTTGATCTATGCGTTGTGGCCATCCGGCTCAGCAGGACCGGTTCATAGCAGCTATGGCCCTGGGGATGAAGCTGTTCCCGAGTCTGGAGGTGCGGGCATAGAAGGCCTTGTATCGTCTGCCCGATGGAAGGAGTTCGAACAGACTGTTGCAGGGGTGTGAAGAGTCTTTGTGGATGCTGGTGGCTTTTCTGAGGCATCGTGTGTTGTAGATGCCCTCCAAGTCTGGTAGCTGTGTTCCGATGGCCCTCTGAGCTCTATGGACTACCCGCTGTAGAGCTTTCCTTTCTGCCTCCGTGCAGCTGAGGTACCACACAGGGATGCCATGCGTATGTGATGTCCCTTATAATATTGTGATGTCCCTTATAATATTCAACACTCTACTCCTTTAATTGGTTATTTCTGTATTTCATCCCTACAACTCCATTAGAACTCAGCATTACTCTAAAACTGGCCTGTTGTTCGCAGCCACACCTTCAGTTGTCTGGAACCTAAACTCTGGGACACTCTCACCATCCCTCTTAAATTTCAGCATTTTCCTAAAAAAAGTACTAACACATTTGGCATCAAAATATCCAAACTTCACAAAACACTGACTTTCATTCCTCATTTTAAAGTTGTTGCCTCAGAATCTTGTGATTTGTAGATTCAGTTATCCTTTAACAGATCAAGACAAGGCAATATTATTCTTTGAAAATAAAGTCATATTCCTTCAATTATTACAAATCACTTAAAAATAATCTTCAATTTATATACGGCCTCGTACCAGTTTATCGCGGATATCTTATATTCACTATAAACTCTGATACAAGGCTGAACATAGATTGCTGATTCTTTAAGTGTTTACTAATCATTGAACCATCATGACTTTATTCTCAAATTTTAATATTGCCTAACCTTGATTAAAGAAACATACTCATCCCTAGCATGACCAAACATTTACCATCTGAAAAATTAAACACATCATTTGTGGTGAGGACGTAGGGGGAAAGAATGGTTAAATGTAATAATCTAAACATTGGCATTCACACAATAAGTCAGACCACAACCAATGTAATCCATTTAACATCAAACACATTAGTTGTCAAGTTTAGCAAACTCCACAATCAGAGTTATTAGTCACCTACGTACTAATTTTCCAATGAAACAATTGAAAAATAAATTACAGACACCCAAGCTAAGAGACAAAATCTTCAGGCAAATCTCAGGCAAACACTTATGATTGCATAACTACTTCGATTATAAAGTGATAATCAATTTCAAAACAGGATTCGCAACACATTCCATATTTTTAAATAAACAAAAGACAGGTTTTAAAGTTTCATGGACTGATGTATTCACAATTTAAGGAAGCTGGTTGAATACAAATAGTACATTAGTTACAGAACTCTGGACTTCCCACGCTAAACAACTCTGGATATCTTGGATAGCAACTTTCCTGACGCAGAGCGCTTCAAATCAAATAAGTGTTAAAGGAAAAGAAATAGATAGTGCATTTCAAGCAGGGCCAGAAGCCAATTCCATTGTTGGGAGACCTATGCTCGGCACCAGGGGGAAAAATTAATATAAGAATCACATCTAGTAAAATAACGTTTCCAAACGAATGAGTCACAGAAAAGCACGAATCCCATTTTAAGCAGTTTGTCGTGTGTCATCATTCATTTTCAAGTGCTCTTTCCCAGGGCAAATGCAATTTGGTTGACTTACCTACCACTGAAAGAATTTGGATGATTAATTTATACTATATTTTAATGAAGGCATTTATCAAACTTGAATTTCGTGTTGGCCACGAATCCTAAAATAAAATGTTTTGAGGAAACCAGATGGTAGTACTCGGTCGACAGGAGCAAGATTTATACTAACTGTATACAAGAAGGAATTTCACGGTACATGTGATAAAGTGCCAACATTGACCCCAAACTCATACCACACAGAACAAACTATTGCTGATTTGATTATGCACCCTTATTCAAATTATCTTTTTTTAAATTTCCAAACCCTTCTTCCCGTAAACATAAACTACAATAATCAATGTTCATTATCGCTGATAGCCACCAAATGCTGGAGTAACTCAGCGGGACAGGCAGCATCTCTGGAGAGAAGGAATGGGTGACGTTTCGTGTCCAGACCTTCATTATCGCTGGGCGTCTCGATATAACATTTCCTGGGGGGGGGGGGGGGTATTTAAAAATTCCAGAAAGACAACTCCATTCCTAACACACCAGATTCATACTCGAGCACTCGCACTCCATTTTACAAGCCAATCAATTTAAATACCCACACACGTACATTTCTCACCCACACATTAGAAAATAAAGTGCAAGACACACAGACGTGAGGAAAGAATGAAGAACCTGATATTGAACAGGGGTGGTGGGTACGGTACGTCTGCGTGTTTACAGTGCAGACACAAACCACATTCAACACTCAGAGAGGATGACAGATTCACCTCCTTCCTACCTTCTGATATATCAAGGTCTGAGGTACCTTTCACTTGGGTGAAGCACCACTGGACATCGTTCCCACAGCCCCCGACTCCTGAAGAAAAAGAGAGAATTCATCAACAGTGCATCAACGCAAGGTGCAGCACAGCGTGACCTGCGGTGGAGGCAGAGTGCCCTCGCAACATGCCCCGTGTTGTGTGTTTGCGAGTGCTTACTTCTCATGGCTGCGAGTTGGCGCCGCCGTTACAACCAGGAGACTGGAGCCAAGCAAGACTCGGTCACACCCCACAGCGACGCTCCTTAATCATCTGCTGGCTGATCGACTCGGGGTTTGGCCATGGAAGGAGCTGTCCTGAATGACAGCCGCCCGGGCCAATCGCACCAGCACCAGCACCAGCCGGGCCGGCCCACTCCTCGCTGAGGAGCTTTCCCTGGTCCAATTACAACGCGCCGGGCAGATTATCCTTCGCTTGAGTCACGGCGCAGGGTTTTGCAGATTTACCAGATTTAAAGTGGGGTTTCCATTAATACAAACGGCTGCGGCGTTTCATCGTGTCAGTCTTTACAATGAACATTTAGGGTGGCGAAGGTTCACCCTTGTCTCTCAAGTACTTCGCTGGATTGAGTAAAGTTGCAGAGCACCTGTTGCAATATGTGGTTGGGGATGGGTATGGGTATGGGTTTGGGGGTGGGGATGGGGATGGGGGTGGTAGAGGGGGGTGGGGGCAGTGGGGGGGGTGGTGGTGATGGGGGGTTGGGAGATTGGGGGGTGGTGGTTGGGGGCTGGGGGTGGTGGTAGTGGGGAGGGATGGGGGTGATGCTGGGGGGGTGGAAGTGGTGGTGGGGAGGGTCAGTAATTTCTCAACAAATCTATGCCTTTTTTTGAGGCAGGTGTTAGGATATTGACTTGCTCCCAGCCCAGTTCTGAAGGATCTGAGACCCGAAACAGGGTGTCTGAGACCCGAAACAGGGTGTCTGAGACCCAAGACAGGGGATCTCAGATCTAAGACAGGGGATCTCAGACTACAACAGGAGATCTCAGACACAAGACAGGGGATCTCAGATACAAGACAGGGGATCTCAGATCTAAGACAGGGGATCTCAGACTACAACAGGAGATCTCAGGCACAAGACAGGGGATCTCAGACTACAACAGGAGATCTCAGACACAAGACAGGGGATCTCAGACACAAGACAGGGGATCTCAGACACAAGACAGGGGATCTCAGACACAAGACAGGGGATCTCAGACACAAGACAGGGGACCTCAGACACAAGACAGGGGATCTCAGACACAAGACAGGGGATCTCAGACTACAACAGGAGATCTCAGACACAAGACAGGGGATCTCAGACACAAGACAGGGGATCTCAGACCCAACACAGATGAGGCAGCTAGTTTGGGATGTGGAGGGGATTCTGTACAACACCAAAATAGTTTATCACAACTGATTATTTAAGACAATTCTCACCTACAAAAATGTCAAGTGCTGAAAATAGGATGCTACATTAGCATGCTAATGACTGGAGAAACTGAAGAGATTGCAGCAACCGGATAAATAATTGTAGAAACAAAGAACTGTAGGTGCTGATTTATACCAAAGAACGGCACAAAGTGCTGGAGTAATTTAGCGGGTCAGGCAGCATCTTTTGGAGAAACAGGGTTTGAGCTATCGGGAGAGGTTGAGGAAGCTGGGACTCTATTCCCTGGAGTGCAGGAGCATGAGGGGTGATCTTATGGAGGTGTATAAAGTAATGAGAGGAATAGATCGGGTAGATGCACAGAGTCTCTTGCCCAGAGTAGGTGAATCAAGGACCAAAGGACAGGTTTCAGGTGAAGGTGAAAAGATTTCATAGGAATCTGAGGTGTAACATTTTCACACAAAGGGTAGTGGGTGTATGCAATAAGCTGCCAGTTGAGGTAGTTGATGCTGTGACTATTCCAATGGTTCAGCATAGGGGGACCACCAGGAAGAACAATGGAGGACACGGCTTGGGGGGACCACCATGAGGGATGGTGGGAGAATAAATGGGGACCCGGTATGGGGGATGAATGAACAAGCAAACAAATGTAGGCTTATCCCCAGGGCAGAGGATTCTGAAACTAGAGAGGTGGGGGGCTCTGCCAGGGGATAAGCCTGCATTTGTTCGTTTGTTCCGGTGAAGGCGCTGGTGAACACAGCAGCCAGACAACACTCGCTTATCTCTTTTTCTTTTTTTCTCACTTTTAATTTAGTTTTAATTTCAAGTTTTCATGTACCTTGTGTGTTGTGACTGTTGGCAGACCAATTTCCCTCCGTGGATGAATAAAGTTTTATTGTATCGTATCATTTAAGAAACAGTTGGACAGGTACATGGAATAGGACAGGTTTGGAGGGATATGGATCAAACGCAGGCAGGTGGAACTAGTGTAGTTGGGGCATGTTGGCCGCTGTTGGCAAGGGCCTCTTTCCACACTGCATCACTCTTTGACTCTATGACTCTAAGTCTACTCCGCCATTCAATCATGACTGATCTATCTTTCCCTCTCAACCACATAGCTCCTGACATCCTTACTAATCACTTACTATCTTACATTCCTTGCATTCGCACTGACCTCTGTAATCATGACAGAGCTGTCCACCTGAAAAATATCACAAACCCCCTGCTGGACCCCCTGCAGTTTGCATACCGGGCCAATAGATCAGTAGATGACGCAGTCAACCAAGGCCCGCACTTCATCCTCCAGCACCTAGAGGGACCAATGCCAGGATTTTGTCTGTGGATTTTAGCTCTGTATTTAACACCATTGTGCCAGAACTACTACACTCCAAACTCTCCCAGTTGACTGTGCCTGAACCCCTCTGTCAGTGAATCATCAACTTCCTGACAGACAGGAAGCAGCATGTGAGGCTGGGAAAGCACATCTCGGACTTGCAGAAGCTCAGCACTGAAACTAAATATAGGTTACTTCTTTTTTCATACAATTCTTTTCCAGATAATGTCGCAGTGTCATCACTCGCCATCTGCCAAAATTTGTTCTTCGTGTCAGCTGCAGCTCAGTTGGTAGTTCTTTAATTCTGAGCCAGCAGGTTCTGGGTTTGCTTCTCAGTCAAAAGATTTGAGCAAGAAAAATATAGGCTGGCACTGGAGTGCAGTTCTGAGGAAATATTAAGCTTGGAGAGGTACTCGTTTTCACCCTGTCTGTTCTTTTATATGAACATAACATTTATCAATGCAATCTTTTGGAAAAGTGCAGGGGGTCATTCTGATATCACACTTGACACCTGTTCTCCGTAAACCAGTGTAAAACAAACAATCTGTTTTTATTTACAGCCTTGCTTACGGGACTTTACCCTATGCAAATTTTCAACTGTGTTTTTTTAATAAAAACAGCCATGATTACACTTCATTAGTATTTGATGAGCTGTATGGCATTGTGTGTTGTAGTGAAAGTGGGACATAAATACATAGTATTTACATGGTACATTTTTAACCTCTGGGTAATATACTTAAATCTCACTCCTGCTATTCAAGGAACAGTTATATACCAATGCTTGCACGCTGCTGTTCACCCTATCAAAATATTGCCTTCATTTTGAACATTTCCTTTGAACCAATAGGTTATTATTTATTTCTAACCATGGATGTGCTATGTTTGAAAGCTGGGATCATAATATACTTTTTTCAGCAAATTTTTGTCATTATTACATTTGTCTATTCGCTGATTTATCCTTCACAATAGAATATGTTCATTTTTTCATTTAGCCTTATGTATATTTGAAAAAGTTGCAACCGTACCAACTTTAATGAATGACTAGACCAAGTGGACCCGTTGGGCCCACAACTCATTGGGTTACCATTGTGATGTGTGGAAAAATCACACTTTTTTCTTTAAAATAAATGGCTTAAAAAAAATATATAAATAAATCTCAATGAAAATCTTGATTTTTCTTTAAAATTGTGTTTTTTTCTGCATTGGTCTAGCACCCTCCCCTCACCTCCCTCACTCCATCCCCTCAACCCCTCTTCTTCCCCACCCACTCCCCCCTTCCCCTCCCACCTCCCAGTCACCCCCTCCATCCCCCCTTATCTCCCCCCACCTCATTCTCAGAGGCTCTCCGGCGGCGCCGCCATTCCCGCCCATTGGGTTTCCATTGTGACGTCGAACATGGAGGTATTACTGCGCATGGGCGGCTGATGGGCACAGCAAGTGGAAAAGGGATTTATTAAAGTTTAAAATGTGAATAACAAAACATAACAATTTGAACGTTAATAGGATTTCTTGATGCAGGAATTTTCAACATCAGCATCATTTCCCCTTTTCACAACAGGAAGGAGTTGTCGAAGAACGCCACAACAAAAGGTAAGAATGCCACCAAAAGGCTCATCGTTCTTTTTGCGTAGATCTCGAAGAGTTCTGTCCACTGCTTCAAAGCTCTCCCTCCTAATCATCAGGCACTCATCCCAAACAATCAGTCTCACACTCCTGAGCAAATGAACCATGTTGGAGTTCTTCTCAATGTTGCACATTGTATTATCGGTCACTTCGATGCGTATCTTGAATTGAGAATGTGCAGTTCTTCCACCAGGCATCAATATAACTGCTATACCAGAGGATGCTGCAGCAAATGCAACATCAACTTGACCTCAAACTTTGGAGTGGTTTAATTGGTGAGAATTGTTTTGCTCATTCCTGCTGGTGTATCAATGAAAAACATTGAAGGAACATTCCTTTCCAAGCAGCTGCACACATGGTCATACACTGCTCTTTGCTCAGTATTCAGTAGAGGCTCCTTCTCTTCAACAAATCACTGTTGTTCAGGCCTATTGTAATGCAATTCACTCAGCAATTCTGGATTGTCACCATCAAGGTTCATCCTTCCATGTCTTGGTAGTGGCACATGAAAGTATCCCAGTGTCTTGTTGTAATTCACAAGCTTGTCTTGAATATACAACGGAGCCTGATCATGATGCTTCTCATCAATCATGATATTTTTAAGCTAGAAAGCATGTGGAGAAGATTTACAAGGATGTTGCCAGGACTTGAGGGTCTGAGCTATAGAGAGATTTTGAGCAGGCTAGGAATGCGGGAGGTTGAGGGATGATCCTCTCGAGGAATATAAAATTATGAGAGAAATAGATAAAGTAGGGAAATCAAATACCAGAGGACATAGGTTTAAGTTGAGAGGGGCAAAATGTAATCTAAATTTGAGGGGCAACTTTTTTACTCAGAGTGGTGGGTTTATGGAATAAGCTGCCTGATTAATATACAAGATGAGAGTTTTAATAATATATATGTATATGTATAGATATTTGAAATTTTAAAATAAATTAATCATGTGCACCTATTTAAAGTGGCCTTAAAATTATTCATATATATATATACACAGCCGGAAACAGGCCTTTTCGGCCCTCCAAGTCCGTGCCGCCCAGTGATCCCCGTACATTAACACTATCCTACACCCACTAGGGACAATTTTTACATTTACCCAGCCAATTAACCTACATACCTATTCTGAAGGACGCCAAGTACTTTAAGCTCTGAAGAATCTTCAAGGTGGCCAAGTTGGGATCTTGAGTTGAAATGCGAAGTTGGACAAGATTAGTACAAGATACCATCTTGGAAAATTGAGATGTAAGTATATCCATCAGAGTTAAGGAACTGTTGTAACTTTAATTGATTGCTGATAAACATTTAGTAGGTCCCATGGCATCTTGGTGGTGTGCATCGTCTGCGCCTGGCAAATTAAAAGTAAGCAAATTGATTGGAAGATTTTAAACAGTAGAAACACAGAAAAATCAGTGCAGGAGTAGGCCATTCGGCCCTTCGAACCAGCATCGCCATTCAATATGATCATGGCTGATCATCTAAAATCAGTACCCTGTTCCTGCTTTTTTGCCACATTCCTTGATTCCCTTAGCCCTAAGAGCTAAATCTAGCTCGCTCTTGAAAACATCCAATAAATTGGCCTCCACTGCCTCCTGTGACAGAGAATTCCACAGATTCACAACCCTCTCAGTGAAAAGTTTTTCCTCATCTCAGTCCTAAATGGCCTACCCCTTATTCTTAAACTGTCACCCCTGATGAACATCGGGAACATTTTTTCTGCATCTAGCCTGTCCAATCCTTTAAGAATTTTATATGTTTCTATAAGATCCCCTCTCATCCTTCTAAATTCCAGTGAACACAAGCCCAGTCGGCCCATTCTTTCATCATATGTCAATCCCGCCATCCCGGGAAATACCCTGGTGAACCTATGCTGCACTCCCTCAATAGCAAGGATGTCCTTCCTCAAATTAGGAGACCAAAATTGCACACAGTACTCCAGGTGCTGTATCACCAGGGTCAATAGACAATAGACAATAGGTGCAGGAGTAGGCCATTCAGCCCTTCGAGCCAGCACCGCCATTCAATGCGATCATGGCTGATCACTCTCAATCAGTACCCCGTTCCTGCCTTCTCCCCATACCCCCTCACTCCGCTATCCTTAAGAGCTCTATCCAGCTCTCTCTTGAAAGCATCCAACGAACTGGCCTCCACTGCCTTCTGAGGCAGAGAATTCCACACCTTCACCACTCTCTGATTGAAAAAGTTCTCCCTCATCTCCGTTCTAAATGGCCTACCCCTTATTCTTAAACTGTGGCCCCTTGTTCTGGACTCCCCCAACATTGGGAACATGTTTCCTGCCTCTAATGTGTCCAATCCCCTAATTATCTTATATGTTTCAATAAGATCCCCCCTCATCCTTCTAAATTCCAGTGTATACAAGCCTAATTGCTCCAGCCTTTCAACATACGACAGTCCCGCCATTCCGGGAATTAACCTAGGGAACCTACGCTGCACGCCCTCAATAGCAAGAATATCCTTCCTCAAATTTGGAGACCAAAATTGCACACAGTACTCCAGGTGCGGTCTCACCAGGGCCCGGTACAACTGTAGAAGGACCTCTTTTCTCCTATACTCAACTCCTCTTGTTATGAAGGCCAACATTCCATTGACTTTCTTCACTGCCTGCTGTACCTGCATGCTTCCTTTCAGTGACTGATGCACTAGGATACCCAGATCTCGTTGAACATCCCCTCTTCCTAACTTGACACCATTCAGATAATAATCTGCCTTTCTATTCTTACTTCCAAAGTGAATAACCTCACACTTATCTACATTAAACTGCATCTGCCATGTATCCGCCCACTCACACAACCTGTCCAAGTCACCCTGCAGCCTTATTGCATCTTCCTCACAATTAACATTACCCCCCCCCCCCCAGCTTAGTATCATCTGCAAATTTGCTAATGGTACTTTTAATCCCTTCATCTAAGTCATTAATGTACAATTGCAGTAGGACCTCCTTGCTCCTAAACTCAAATCCTCTCACAATGAAGGCCAACATGCCATTAGCTTTCTTCACTGCCTGCTGTGTCTGCATGCTTACTTTCAGTGACTGATGTACAAGCACACCCAGGTCTTTGAAATATGATAAGTAACTTTCAGGACATGGTTTTAATACTTCACTAACATACACTCAACTCTTAGTCCAAAAAATCTAGATATCTGGAAATAGGTGCTGCCATATGCTATCTGATTAGACAGCACAGCGGGATGGCACTGGTGCAGCAAGAGATTTGCTGCCTTAGAGTGCCAGAGACCCAGGTTTGATCCTGACTACGGGTGCTGTCTGTATAGAGTTTGTACGTTCTCTCTTTGACCGCGCATTTTTCTTCAGATGCCTCCCACATTGCAAAGATGTAGCTTTCTTCACTGCCTGCTGTGTCTGCATGCTTACTTTCAGTGACTGATGTACAAGCACACAAAGGTTTGTAGATTGAATGGCTTCTGTAAAATGTCCCTAGTGTTTCGGATGCAAAACAGGAATGGCATGGGTGACCGTTGGTCAGCTTGGTCTCAGTGGGCCGAAGGGCCTGTTTCCACACTGTTTCTCTAAAACTAAAAACTAAACCGCAGAGGATCAACCAGGAGAAGGGGAGTGCCCTTCACCATGGAAATGTGTCTGGCTGTCCCCTTTGGTCTTCAGGAAGGCTGAGGGTTTCTTAGGCCAGGCACAGTGGCATTAGCAGCTGCAGAAAAAGACAAAACAAGAGAGAAAATGGACTGTACCCCCCTGACGATACAAGCAGGCAACTGAACCATAATACCAACAACTAGAGAGAATCCTGAGCTACTGCCTACCTCATTAGAGAACCTCAGACTACCTTTGATCAGACTTTATTGAACTATATCTTGCACTAGGCACGATTCACGTTATTCCCTTTAACATGTATTTATACACTGTAGATGGCTCAATTGTAATCATGTATTGTCTCTCCGCTAATAGGTTAGGACGCAGCAAAATCTTTTTACTGAACCTTGGTACGTTTGACAATAAACTAAACTCAAGACAGTGTGCGCATTCTTACATCGGCACTGGAGATTGATGCTGTATGAATAAAATAGCAGCTGGAACTGGGTGCATCATCCACATATAATAACATGTCTAATCAGCACTTGAATGCTAAATCTGTATGTCTACTGGAACATCTCGTCAAATTTACATATTGATAAATCAACTACTCGGACTGTTTGTAAGCTAAGACCAGACTTTCAAACAGCACGGCTAATTGATACAGCATCCATATAAAAACTGCATTTAACCCTTCATCAGTTTAAAAATATTTTATGTAACAACGACTTTAGGTCTATTTTAAGATGGATTTTTTTTACACAAGAATAGCAGAAGCAGCAAGATAGTTGTGAGATATTAATATTAAAATAGGTTATATAAGAAGATAACTGCAGATGCTGGTACAAATCGAAGGTTTTTATTCACAAATTGCTGGAGTAACTCAGCAGGTCAGGCAGCATCTCGGGAGAGAAGGAATGGGTGACGTTTCGGGTCGAGACCCTTCTTCAGACTGATCATATATCAGACTGATCAGACTGATTAATATAACCTATTAAAATAGGTTATATTAGGGTATGAAAGTACCAATGCCGACACTCTGCAGCAATCAGAATTCCTGCAAAAAGCACGAGGAAAAATAATTTAAAATTTCACAAAATGACATTTTAAAAACATTATCTTCAGCCATGTTTCAGCAAACCATCAGATACACTAAATAAATGTGAATATGTTTTCCAAAGTTTAGCTTACTCCTAACAATAGAACAGAGTATTGGAAACATTTCAACATGTAAAAAAATAAATATTTGTAAAGTATTTTAATAGCCCAGGGTTTAGCTATTTCTGTGAGAAGTATAAAACATTCTACCTTTAAAACCAAGGACACCTCATTAGGGTTTAATAAATTACACTACTCACAACCTGAAGATACGATAGGGGCATTTAAGAGGCTTTTAGATAGGCACATAGAAAAGCAAGCAATGGATGGATATGGATCATGTGCAGGCAGATGAGATAGTTTAGCTTGGCATCACGTTCGGCACAGACATAATTATAATGTTAGAGAACAATTCTAGGGCCTCAAATTATAAGATTCCTCACAGATGTCTAATCTAATTTCCCCTTTCACATAATTACATTTTTCTTGCTGTTCATAGAATTACGAATACTTTGATATTTGGTGATTGCTTCCATTACCTATGAGTTGGTATTGTCACATCTGCTTGGAATTTAAATCAAACTGATATTTTATTCTTGGAACATCTGGTCATAATTTTAGCTTAGTTTAGAGATACAGCGTGGAAACAGGCCCTTCGGCCCATCGAATCCATCGAGCAACGATCACCCATACACTACTTCTACGTTCTCCCATGTTTGCATCCTACACACTCGAGGCAATTTACAGAAGCCAATTAACTTACAAACCTGCACATTTGGAATGTGAGAAGAAGCTGGAGCACCCGGAGAAAACCCACACGATCACAGGGAGAACGTACAAACTCCACACAGACAGCACCAGTAGTCGGGATCGAACGCGGGTCTCCCGTGCAGTGAGGCAGCAAATCTACCGCTGCGCCACAGTGCCGCCCACTTTTATAACGATCTTGACCCATTTAGTTTATTTTAATTGTTTGTAATCTTCTTCAAAACTTGATGAAGGGCTTATAAAAATCACTGGAGATATTCTTGTCTCTTTTGGATTTTGGTACCTTTTACAGAGTTCAGAATTGATTTTTTCATGAAAAACTATACTGCTGAAAGTTGAATTTCACTCTGCAATCTGAGAATGTGAAGTCTACAAAATTTGCCAAAATAATTTAGTACTATTCAGTCTTATCAATAGATGGATTAACTTTTCTGAGAAAAAAGTGGGCAAACTTCAGAAACTTTAAAATAAGTAATTCCATAATGGTTGCATTCCATTCATTGCCTTTCACAGCTTTGGATGGTGCAATAATAATGAAGTATGTTGTTTCTGATGTGTAATTACTGTTGTGTTAGAAGCATTGCATGATTCAGCATGTGCTCAACACGAGCTCAGAAACTGCAATGTGACAATGACCAACAAAAGCTATCGTTTTCATGTTTCTCTTTGTGTGATAAATGTTTAGAGGAACCCAAAGGAGAGCTCTTTGGCTTTTCTTTGACATAGCATTTGTGATGTCTGCACGAATAGGTAACAAAATATCAGTTTACTTCTCGACTGGAAATGGTACCCTTAGTTCTGCGGCACTTACTCAATTGAGGTAAAATCCAGGATTCTGTTCTCAAATCTTGAGAACTTGAGAGGACTTAAAATGCAAGGGTGTTTTTGACTCAGTGGAAGAAGTGCAACCAACTGAGCAACCAACTGAGCCACAACTAGCAGCACAACTAGATGATCTCCCAGTTGTCAAACACTTTAACTCCCCCTCCCATTCCCATACTGACCTTTCTTCCTGGGCCTCCTCCATTGTCAGAGTGAGGCCAAATGCAAATATGGAGGAACAGCATCTCATATTTAGCTTGGGCAGCTTACAACCCAGTGGTATGAATATTGATTTCACTAACTTCAAGTTACCCTTGCATTTCCTCTCTCTCCACCCCTCCCCCCACCCTGGTCGTTGTACTGGTTTCACTGTCGTTCTGTTGAGTTTCATTGGCAATATAATTCGTTATCACCTAGCCCACAGCCAACAACGGAACATGGTAGGTTCTACCTTTCCTTGATCACATAACTTTCATTCATTTGTCCCATATCTCTCTATATCAACGTCTATATCTCCCTTTTCCCTGACTCTCAGTCTGAAGAAGGGTCTTGACCCGAAACGTCATCTATTCCTTTTCTCCAGAGATGCTGCCTGACCCGCTGATTTACTCCGGCTTTTTGTGTCTAGCAGCAACGATAAATTGTACTGTGCACTTTTGCTTAGAGAGGTTGTGTGTTGTGAATGAGAAATAACAATGCTCAGGGTCTACAACTGTTGAACGTTTTGCAAACCTTTAAAAGTGATGGCAAAAAGGCACAAAATGAGAAAATAAAGATAAAAAATGCTTTCTTTATTTGATGTTAATTAAATATTCATAAATGCAGTAGTGAATTCAACTCATTATTTATTCAGTCTGAAGAAGGGTCTCGACCCATTCCTTCTCTCCTGAGATGCTGCCTGACCTGCTGAGTTACTCCAGCATTTTGTGAATAAATACCTTCGATTTGTACCAGCATCTGCAGTTATTTTCTTACATTATTTATTCCTGGTAATTAAGAAAATATTCCTGTTAACATCATACTTGCTGGGATATATTCAGCTTTCCTACACCTGCAAAGGGCGAGGAGGGAGAATGGGTGAGAAAGAAAGAAAGAGGATGGTCACCACTGTGGTTTTTACTTGGTCTAATTAGTTTCATATTTTAAAAATCTTCTGTTTTGAAAGCAGTTATTGAAGGCTGTGGTTGAGTGGATGGAGGCCTGGGGCAAATGGATAAATGAATGGAAAGAACAGGAGTTGAATCAACTTTTCAAGAGGAAGCACTGGGGAATGCATAGGCCGGAAGGGAAAGTGAACCCCTTCTGGACGTGACAGAAACAAAGAGAGAAATTAGGGAACGGTGGAGGGAACAAGAAGAGGAGTGTTTTCCCTCAATATTGCCACAACTTATGCAGTGATTGGCAGCCCCCTTCTATATTGCAACCGAATTGAAAAAAAAAGAAAAGCAGCAAAAAGGACTTGGCAAATAAGGAAAGAAAAATAACTTAGGAATGCGAAGGCATGGGAAAGAAGGAACTGCAGATGCTGGTTTACAGAAAAAGAGACACAAAGTGTTGGAGTATCTTAGCGGATCAGGCAACATCTCTAGAGAACATGGATAGGTGATGTGGTAATTTTCAGATTGATTGAGGTGTGTGTGGGTGGGGTGGAGCTGGATGAGAGGAGGAGCAGGCCAAAGCCTGGGAAGTGAAAGGTGGATGTAGGTGAGGTGGGTCTTTGATAGGCAGATAGTTGGACAAGGGCAGAGATGAAAAGGCGAAAGGTGTGAGATAACGGTAGAAGAAATGTAAATTGTGAACCCTGAGGAAGTAATATATGTGGAAGGGGGAGGTTGAGGGGAGAAATTGGTATGCATCAGGGGTGGGGGGGGGGGGGACAGGAAAAAGAGGGCAGGGAGGTGAAGGGGTGGGGAGGGAGGTTTGCTATCTAAAATTGGGGAATTCAATGTTCATATCGTTGGGTTGCAAGCTACCCAAGAGGAATATGAGATGCTGTTCCACCTGTTTGCATGTTGCCTCACTCTGGCGATGGAGAAGGCCCAGGACATAAAGGTCAGTATGGGAATGGGAAAGGGAGTTAAAATTGTTGGCAACCAGGAGATTCAGTAGGCCTTGGCGGACCAAGCGCAAACACAACAGTTGTCAAGTTCACGCTCGGTCTCTGATTACCGAGAGCAAACCTGTTAGTTCTAGACTAATTGCACCTATCACACCATGAAAGCACGATCTCCATGTTCCATTAGCAATGCCTCAGCACTCAAGCAAACAGCATCAAAAATGCACAGATGGTTCGGCCAGGTGGCTGGGCCACCTGTGTGTTTAAAATATATATATAAATACGATCATTTAAAGTAAAATATTTCTGTTCATTTTTAATAAGATTTTTTTTCAGATTTGCTTCAGTCCTAGCTAGACATTCTGTTCACAGCTCCACCTCCCGACGGTTGTAAACATGTTAGATATGTGACAGGCAATTAAATACATGGAATCAGCAGGCACGCAGTGACACGCGTTACCTATGCAACATGGGGGGCACTAAACGGGGTTGAACGCCCGAACTAGTTGCTCGGTAGCGGGTTGGATGTATGGTCCGATGGCAAAGCCATAAATTGTTCATGGAAACGGTGTGCCAGTGTCTCCTTTAAGCTGAGTCACTGGGCGCGATCTCTTTCCGTATTCAACCGCGCGCTCCCCTAGAAAGGCGGAAGGAAAGTTGCAACAATGAAAGGCGTTCGATGGATTGTAACCGTAACAGTTTTTGGAACGCTGCTGTTCCTCGGCGTTCTCAGCGGACGTTCGGGGGACGACAATGTCATCCAAGCCTTCGTCATCCCTCACAGCCACATGGATGTGGGCTGGGTTTACACCGTGGAGGTAGGGGAGTGGGATCTCTTCATTACCCCAGGCACACAGATGGTGGTACAACCTAGTGTATTCTCTGTGCAGGAAGGAACCGTGGACGCTGGATTACACCGAAGATGGACACGCTGGAGTCACTCAGTGGGACAGGCAGCATCTCAGAAAGAAGAGAAGGAATGGGCGATGTTTCGGGTTGAGACCCTTCTTCAGACTGAGAGTCAGGGGAGAGGATAGTCGCTAGACTCAAAACAATCACCCGAAACGTCACCCATGTCTTCTCTCCAGAGATGCTGCCTGTCCCGCTGAGTTACTCCAGCATTTTCCGTCTATCTTCGAGTGTATTCTCTTTTTTTTCAAATGAAAGGAATTCTGAAAAGACACAAAGTGCTGGAGTAACCCAGTGGGTCAGTCAGCAAGCATATCTGAAGAACATGAAGAGGTCACGGGCCCCTTCAGCAACATAAATTACAGAGGGGGAGCAGTGAGAGAGGGTCTCATAGAACTCCCGTCCGAGAACTTCATCGTAGAGTAGGCATGCCTCGAGGAGAGTTTGCAGTGGAGCAGTCAGCATGTAGAAACAAGGAACTGCAGACGCTGGTTTCCTGAAGTTGAATCCCGTTGTTTCTTGCCCCTAATCCGCCTTTCCAACGATTTCTGAACCATAATTGAGCGAGTGTATAAGTATTTCTCGATCGATTAGCGATGAACACGACCCTATAATTTAGTACTTTCATATAAGTCGAATAAATGTCATTAACGTAGAACACAATCTTGTAATTCAGTGACAAAAAAAGACACAGAGTGCTGGAGTAACTCAGAGGGTGAGGAAGCATCTCTTGTGAATGGGTGACATTTTGGCTCGGGACCCTTCTTCCGACTGGGTTCTGGACTTTATTCTAAGTCAACTAAATGTTGTTCAAAATGGGATTTTGTAGGGATTTTTTATCTTGTGTACACTTAACAAAGCCTTAAATGCAGTGTGAGGAGTTAAAGTGCAAACTGCTGTGGCCAATATCGCTCAGGTTGCAATATCGCAAGGTCTTGCAGCCCTTGTACCTTGGAGTGACACAGCACAGTAGCTGGCCTTTCAACTTGCCACGTCCCTCCAGACCATCTAACTCGTGTCTGCAAGCAATTAGGCCCAGAGCATCATAAAACCCCAGCTCCACCACAAATTAGAGTTTACATCATGTGTCAGATTAGTTTGCCTTCATATAGGGTGCAATAAAATGTATAAGAAGGAGCTGCAGATGCTGGTTCAAACCGAAGATCGACACAAAAAGCTGGAATAACTCAGCGGGGCAGGCAGCATCTCTGGAGAGAAGGAATGGGTGACGTTCGGGTCGAGACTTAGCATGCAATAAAATTCCTTGTTCACATGAAGCTCACACAGTAAACAGTATAAATACAGTAATGATAAATAGAATGATGAGCGCAAAACAGCAGAATGGTGCAAGATTGTAGTGCAAAGGAATATAAAAGTAAAATAACAGAATAACCAAATGAGATCTAGCGAGAGTGCTTCAGCAAGATCTTTGCAAAGGTACCGCATGGTAGGCTGCTCTGTAAGGATAGATCGCAGCAACAGGGTCCTGATCCAAAACATCACCTATCCTTGTTCTCCAGAGATGCTGCCTGACTCATTGAGTCACTTCAGTACTTTGTGTCTTTTTTGTAAACCAGCATCTGCAGTTCTTGTGTCTGTTTAGCTGGATACAGAATTGTAATGTAGTGGTACAAGAGTGTGGTGGTAGAAGGTTGTTTTTCGGACTGGAGGGCTGTGACTAGTTGTGTGCCTTAGGGATCAGTGCTGAGCCCATTGCTGTTTGTGATCTATATCAATGATTTGGATAAGATTGTACTGGGCATGATTAGTAAGTTTGCAGTAAAATTGGTGGGATTGCAGACAGTGAAAATGGATATAAAGAATTACAGCAGGATCTTGATCAGCTGGGTAAGTGGGGTGATGAATGGCTATGGGTGTTGAATGTAGGTAAGTGTGAGGTGATGCCATCTGAGAAATTAATCCAAGGCAGGACCTCGACAGTGAATGAATGGTATGGCCTTGGGAGTGTTGTAGTGTAGCGGGATCGAGAAGTAAAAGTACACCATTCTCTGAATGTTCAGTTGCAGGAAGATAGGGTGGTGAAGAGGCTTTTGCCTTGCTGGCCTTTATCAGTCAGGGAATTGAGTATAGAAGTTGAAAGGGAAGACACAAAGTGCTGGAGTAATTCAGCAGGTCAGGCAGGATATCTGAAGAACATGCAGAGGTGACATTTCAGGTGGGAACTCTTGTTCAGATTGAAGTTGGAACGTTATGTTACATGTGTATACGACATAAGTGCAGAGTATTGTGTTCAGTTTTGGTCACTTGCTATAGGAAAGATGCCATTAAGCTGGCGAGTGCAGAGAAAAAGTTTGAGGATGTTGCCAGAACTCAAGGGCCTGAGCTATAGGGAGAGGCTGGGGAGCAAGAGTCTGAGGTATGATCTTTTAGGGGTGCATAAAATCATGAGGGGAATAGATGGGGTGAATGCACAGAATCGTTTCCCTGGGGTAGGTGAATCAATAACTATAGGACATAAGTATAGTGAGAGAGGGGAAAGATTAAATAGAAACCTTTGGGGTAAAGTTTCACATAGTAGCTTCTTTGATGAGGGAGGGCTTGTGTTCACCCCCTCGGTTTCTTATATCAACAACCGACTCTTTATCTTGCTGACGTTAAGGGCATGGTTAGTGTCCTGACACCATCTCTTTCCTGTACTTCATCTTCTCAGTGTTGTAGTTTCGATCGACAACAATGGTATCATCGGTGAACTTAAAGATCCAAGCTTCCAAGATGGTGCCCAACCCAGGCGACTATTTGCATGCTTGCCACAGAAGCAGATCTACAAATACATATTACATACAGATAGCGCAGCGGTAGAGTTGCTGCTTTACAGCGAATGCAGCGCCGGAGACTCGGGTTCGATCCTGACTACGGGTGCTGCACTGTAAGGAGTTTGTACGTTCTCCCCGTGACCTGCGTGGGTTTTCTCCGAGATCTTCGGTTTCCTCCCACACTCCAAAGACGTACAGGTATGTAGGTTAATTGGCTGGGTAAAATGTAAAAATTGTCCCTAGTGGGTGTAGGATAGTGTTAATGTACGGGGATCGCTGGGCGGCACGGACTTGGAGGGCCGAAAAGGCCTGTTTCCGGCTGTATATATATATATATATATATGATATATGATATATATATGATATATATATATATGATATGAAGAAGTCCAGACCCAGTTGGAGATGAAGGCCCCAAGAACATAAGTTTGGAGATGAGGTTATTCAGGTTTATGTTGAAGGAACAAGTTACAGGTTTAGAGATGAGCTTCTTCAGGTTTATGTTGAAGGCTGTGCTATAGTCAATGAATAGCTTTCTAACATAGGTGTCCTTATTGTCAGGGTAATCCAGGACGGAATGTAGTGCAAGAGAGACAGCATCCTACATATACCCATTATTCCGGCCAATGCCAGCACAGAGCAGAAGATGCAGCATGAAATGGACTGCTTCTCACAGGCCTGTGACAACTTTGGTCTCTCCATTAGCACTAAAAAGTCTGAAGTTATGTACCAGACCGCGCCTGGAAAGCCTTACCAGGAACCACACATCACGGTGAAGGGGCAGAATCTACAGGCAGTCGACGGCTTTACGTATCTGGGTAGTACACTCTCGCGAGTGGTGAACATTGACGCTGAGGTCAACAACAGGATTGCCAAGGCCAGCGCTGCCTTTGGGCGACTCCGTGAGAATGTTTGGGAGCGGAGAGGACTCAGCCTTACCACCAAGCTGAAGGTCTACCGTGCAGTGGTACTCACCACTCTTCTCTATGCCAGTGAGACCTGGACTGTCTACAGCAGACATGCCAAACAGCTTTAACTTGAGCTGCCTACGCAGACTCCTTCACATCAGGTGGCAGGACAAAATTCCCGACACAGAGGTCTTGGAACAGGCCGGAATCCCCAGCGTCCACACCCTCCTACGGAAAGCCCAAGCCAGATGGGCAGGCCATGTCGTCAGAATGCCCGAGAGTCGACTGCCAAACAGCTTCTGTATGGAGAACTGTGTCAGGGCAAGCGCTCAGTAGGAAGACAGAAGAAACGGTTTAAGGAATGCCTCAAAGTGTCCCTCAATAACATGGACATCAACCTCAGCACTTGGGAGTCTCTTGCTCTGGACCGTCCAACCTGGCGTAGCAAGCTCACCACAGGAGCCCGTGCAGCAGAGAACAGACACACTGCAGAGGCCCAGAGGAAACGCACCACGCGCAAGGCCCGGGCTACCTCGACTTCTACTGCAGCACCCATCCACTTGTGTCCTACTTGTGGGCGTGCCTTCGGCCCGGATTGGCCTCACCAGTCAGTCCGACCCACAGTCACCAATCCTCCAACTGAAAGTGAAGTCATGGTCATTTTCGAACCCGAAGGACGAACAACAACATTCCGGTACATGAATTGCAGGGATCTAGATTATCCAGTGGTTCTGCATAAATGTGGACCACTAACAATCTCTCAAAACATTTCATTACCGTCGATATTAGAGCTACTGATTAGGGACTTTGTGGACTGGTGCCAGCGGAACCGCCTCCGGATCAACGCGGGGAAAACCAGGGAGATGGTGGTGGATTTCCGCAGGCGCAGCCAGGTCCCCCCAACACTGGAGAACATCCAGGGAATGGACATTGGGAGAGTGGACTCTTAAAAGTACCTGGGTGTTTACCTTAACAATAAACTTGACTGGACCGAAAATACAAAAAGGGCCAGAGCAGACTTTACCTGCTGAGGAGACTCAGGTCCTTTGGAGTGCAGGGTGCACTCCTAAGGACAGGACCTTCTACAACACTGTGGTGGCATCAGCCATTTTCTATGGAGTGGTCTGCTGGAGCAGCAGCATCTCAGCAGCGGAGGGGAAGAGACTTGCCAAGCTGGTCAAGCTGAGGAAGGCCAGCTCTGTCCTGGGTTGCCCCCTCGATTCAGTACAGGCGGTGGGAGAGAGGAGGATGATGGCAAAGATAACATCGCTGCTGGACAACGACTCCCACCCCATGCAGGACACTGTCACTGCACTGAGTAGCTCCTTCAGTGACAGACTCCTTCACCCCAAGTGTGTGAAGGAGAGATATCGGAGGTCCTTCCCGCTGCTGTGAGACTGCACAACCAGCGCTACTCCCAGCAGACCAGTCAACAGACCAGTTAACAGTAACAGTAAAAAAAAAAACACAGTAAATGATGACAATTATCCTCATCTTTATTTTTATTTATAATTAATGTCTCTTGCTATCCACTTTGCTGCTGTAACACTGTAAATTTCCCCGGTGTGGGACAAATAAAGGAATATATTATTATTATTATTAGTTGTTGAGCCAGGTCGCTTTATTTTTCCTTGGCACTGGAATGATAAGGGTTTCCTTGAAGCAAATGGGAGCAATGGACTGTTGAAGTAATAAGTTGAAGATGTCATAGAAGACTCTGGCCAGTTGATTGACACACAATTTCGGAGCCTGTCCAGGGACTCCACTTGGGCCGGCTTCTTCCCAAGAGTTTGCCCTTGTGTAGGAAGATCTGACTTCTGCCACTGAGATGTGTGGACAGAGCCAGGAGGGGGAGGGGAGAGGCACCTTGGTGGTGCTTTGTTTGCCTGTTCAGAATGGGCTGCAAAAGGCATTGGGCTCAGCTGGTGCTTTATAAAGGTGATGAGAATTCCTGTCTCCATTCTTTCAGTCAGTGTTCCAGATCACCAACACTCTCTGGATGAACAACATTTTTACTTCTCCTAATTTTATCGGGATGCATCACAGCATGGTTTGGGAACAGCTCTATCCAAGACAGTAAGAAATTGGAGAGAATTGTGGATGCAGCCCAGACCATCACACAAACCAACCTCCCTTCCATTGACTCCATTTATATTTCACGCTGCCGTGGAATCAAGGACAAATCGCTACAAGGCCACTCCCTCTTCTCCCCTCTCCCATCAGGCAAGAGGTACAGAAGTGTAAAAACACACACCTCCAGATTCAGGGACAGTTTCTTCCCAGCTGTTATCAGGCACCTGAACCATCCTACCCCAACTAGAGAGCAGTCCTGAACTACTGTCTACCTCATTGGAGACCCTTGGACTATCTTTGATCGGACTTTACTGACGTTTTCTTGCACCAAACGTTATTCATCATGTATCTACGGTATACACTGTGAATGGCTCGATTGTAATCATGTATTGCCTTTCCGCTGACTGGTCAGCACGCAACAAAAGCTGTACCTCAGTACACATAACAAAAAACTAAACTAAACTCATTCTTCCTCAAATATCTTTAGGTTATAATTATTAAGCCGATCATTTTTTTCACAAATACGTTAAAACACCCCTTCCACCCACTGGAACCCTTATTCCCACTTTAAACTGACTAGGAGTCTTGGTTCCTCTGCTCCCTCCCCAGTTCCCATGCCCCCTTTCCACTCAGCAGGGCCACTGGTTTCTACTTTCCCTTCACTCACCAGGGCCCCTCGTTCTTGTGCTCCCTTCACTCATGGAGGCCCTCATTCACGTGCCTCCTTTCCACCCTCGGAGTCCCGGTTCCTACCTCTATCGTTTATCCAGGTTCACTGGAAAGTTTATTACATTGTTCTGTAACATCTTAAAAAATAGTGAATTTGCAATGCTCTGGTTGTAATAGGAATACTGTCCATTAAACCTGTCTGTCTGACACTACTAGAGTCCCAAGTGTGCTAGATTATCAGAATTGTATTGTATAATTGAATTATAGAAGATAATGTTACTGCATACCAGAATTTCCCTCTTAGCCTTATAAGATTACTTCCAATGGTAAGCCTGCAAAGTGAGGATTTCTTGTCACAAAAATAGCATGGTGCCAGGGATTCCCATGACGTAAGCTATTTCACTGCTATCGTGAAAGTGTTTTCCTTTCTCTATCATAGATCCTGGTGATAAAGGAGTTTCAAATATCCTTTTTAAGATAACTAAAAAGATGCAGTGTATTGTTGGTAAAGCGTGGGTATCTTGACATGACATGAAAGCTTCCTCCCACTATCTTAATAGATGTAATTTTGACCTATAAGTAGCACTATTCTTTATTCTTGTGTCATATGCGTCAAGAAAGGGGATAGAGTGGGATGGGATAAGGAGACAGGTTTCCAAGAATGTGCAAACCACAGTTTGATACTCGGTTTCTACAATTTTCTAAGTTCTGTCATTTTGTAATGTCCCGTCAGATCTGTTAGTCTTGTGTCATGTTCTGTGTTTAGATTCTCATTTCAGGTCCCTTGACTTCCTGCCATTGTAATTGTCAGCCCCGCCTTGATTGTTTCCACCTGTGTGCCCTTACCTCATGTATATATAGTCCACGCCTCCCTTTGTCCTGTGCCAGTTCGTATTGTGATTCATGTGCTCTGATTCATGTGCTCTCGGTCGTAGTATAGCCAGTAAGTAATTTTTGTAACTAATGTTTTTGTAGCTGAGTAAGTTTAGAGTTTTTGGTTCGAATTGCAGTGTTCTTTAATGTGAAAATTAAAGAACGCCTTTATTTTCTCCAAATTGACTCTTGTGTGTGAGTCGTGCGTTTGAGTCCAGTTCCTGTGTGCCCCAGAGCATAACACATTTACACAATGGGATGATGCATTGTGCCATAGGCGTAGAACAATCTCTCATGAATTGGTTTCATTCCTTGTCTCTGGTTGCTATTTGGCATTTGGACCAAACAAACATGATAAACTGCTGATGGAGTAAACAGAGAATCATTATTTCTGGTGTGGGTGGGTGAGCCAGCTGTCTTAGAGATGATTTAAAAAAAAATCTGACATGGGTATAATACTCAATCTAAGACTAAACTCTAAACTAATCGAAAGACATAGCAACCTCATAGTTATGACCTTATACAAATCTCAGTTATCCCAATTTTTATTTTTAACTCAATACAATTAGTGGCATTTCAAAGTTATGCGTAATACAAACGGGATTAAGGTTATTTCCTTTAGGTGGCTGTTGGAATGCTCTATGCTTTCTATGTTTCTACTGCTAAAATGGGAACTCTGAAAGGTAATCAACAACTATCCCCCAACCTTGCCTGTTGGAAAATGGCTGTTTCAGAGAGTTCCCTTGCAATTGTATCTCAGGCCATCGCAGAGATGGCTCTGACATATTCCTGCCTCCCATTACTCAAAGCAGATCCTTCTTTTCTTCAGTGACTTCCACCAAGGCTTGCACATCCCTTTGAGAATATCAGGGCACACTTCTCTTCATGTATTGAAAGCCCCTGGACGTACCTCGCCATTGAATGAGATCAGGATGGCTAACCTTCCATCTCAACACCATCTCAACTACAATGAAGAAAAATGTTTTCAGTCAAAGGGTTGGGAATTTTTGGCATTCTCCACCTCAGAGTGCTGGGGTGATGCAATGGTTTGGTGTACTCAGGAGTGAGAGTGAAGTAGATTGGGATATTGAGGGAACCAAGATACAGACACTCCCCGACTTGCGTTAGGGTTATGTCCTGTGGCCCCTTGTGTAAGTCAGATGTTAGGTAAGTCAGAAACTGAGGTACCACAGTGTGCGTGTAAATTTACTGTTCAACATGGAGACCATGTGGGAGCATCCACGATAATAGCTGACTGGCTGGTGGAAACGGCTGCATGCGATGAAAGTAGTACACTACCAAGACGAGCCGCTTAGAAGTAAAGCAGTTGGCTTAAGGAATTGCTCACATCAGTGTGAGTTTACATAAGCCACCTATTGTGTCAGTCAGGGAGCACCTGTATATCAGAAAAGGTTGGTAATGTTGATTTGAGATGGAGTAGCCATTTACATTGAAAGGCAGAAGAGGATGCAAGGGGTCCACTTCTCATTGCATTGCTATTCTTGATAACGGCAGTGACCCAACTCAAGTCAATTATTGCAGCATTAAGCTATCTTGACTACACTTCTTCCCACCCTGTCTCCTGTAAAAAGTCTATCCCCTACTCCACATCTGCGCCCAGGATGAGGTGTTTCATACCTAGGGAGGCTCTCACTAGGGCCTCCTCTATATCCCGCAGCTCTGTTCTTGCTCCCCCCCCCCCCCATTCGTAACAAGGATAGAGTCCCCCTTGTCCTCACCTTCCACCCCATCAGCCAGTGTTTACAACAAATTATCCTCCAATATTTCCGTCACCTCTAATGGGATCCCACTACTGGCCACATTTTCCCATCTCCTCCCCTTTCTGCTTTCCTCAGAGACCGTTCCCTCCGTAACTCCCTGGTCCACTCGTACCTTCTCACCCAAACCACCCCCTTCCCAGGTACTTTCCCCTGCAACCGCAGGAGATGCAACACCTGTCCCTTCACCTCCCCCCTCGACTCCATCCAAGGACCCAAACAGTCTTTCCAGGTGAGACAGAGGTTCACCTGCACCTCCTCCAACCTCATCTATTGTATCCGCTGTTCCAGATGTCAACTTCTCTACATCAGCGAGACCAAACGCAGGCTCGGCGATCGTTCCACTCAACACCTTCGCTCAGTCCATCTTAACCAACCTGTTCTCCCGGTGGCTGAGCATTTCAACTCCCCCTCCCACTCCCAGTCTGACCTTTCTGTCATGGGCCTCTTCCATTGTCATAGTGAGACCCACCGCAAATTGGAGGAACAGCTTGGGCAGCTTACACCCCAGCGGTATGAACATTGATTTCTCTAACTTCAGATAGTTCCTCTGTCCCTCTCTTTCCTCTCCCCTGTCCCAGTTCTCCCACTGTCTTCCTGTCTCCAACTATATCCTATCTTTGTCCTGCCCCCTCCCCTGACATCAGTCTGAAGAAGGGTCTCGACCCGAAACGTCACCCATTCCTTCTCTACTGAGTTGCTGCCTGGCCCACTGAGTTACTCCAGCATTTTGTGATACCTTCGAGCAGCATTAAGCCTTCTACTTCATGAGGACAAATGCAAATGCAGGACATAAAGTAAGACATTTACATAGAAATGTTGTCTCAAAGAGAGGCATGTGCAAAAAACAAAAACAATTACATTGAAATATTCTCAGTGTTAGTATACAATCATCTGGAAACACTACTTGCTGTAAAGTGTTGAGACAGTCCATGTCCAGATATTGGTTGCAACTGAAGCCAAATAAGATATCTTAGTGTGTTAAAGCCTAACTATGGAGCTAATATTTCCATTACCACATTCAATAATCAACTCATAAAATTACATTCTTGTTCTCAAAATGGCATACGTTACCTATATGGGAATAATTGCAATGAAACATTCCGATATCAGAGCGTTGCTGACTGTTTGTTAGGCAGCCAAACAGTATGGGTTACAATGCTGTGTAGAGACTACACCATCATCGGCAGACAGACTGCAGCAAGTGATAACAATGTGCAACATGGAGGGGAACGTGCCCTGACATTCTTGACTCTCTCATGAGGGGAAGAGGAGGAGGAGGAGAAGGTAACAGAGTCACATATGACGCACCCATGTGAGACGTCTCACAACGAAGACTCGTGGACCCAAACGACACCTGAGTAAACGAGGGGCCTCTGCTGCAGCCATGGACTGAATGTCATCACATCTGACCCCAAAGGCACTGACTCAGGTGTGGGCAGTAAGAGGGATGTTACAACAAGATCTAGAACAGTGCCTCGCATTTCTTTTTAGTTTAGTTTGGTTTATTCACATGTACTCAGGTACGGTGAGAAACCTTTTTATTACGTCCTATCCAGGCAGCAAAAGGACTATACCTGATTACAATCCAGCCGTCCACAGTGTACGATACAGGATAAAGGGAATAATGTTTAGTGCAAGATAAGTTTGATTAAAGATCGTCCAAGGGTCTCCAGAAAGGTCATAGAGTCATACAGTGTGGAAACAGGCTATACTTGTCCCACCTGCCTGCATTTGGTCCATATCCCTCCAAAACTGTAACTGTTTCTTAAATGTTGGGATAGTCCTAACCTCAACTACCTCCTCTGGCAGCTTGTTCTATACTCCCGTCACCCTTTGTGTGAAAAGGTTACCCCTCAGATTCCTATTAAATATTTTCCTCGTCACCTTAAACCTATGTCCTCTGGTCCTCGGGTTAGATGGTAGGTTAGAACCGCTCTCTAGTTGTTGATAGGATGGTTCAGTTGCCTGATAAGAGCTGGGAAAGGACTGTCCCAGAATCTGGAGGTGTGCATTTTCACAATTCTCTACCTCTTGCCAGATGGGAGTGGTGAGAAGAAAGAGTGACCAGGGTGAGACCTGTCCTTGGTTATGCTGGTGGCCTTGCCGAAGCAAATGTGAGTCAATGGTAGGGAGGTTGGTTTGCATGATGGTCTGGGTTGCGTCCACAATTATCTGCAATTTCTTGTGGGTGTTGGATGGAGCTGTTCTCAAATGATGCTGTGATACATCCCGATAAAATGCTTTCTATGGCTCATTTGTAGAGGTTGGTAAGAATGGTTGGTGACATGCCAAACAAGGTTAGACATGGACTAGTGGCTGCAGCCAGGCCTGTCGGGGAGGGAGAATGCTTTCAAGATTAGATTAGTTCAGTTACAGCATGGAAACAGACCCCTGGGTCCACTGAGACTGTGATGACCATCGATTACCTGTTCACACTCCTTCTATGTTATCTCAATTTTCCATCCACTCCCTTCACATTAGGGGCATTAAACATTTTTTTTTACAGAGGCCGATTAACTGACAAACCTGCACGTTTTTGTCATGTGGGTGGGAACCAGAGCACCCAGAGAAAACCCACACAATCAGAGGGAAAATGTGCAGACTCCACATAGACAGCACCTGAGGACAGGATCGAACCCGGTTCTCTGGCACTGTGAGGCAGCAGCTCTACTTGCTGCACCACTGTCCCAGAAGTGTGGCTGGAGTACATGGCATTACTGAATGATCACAAATGAGCACCACAAAAGGACAGTACATGCAGTAGATTGGAGACTGTGCATAAAATAATGCTCAACACTGACCCAGCTCATTGATAAATTGCTGCAGGTGGTGAGGACTGTTTAGGATGGATGGGACTAATCACAGGATGGATGGTGAATCTGTGGAATTCATTGCCACAGAAGGCTGTGGAGGCCGCCAATGGATATTTTTAAGGTGGAGATTGACAGATTCTTGATAAGTACAGATGTCGAGTTTTGTGGAACAGGCAGGAGAATGGGGTTGAGAGGGAGAGATAGATCAGCCATGATTGAACGGCAGAGTGGAGTTGCTGGGTCAAATAGCCTAATTCTGTTCCATCATTCATGAACTTATGAACCTACAGCTGGAAAAGCAGAAGTTGATGAGAGATAGTCAGTCTGGCTTTGAATGGTGGGAAGTCCCACTAGAAAAAGTCGATTGAGTTTTTTTTGAAGAAGTGATTAAGGAAATTATTAATGAAAACAGAGCAATGAAAGGTAGGGCACTCACCATACTGGATATTCAGCTTTTTATTTTACCTGCAAATATTTTCATTTTGGTTGGTTTTTTTGTGCATGTATTCAATTTGACAGTGTGTGACTGAGTGGAACATTTTCCATTATATGACAATGGAATCTCTTACTCTTAGCACAAAATTAAGGACTTAAATAAAAATTGTTTGTTCCATTCTGTAAAAATCTTAAAAACTGGGTGAGGGCGGAACCCTGTAAGTGAAGACCAGTCTTGGCGTGGTGTATGTTAAGCTATGAGATTCTCTTCAAAATTCTAATAATGATCAGTTTCACCAATTCCTCATATACTTAATCTTGTTTTACTTTAAGATTATTAAATTGATGTCCATATTAGGACACAAAGTGGTGGATTAACTCAGCAGGTCATATTAGCCTACTTTAGTTAAAAGATTAGTTTTGCAGCTCGGTTCGGCCATTTGGATCATTCTTTTGATTGTATTTGCAGGACCAATCTTTATCTTATTTCAATTTTTAGTTCATTATAAATCCTTCTCTTAGATTTCTTTGATATTTGCAGTGGACACAGCAGGTGATAGTCACAAAAAGCTGGAGTAACTCAGCAGATCAGACAGCATCCCTGGAGAAAAGGAAAAGGTGACTTTTCGGGTCGAGACCCTTCTTCAGACTGAGAGTCGGGAAAGGGAAACGAGAGATCTAGACCGTGACGTAGAGATATAGAACAAATTAATGAAAGATATGCAAAAAAGTAACGATGATAAAGAAAACAGGCCATTGTTAGCTGTGTACTAGGTGAAAACGAGTACAGACAATGAGAGTCAACAAGTCAACTTTGAAGCTGGTACGACTTGGATTCAGTGGCCCAGTCACTGCTATGTTTCACTCTCTGAGTTGTGGTAATGTAATTGGTGCATTGTAAAGGTATGTTTGGAAGATGATTTCTGCTACTGGTGGACAATTTTAAAAAAAAATCATCCTCTAAGGCAGCTTGTTATCTCTTAACAGGAAAGCATGCATGCATATGCAGCCAATGTTTACACCACTGTTGTGGAAGAATTGGTAAAGAGGAAGCATCGCAAATTTATTGCAGTAGAACAAGAGTTCTTTCGACTCTGGTGGGACAAGGTAGTCACTGATAAACAAAAAGAGCAGGTAATGAGAAAAATTTACTTATTTCCCATTGTAAATATTGAATGTTCTTTTCTGTTTAACTGGTCAAGGAGCACTTGTTTAAACCCAAGATCTTTGGGGTCTAAGGCAGCTGTGGAGATCATAAGCCATAGGAGCTGAATTAGGCCACTCGGCCCATCGAGTCTGCTCCACCAATTGGTCATGGCTGAATTATTTTTCTCTCTCAACCCCATTCTCCTGTCTTCTACCCGTACATTTAACACCTTTATCAAGACTAATCAAGAACCTATCAATTTCTGCTTTAAAAATTCCCAATGACTTGGCCTCCACAGTTGTCTGTGGCAATGAATTCCACAGATTCATCACCCTCTGGCAAAATAATCTCCTCCTCGTCTCCGCTGCGTCCTTTTATTCTGAGACTGTGCCCTTTGGCCCTCGCCTCGACATTCCCACTACTGGAAACACATCCATCTCTCCACATCCTCTCGATCCAGGCCTTCCATTGTTCGGTAGGTTTCATCCTTCTAAACTCTAGCGAGTACAGGCCCAGAGGTTACTGTAAACTCCACCATGGGGTGGGAGATGCATGGCAGGGCAAAAGGGTGAGGGGTTTGGGATGTGTGTTGGAAGCTTTCCCAAAGAACTGGTACAGACATTGGGCCAAATGATCCCTACTCTGTGGCAAGATTCAGTGACTCTTGGCTTGTGATATCTTTTCTCATGCGAATTACTCGACAACCGTCACCCTTTTGCACAATCCCCATAACTGTAAATATGTTTTATTCTTCTAAAATCAACTACCTATTTCTCTTTTAAAATAATTTATAAATTCTAAAGAAATTATTATAATTACCCTTTCACCTTTTAAGGTGAGGGATGAAAGTACATCACTGATTTTATATTGTAAAATGAGTGTGAAATCTGACAAAAACAAGTGAAGTTTAGGAGAGAGTGCACTGGGTGGCTCAGTGGCACAATGGTAGAGTTGCTGCTTTACTGCACCAGAGACCCAGGTAAAATTTATTGAGTCAGATTTGACATTCATTTTCAGAAACGTGGGTGAATATTGGTGCAGGAACTTTGTTTCTGTCTCTTTCCATTGTTGTTCTGAATATATTTATTGTACAGCTGTGATTTTTACAGGGGTATGGCTTTGGGGAAGTTTGTGATGTTTTAGTAATAAAGAGTACAGGTAAAAGTCGTGCTGAATTTAATAGAAGACGGTCACCTGATTTTTGTTTGGGTGTTGTGTTTAGTTTAGAGATACAGTGCGGAAACAGGCCCTTCGGCTCACCAAGTCTGCGCCGACCAGCGATCCCCGTACACTAACACTATCATACACACAAGGGACAATTTACAATTCCTACCAATGCCAATTAACCTACAAACATGTACATCTTTGGAATGTGGGAGGAAACCAGAGCCCTTAGAGAAAACTCAAGCAGGTCATGGGGAGAACGTATAAACTCCGTACAGACTGCACTCATAGTCAGGATCGAACCTGGGTCCCTGGCACTGCAAGGGTCCCTGGCATGCATGTGTTTACCTATTGGAGTCAAGGTAGACATTACTTACAGGTAGAAGTCAGCATTTGGTCAGGAGGTAGATTATGGGGAAACAGAACAGATGTGTGGAGTTGTGTGTGAAGGAACTGTAGATGCTGGTTTAAATCGAAGATAGACACAAAATGCTGGAGTAACTCAGCGGGACAGGCAGGATTTCTGGAGAGAAGGAATGGGTGATGTTTCGGGACGAGATCAGTCTGAAGAACGGTCTAGACCCGAAACGTCACCCATTCCTTCTCTCCAGATATTTGGAGTTAATTGACGAGGCGCAGGACAAAGCACTCTACCTACTGGCTCAGACGTACTGCAAAGGCACTCACCTCCTCATCTGGGCCCTTCTCACTACCCTTCAGCTGCTTGACCTTCCTGAGCAGCATCTAATCTGAAAAAGATACCAAGTGCTGGTGTAACTCAGTGGGTCAGGCAGCATCTCTGGAGAGACATTTCAGTCAGGACACTTCTTCAGACTGAAGAACAGTCCTGACCCAAAAGGTCACCTATCCATGTTCTCCAGAGGTGCTGTCTGGCCCGCTGAGTTACTCCAGCATTTTGTGTCATTTTGTGGAAACCAGCATCTGCAGTTCCTCGTTTCAACATTTGGCAACTTTATTTGCACATTTTAATAACTGACCAGATTCCTTCCTCCATCAACTTTTATGAGTATGTTGCCAGGACTTGAGGGGCTGACCTCGAGGGAGAGGTTGGGCAGGTGAGGACTTTATTCCTTGGGGTGCAGAACGCTGAGGGGTAATCTTACAGAGGGGTATAAAATCAGGAGGGGAATAGATTGGATGAATGCACAAAGTCTTTTACCCAGGGTAGGGGAAACATGAACCAGAAGACATAGGTTTAAGGTGAGAGGGCAAGATTTAATACTGCAGACAACTTTTTCACTCAGAAGCTGGTGGGTGTTGAACTCTAGGGGATAGCGGAGTCAAGGGATATGGGGAGAAGGCAGGCATAGGTTACTGATTGTGGATGATCAGCCATGATCACAATGAATGGCGGTGCTGGCTCGAAGGCCCAAATGGCCTCCTCCTGCACCTATTTTTCTGTTTCTTTTCTATGTTTCCTATATGGATCGAGCTGCCAGAAGAAGAAGTTGAGGCAGATACTATAACAGCATTTAGATGACATTTGGACGTACATGGATAGGAAAGGTTTAGAGGGATATTGGCCAAACACTGGCTTAATGAGAATAGCTTAAATGGGGCATCTTGGTCGGCATGGATGAGTTGGGCCGAAGGGCCTGTATGACTATCATGGATCTTGTACACTGGGCTATTTATCTTCTTTTCCATTCTAATCATGGGATTCAATTCTAGAAGCCTCACTAATGCCTCGACTGCAATGATCTTGCTGATTATAGAAATGGGATTGAGTTTGGGATCTTCCTGATCAATATGGCTTTGCCAACCAGTTTTAAAATCCACTCACTCTTCTGATCTCCAATGGAACGATGTTATGTAGACACATTTTAAATGCTTCCCAACACATGTTTATTAATGTAGTTAGAAATATAAAATGCGGGAATAAAATATACCTCATTGGAACTGGGATAAAATAGTCAAAAAGATAAAGCTTCCACCTGAGGAAAAACAAGATGAACATCATAAATATTAGTCTCAAATATTCACAAAAGCAGCACTATTTAATCAAGAACCAAAGTTAATCCAATGGTAGCTTTTGAATAAATATGTACTTGTTGACGTAATGAACAATATCATAGCACTGAGTCTGCATCGCCCTAAAGGTTGAGAATTCTTTATCAATTTTATTGAATTATGGGGATAATTGGTGACATTTTATTGTAAAATTTTGGCAGAAGCCTCGACAACAGTAGATGTTGAAATAAGAACAATAGTTCTTCAATTTTAGCTTTTCAGTCTAGTGTCAGCTGATTTAAGTAATTTTGTTATGATAAAAGTTGTTCCGTCCTGCTTGAGATATATCGTTGTACTGAGTATTAATTTCAGGTGCATCAGTTGGTGGAGGAGGGGCGTTTGGAGTTTATCATTGGAGGCCAGGTCATGCATGATGAAGCAGTAACAGAACTCAGTTCTCAGATCTTGCAACTCACAGGTTAGTTCTTGACTTTTCCAAATCAATCTTCCAAATATAATCTGCATAACGTTCGATGTAATGTTTATGGTTGAGTAAAACATTGATTTTAATTTTTCTCTAGTACTTTGAAAGCTGAATATTATCTCTAAAATATGCTGTTGCGTTTGATCAATAAACCCTAATCAATAGGCCTTTGATATTCTCCCGAATGTTCTCCTATGTTGACAATTGAGGAGAAATGCAATCATTTGAGTCAGTCTCAGGAATTAAGTACAGCTACTACTGTACATATTGACCATAACAACAAGTTGGTTGGAAGGTGAATCTCAATATGGCTCTTTGATCATTCCTTTTATGTAGTCCCAAGAATTTGAGGATGACTTTCTTCCGCTCTGTATTTGTGGGTTCTGATATAGCAGATGAGCTTGTGTGGTAGATGGATATGAACCAAATGCAGGAAATACGGCTAGCATAGTTGGGGCACCTTGGTCGGCATGGACGAGTTGGTCCAAAAGGCCTGTTTCTATGGTGTATGACATGATGACTCTCTATGGTTCTAGAGCCATGTTAACAAAAGCATGTTTTTTCTTGCAATGGTGTGCATTATTGTTCTTATTTCGATGATTTTTAAGAAGTTTTGATGCGACTGTATGTCTTTGCAGAAGGGCATGGTTTCCTGTACGAAACATTTGGAAAAAGACCTCAGTTTTCCTGGCATGTCGATCCCTTTGGTGCCTCAGCCACCACTCCCACAGTGTTTGCTTTGGCCGGTTTTAACGCTCATCTTATCTCCCGCATTGACTATGATGAAAAGGACATGATGCAGAAAAATAAGGTGAGGTAGAGAAAAAAAGAAATCTTAGGAACAATCCAACTTACTAATATTATTCATATCTTGCCCTGTGCCTGTCTCTATTCTGATCAGTTATTCTGTTCAGAGTTTTAATGTTGTGAACATCTCAATCTACCTTCTCATCAGCCTCATCCAAAACGTAGCCTGTGCACTCCTTCCACAGTGCTACCCGACCTGCCTAGTTCTTCCAGCAGTTTGTTTTTCACTCAAGATTTCAGCATCTGCGGTTTCTTGTGTCTCGCTTTCTTTCTCAATCCAATTGCTGTTGTGATCACAAAGTTGTTAGAATGACAAGAAGATTATCCTTTGATAAATGTTCCATTAATTATTTGCATTAGATTTTGAACTGTTAGAAATGTCTCAGATTTTTTTTATCCCCTGTATCTGAATGGTATGGCTAAGCTGTGTAAGGTGCACAAGATCATGGCTGGATTTGGTGTTGTATGTACACAAGATATAAAAGCAGGCAGAAGTTCTGTAGTCCCCCAAGTCTGCTCCAACTTCAAGATCATGAGTGATCTTGTCTTGGGTTCAATCCCTGATCGATTTCCTTACAGTCCCAAAATTAATCTCAATCTTGAATAAATCTAGTGTCTCAATATCCATAGCAGTGAGAATATAAAAGTTCAAAGATCCCAGTAACTTGGCTGTGATGAATATGATCCTTAGTTCTATACTCCAAACAAGGGAAACACCCTTGGAGTATTGACCCTGTAAAGCTCCCACAATCTCATATCCCTCAATGAAATTATCTGTTATTCTCAGCCGAGAGAATTGGGCTACCAGAGAATTGAGACTCAGTTTGCTCAATTGTCCACCAAACTACGAGCCCCTCATCCCATCTATCATTCAAGTGGCCTTCTCTACCCTGAATCCAACACAAGAAAACGCAATTAATAAGAGGCCAGAACTGTACACAGTGGTGTGATCCACTAAAACCCAGTACACTGGAGGCTATTATCAGATAATTGCCTCAAACTTAATTTGGGTTCATAGTGTTGAACATGCTATCTAATAGCAATAGTACTCTTCGGTGCATCGGAAATGCATTCTGTTGAAGTTGATGGAATGAATTTCAGAAGAAGAATACAACACTCTGACATTAGTATATTTAGCACCCCCCAGCTCTTTCGTAAGCAATACTTTCAGCACACTGCTTTATTTCTGATGCGCATCTCGGTAGTCTTGCTAGCCATGTGCTACCGTTGCATCCGGCTGTTTCTACAAGTCAGTCAGTGTTCTCGTGCATGCACCCATGTGGTCTCTGTGTCGCAGCTCCCACGTGGTCTCTGTGTCGCAGCTCCCACGTGGTCTCTGCGTCGGAGCTCCCACGTGTTCTCCGCGTCAGAGCTCCCACGTGGTCTCTGCACTGGAGCTCCAAAGCAAAGATAATCGAGGAGCAAGATAGACCACTCGACCCTAAAATCCGTAGTAGGACATGGGTAAATTTCAGCGCCATTTTAGACTGGGCAGTGTTCACAACTCTCTGCGATTTCTTCGTACATAAAATGTTTGCAAACAATTATTTTTGTTCAACTTCTTGGATAAATTGACAGTTGCTGCTTCGTGATCTTTAAACTTCGGATGTTACTAATTAAATATTTGCACTAGAGATCCACTCTGTCTGGGTCAGGCCAACTGATCATAAGAACTGTTCTTCTTTGCTTTCTCTGTTAATTTTAATTTTACCTCCACGAGCTGTATCTCTTTTTGTTTTATTTTATTTTATTTGTTTTGTTTTATTTTAAAAAGTCAAGGAAGCAGAGATTAGGCATTTGCAAACAATAGAACTCTCCTGTATCCACAATATAATTGAAAAGACATTTAACTTTATATTTAGAGCCAAGAAAATTTGAATTGGTGAATTGATTAGTTAAAAACCCTTGACAGCCACTAAAATGACCAATGCTGCCTGACGTGGTACAGAAGCATGAATCCAATTGAAATAGACACAGTGGTGGAGTAAATCACCGGGTCAGGCAGCATCTCTGGAAAAAAAGGATGGGTGATGTTTCAGGTTGGGACCCTTCTTCAGATAAGGGGGGGGGGGGGAAGGTGAAGAGCTGGTATAAATCAGGACCTGATCTTTTCATTGGTTAGCTGATATGTAAAACAGTGCAACCCTGTATATCTTGCACACAAAATGATGTAAATCTTACCATGAATGACAGAAATAAAAAGTGTTATCCTTGTTTATGAAGTTCATTTTTGAATTATTTAAAATTGAGGGGGTTGGGGCAATATACTGCTCACCCACAAATGTGTCGTTATGAGATATTCACATTTGAAAAATCCATAAATTGCAAAAAAACAAGAAGGTGCCTACGTTATTTGACCAACTTATCGGTTGAATTTAAATATGAAATTTTTGCAGGTTGTCGGGTAGTGGGTAAGGATCGTGTTAATGCATGTAACTCATTTTTCACTATACTGCACCGACCCCCTCAATTATATGTTGAATTCAAAACAAAACAATGGTAGCAATATACATTATTCATGTACCAGTGTATCAGTGTAGGTATGTATGCATTACATTTTATTACACTAATATAGAATGAAAAGAATGAAAAAATATCTTGACATATATTCATAGTTATTTTATTCACAATATTACGATTTCTGGAAATGTTTGATGTCACTGATTGCGAATGTGTATGGGTATGGCCTAATGAAATGTATGTGAGAGAACAGTGATCATGATAGAGAGAACCATGTGCTGAGAAGTGTGTGTGTATGTATATGTATATGTATATGTATCTGTATATGTAGATGTAATGCATATACATAAACCATAAAGGCCGAATCGCCTTTATGGTTTATGTACATCATGTGAAAAATAAGATGAAAAGAGAAATAGAGCGTTGCTTTAAATCAAAGTTGCTTCTGGTCCATGAGAAGGAACTTTGAGATCTATTTATCTCTATCTTGCCTCTCACACACACACACACACACACACTGTTAGAGCAATACAAGGGAAACTGCACAAAAGAGGGGGCTGGGGAGGAAGGATGGGAGGGAAATGGGCAGAAATAGTAAGAAAGAATAAAATCAGGGAAATTGAGCAGGGGGAAAATATTTTATTTTAAAATGGAGTATCCTGATGAGCAATACCATGTCTGACCTACTTTTCCCTCCCTGCTTTCCCCCCAACCATACAGAAACTTCAGTTTGTGTGGCAAGGTTCTCCATCCTTGGCAGAGCAGCAGGAGATCTTCACTCATACTATGGACCAATACAGCTATTGTGTTCCTGCTTTCCTTCCATTTTCCAACAGGTATGGTGTAACTTTCACTGCGATAATCGAAATGAGCAAGTATGTGGTGTTTAATTAAATATTGCACTGGATAATGAAACAATACTGCCTGTCAAGGAACATTTGATTTCCACATACAGTGGAAATAAAAATGGTGCAATATGGGTTTAACTTTGGTTTTCCTCCCCAGCGCTTCTAAGAAAGCACTGAATAAATTATGCATTGATATCGAGTCTGCAACAGCTAAGCTTTGTCTTGCTATAGAATTCACAGCCAGTAATTTATTTTTGTGATTTATTTGCAATTAAATCTTTGATCCAAAAGCTTTTTTGTTCTATTGAGTCCAAAATAAATGAAACCATAATAGACAAGTCAAAGATGATATTGTAGAAGAAATAAAATCTGAAAACTCAGTTGCCCTATTGGCATTATTCTAACAGCAGCTCAAACTGAGAATTTGTATCCCTGTTAAATGCCTGTAAATCTGAGAATAAGGAGGATATTCAGACTTTGATGGTAGCTTCGTGTCTTGTGGTAGATATTGATACGGTGGAGATTAGCTGCTCCTGCAGATGTTACTATCGGGACAACATATGGTCATAGGGGAAGTTGATGATCTACCAGCAGGTGGCTCCAAATTCCACTGGCTCAGACTTATCAGGCAGATCTCCTTAAGTATGCAGTCTCTGTCAAGGCCTGCCTTCGGCGTGATTATAGACACAAAAAGCTGGATTAACACAGAAGGACAGGCAGCATCTCTGGAGAGAAGAAATGGGTGACGTTTTCGGTCGAGATCCTGAAGAAAGGTTCATTCCTTCTCTCCAAAGATGCTGCCTGTCCTGCTGAGTTACTCCAGCTTTTTGTGTCTATCTTGGTTTAAATCAGCATCTGCAGTTCGTTCCTACACTTTCTGCATGATTATTGCAGGTTATCTGAGAGGCACTCATTCAAAACTGAATGTCCAAGAAGTGCTATCTGTGCACACTTGGGTGCCATTGTGACCACTCAGGGCACAGCCCTAAATTTGGGTGAAGCTTCCAAAGTAATTTTGTGAATGGTTAACTTTGCATTTAATATCCAATGGCATTTAATGGTTGGCTTTCTGACAGAATTTAATGTTGTGGTGATCACAAATATTCTGCTCTTGAAATATTTTCTTGGCAAATGTTTTGTATCCTTCAGCTGAATTCTTCAACAAGGCTTGCACGAAATTCCCACACCTTTGATAGACACAAACTGTTGGAGTAACTCAACAGGATATTTGTGATCATTCCAAAATTAAATCCTGTCAGAAAGCCAATCATTAAATGCCATTGGATACTTACTGCAAGGTTTTGGGTGGCGTATTGGCACGGCGGTAGAGTTGCTGCCTTACAGTGCCAGAAATCCGGGTTCAATCCTGACTATGGGGGCTGTCTGTACGGAGTTTGTATGTTTTCCCTGTGACTACGTGGGTTTTCTCTGGGTGATCTGGTTTCCTCCCACATTCCAAAGACGTGCAGGTTTGTAGGTTAATTGGCTTCTGTAAATTGTCCCTAGTGTGTGGGATAGAACTAGTGTACAGCTGATCGCTGGTCAGCAACGACTCAGTGGGCGGAAGGGTCTGTTTCCATTAAACTAAACCTCCTGCATCATTAAACAAAACTTTGATTTCAGCACACATCTGCAGGTCTTTGTTCCCATATTTTTCCACTTGACTTGTAACCGTTCATGTTGTGATTTATAGAATGCCAATGGAAAATTGTGTCTCCAATTGTATACTTTTTGACTTGATTGTTGCCAAACCATGGGATTCTGCAGTATTGGTTTTAATTGTGCTTTGTTGCGACTGCCGTGCGCTGATTACACAATAAACAGCCATGATACTCATCGCTTATCTAGATATTGCTAAAACTCTCATCTTGTATATTTGTGTGTTTGTGGATAGATTTGTTCCTGAAATACAGCCAAAACGATACATGATAGTGTGACAATTTTAGGCCCCCTTTACTCACCATTGTCTTGCGGTTCTAATGTTTGTTATATTTTAGAAGATTTTCACTTTTTAAACTTCAAAAATCACTTTTTAAAGTTTAAAATATAACTTTTCCATTTTTCCTGGCCGTCAGCCGCATTCGACGTCACAATGGGACCCACCTGAGTGATGGGAGTGGCAGACAATGGGGGGGGGGGGGGCTGTTGAGCCGTTGAGCTGAAACTTTATTAAAAGCGCTTTCCCCCCCCCCCGCTGGGAGGACCGGCGCCCGTCCTGGCGTGCCCCGCGCCTGTCCTTCCTCCCGTGGTGCAGCTCGGTGGCAGAGGGTCAAACAAGATGGCCGTCACTTTCTGCATGATTATTGCAGGTTATCCACCGCTGAGCTGCAGGAGAGGTTTCTGGTCCACGGCTCGCTCTGGCCGCACGGGGCCGATGTGAGTGGCTCCCTCTCCCCTTCCCTGTTCCCCCTCACCAGCCCACGGTCCCGGGAGACACTCCCCGCCTGGCAACGAGTCCAAGGATCGTCAGTTGGGGGAGGGTTGCCGGGCCCACAGGAGAAGTTTGCACCCAACAGGGGTTTCCGTGCTCGCAAGAGAGATTTGGACCCAATGGGTCCACTCTCATCTAGTATAGTTTAACATGTGAAATGTTATGTAGTCTTGTAATTCAGGCGAAGATTAATATTTTACTGTTGATCAATTCAGAGTGAAGGATTATATAACTTTTTTTGCTGTGGTTTAGATCTGGGTTTTATTGGAATGGAATTGCTGTTTTTCCTGACCCACCGAAAGATGGAATTTATCCAAATATGAGTCTCCCAGTGACCAGTCAAACAATTCGAGCCTATGCTGAGACCATGGTAGCAAACATAAAGCAGAGAGCAGCTTGGTTCAAATCCAATCATGTTCTGTGGCCGTGGGTAAGTACTGCAATATATAAGTGAGATGAATGTTATTTCAAAATGCTGAATAATTCATGTGTATTTGGCATGCAGTCAGTTGCATTGTGACTTATTTACAGATTTGGATCAGAATGTTTAATACAATTAAATAAAATGTAACCAGTGAGAAATGTATTTCATTTATGTAATTCTGGTGTGACCATGTCAGTGCTTTGATTTTAATTTGGTTTTGGGACTGAGGTGCAACTGGAAAGGGCAGATTTATTGTTCATCTCATATTATTTTTGAGAAGAGGGTAGGAAGGTGCCTCTTGGAGGCATTGCAGCCCTTCTGGTGGAAGTACTCTCCCACAAGGCTATCGGACAGAGAGTTCAAAGATTTAAGCCCAGCGACAGAGGATTTCTTCAAACAGTATGTGGGTAGCCAACTCTAGGAGGCCATTCAGCCCTTCAAGCCAGCACCGCCATTCATTGTGATCATGGCTGATCGTCCACAATCAATAACCCATGCCTGCCATCTACCCATATCCCTTGATTCCACTAGCCCCTAGAGCTCTATCTACAACTGCAGAAGAACCTCTTTACTCCTATACTGAAATCCTCTTGTTATGCCGTTAGCTTTCTTCACTGCCTGCTGTACCTGCACGCCAACTTTCAGTGAGTGGTGTACAAGCTCACCCAGGTCTTGCTGCACCTCCCCCTTACCTAACCTAACACCATTGAGATATAACCTTTAAGGAACATAAAACGTGCAAGAAAGAACTCAAGCAGGGAATTTCTAAAGGCCAAAAGGGGGCATGAAATGTCCTTAGCAAGTCAGATTAATGACATCCTTTTCATGCATATATTAAAAACAAGAGGGTATCTGGAAAGAAAGTAAGACAATTCAAGAATAAAGGAGGAAATTTAAGCTTCGAATCAGAGAATGCAGGCAAGATACGAAACAATTTTGTTGATGGGCATGGCAAATAATGAGATGTGTGGGGTATGCTGCTATGCTTGGGCAGTTTAAAATCAAGTGGGATGTTGTGTTGGATCTCTTGAAAAGTGTTTGGGGGATAACTCCCCAGGGCCTCTGGGATATATCCCACATTATTGAAAGAGGCAAGAGAGGAGATTGCAAGGGGGCTTGATGAAGATATTTATATCTCTCTAGCCAAGAACCCGGAGGACTAGAAAATAGCCGATGTTGTTCCTTTGTTTCAGATGGGAAGTAGGAAGAGAGCTGTTGGAGAGAACTCTTCACGATATGATTTATTCACATTTAGAGGAAATGGAGATTATTTGGGCCAATGAGCGTGGCTTTGTCCTTAGCAGTTCACATGTCTTTTCCAGCTCGGCAGTTCATGTCCCTTTTCCCTTTTACTCCATCAATCTGAAGAAGGGCCACAACCCGAAACATTGTCTCTCCATCCTCTCCAAAGATGCTGCCTGACATGCTGAGTTCCTTCAGCGTTTTGTTTTGTGGACAAACCTAGATTATGTTCTCTGGAGTGTAAAAGGATGAGGGGAGATCTGATAGAAGTAAATAACGTTATGAGAAGCATCGATAGGATCTTCTTCCCAGGGTGGAAATGCCAAAGACTGAAGTGCAGAGCTTGAAGGTGAGAAAGACAAAGTTTAGGGGAGATGTGAGGAGCAAGTATTTTTTGCACAGAGAGTGCTGGGTGCCTGGAACATACTGCCACAGGTGCTGGTGGAAGTAGATACCTTTGTGGCACATGGCCCTTTTAGATAGGCACATAGATGTGCAGGGAATGGAGGGATTTGGATCACATGCAGACAGAGGTGATTAGTTTAACTTAGGATCATGTTTGGCATTGACACTGTGGATTGAGGACCTGTTCCTATGCTGTACTCTGTTCTAATGAAGGACAGACTACATATTTCTAGGTCAGGATGCTGTCTGGCTTGGAGGAGAACATGCAGTTGCAGGTGTTCCCTGTATTTGCTGCTCTTGTCCACCTTGGTGGTCAGGGGTTGAAAGTTTGGGAGAAGCTGTCAGAGTCATGTTAATGAAGGGCTTCAGAGCATTTTGCAAAAGATATATGCTGCAGCCACTGTGTGCAGAATATGGAGGGAGAGAGTGTTCAGGATGTTTGGTGGGTTTGTCAACCAAGTTTGCTGCTTGATCCTGCCCAGTGTTGAGCTTTTTATGCCATATTAGTACCATACCTATCCAGATCACTGGAGAGTAGAGTGTGCTTTATAAGTGGTGGAAAGGCCTGGGGGTGTCGGGGGGTTGGGGGGGGGGGGGGGGGGGTCATTCACTGAAGGATGCGCAGCTTTTGATGTGCACTTGCACCCATTGTATTTATCTAGCTGCCCCAGTTAAATGACCTCCAGGATATTGTTGGTGGGGAGCCATAAACGATTATTGCTTTTGATTGCTAAGTTCAGTTTAGTTTATTGTCACGTGTACCGAGATACAGTGAAAAGCTTTTGTTGCTCGATATCTAGTCAGCAGAAAGATAATACAAAATTACAATTGAGCCATTTACAGTGTCTAGCTAGATGCATGATAAGGGAAGAACGTTTAGTGCAAGGTAAAGCCAGCAAAGTCTAATCAAAGATAGTCCAATGGTCACCAATGAGGTAGATAGTAGTCCAGCACTGCTCTCTGGTTGCGGTAGGATGATTCAGTTGTCTGATAACAGCTGGGAAGAAACTGTCCCTGAATCTGGAGGTGTGCGTTTTCACACTTCTATACCTTTTGCTTAATGGGAGAGGGGAGAAGAGGGAGTGGCCAGGATATGACTCGTTCTTGATTATGCTGCTGGCCTTGCCGAGGCCTTGCCTTGCTAAGGACAGGTGGTTTGACTCTGCCTTGTTGGACGTGACTGCCACTCTCCACTTTGTCAGCCTGCACCCAAATGTTGTCCAAGACCTTCCTGCATGCAGGCATGTGGTGTCTCATTCGGTGAGGAGTTGTGAAATGAATTGAACGTGGTGCAGTTATCAGCGAGCATCCCCACTTCTGACCTTGCGATGGAAGGAAGGTCGTTGAAGTAACTGAAGAAGAGTAATTCTTCCCTTTTCCACCCAACTCTAATTTCTGTCGTCTGGTTTCCACTTTCTCGGTGTTAAGCAGTCATTCTCAGAAATGTTATGTTGACATTTTCAACTTTGAATCACTCAATTGTTGAAACAGTGTCTGACAAAACATGATGAGTTGTGACTTCCGCTCACTAAATGTCAGAAAACTGAGCGAGGCTGTTTTGGCTCCTATCAAGTCCTTTACACCTACAGTGTGACTCTTCTGTCAGCCAAGCTGTCACCTCTAGTTTAAGTCCAGTAGAGAAACGTTGGTGTAATACATGGTTTGAGTTCAACTTCAACGTCTTCATTGATCTATTTTTTCCAAGAGCATACCAGACGATACGATACAACTTTATTTATCCCGGAGCGAAATTGGTCTGCCAATCAAGATACAGTTACAAGGCATTGAAAGTTTCGTGCATTATAATAATAACAAAATTTAACTGACCAGTATTGCACAGCAAATATGTAACAAACATGAAATTAAATTATTGAGTGGAAAAAGTCCAGGATGTGCAAAGATGGGGGTCTTGGAGTCCTTCTACCCACGACAGAAGGGGGAGGAGTTGTACAGTTTGATAGCCACGGGGAAAAATTATCTCCTATGGTGTTCCTGTGTTGCACCTTTCCATAGCCAAGAGATTTTCAACGTCTCCTTGACTCTCCTTTCACTGCACGTAAAACGTAAAATTATTCTTTGGTCACTTTCCAGCCTCTGTCTATTCCTCCATCGTTACCTTTGGCTACTTGGCTCCATCTGTCCCTTTACTTCTCTTTCCTCTCCCTATAATCGGGCAACCATTTCCTGCTGCCTTCAGCCCTCCCCCAGCTGGCTCCATGAGTCCATCATCTCCCTCTTCATCCCGTTCCACCCAAAATGTTGATGATGCCTTTGACTTCACGGATGCTGCCACGGATGCTAACACAGAGTTCCCGTAGTAGTTCATATTTTGCTCTTGGTAAGCCAATGGTCAACCATTGCAAACGGCATCTCTAACCCATGACCGCCACAACCACCTATGTCCGTTGCCCATCTTTGCCATCTCATTTGTGTGCTGGTACATTCCTCCCCAACTTATTAACAATGGTGGGGCCTGGATCGCACTACCAGGGTCGGCGGTGGAGGCTGATACGGCAGTGGTGTTTAACAGGCTTTTAGATAGGCGCATGTAAGCACAGTGAATAGAGGGATATGGATCATGTACAGGCAGAAGAGATCAGTTTAATTTGGCATCATGTTTGGCACAAACATTGTGGGCCGAAGGGCCTCTTCTTGTGCTGTACTGTGATATGATCTATGTTAATACAATGTATGTACAGACTGCACACACGGATGAGTGTCTGGGCGACCGGCAGGATGGCTTTGCGGGTTGCTGTAGGGCTGCTGCTCTGTGGGAACTTGGTGTGTGGCCGCCATTCCGGCTTACGAACCATCCAAGTTACAAACAGTTTGCAGGAACAGAGTCCTGTCACATCTGGCTGAGGAGGACTTGCATGTGAAATTCAAAGTCGTCATCTTCCATGGTTCTATATTAATAATCTCCTGCAGTTATATGTTCTCGCATGCACCTTTAGCCCACTGCTTCTGGCTTATGCTTTTATATTCTCACCCCCAACAGTCGTTCCTTCCGCTACTATGGCCTCACCTTTGCAACTGCCATCCCAACCTTTCACCACCTACCTTATGGAGGGTTTTCTTGAAAGCTTACTCATTGGCTTTGTATTTCCTACTCATCTACATTAACATCACAACAGCAATCCCACTTGCTCCTTCAGCTGTAAAAAATTGAAGTCATAGTCATACAGCACAGAAACAGGATCTTTGGTCCAACTCATCCATGCCAAACTAATTGCCCTATCTAAGATAGTCCCCTTTATCCACATTTGGTCCTTATCCCTCTAAACCTTTCCCATGCATGTACTTGCCCAAATGTCTATTAAATATTGTTATTGTTCCTTCCTTCTCTACCTCCTCTGGCAGCTCATTCAACATACCCACCACCCTCGGTGAAAAAATGTTGCTCGTCAGGTTCCGATTAAATCTTTCCTCTTTCACCTTAAACCTATATCCTTTAGATCTTGATTCCACATATCCTGGAAAAAGACTCTGAGCGTTCACCCTATTTATTCCCCTTATGGTTTTATGCACACCTCTGTAAGATAAGTTTGTAAGATCACCCTTCAGCCTCCTGCACTCCAAGGAATAAAATCCTAGTCTGCCCATCCTCACCCTGCAGCTCAGTCCCTCAGCTCCTGCCAACATCCTCGGAAATCTTCTCCACACCTAGTCCTGTTTAGGTTGCTACTTCATCAAATGATGCTGTCAGTTTATGTGAGACCACTTATTTTTTCTTTGCCTTTGTTTTGATTGCAGGGCTGTGACAAGCAGTTTTTTAATGCTTCCGTGCAATTTGAGAATATGGATCCATTAATGGATTATGTCAACCAACATAGACGTGAATTTGGAGTTACAGTACAATATGCAACATTGAGTGAATATTTTCAGGCAGTTCACAATGCAAACCTGACTTGGGACACCCGAAAGAGTTGTGACTTTCTTCCTTACTCATCTGGTACAAATATTGGAGGAAACAAACTATTTTTTATGTCTATATGTAATAACTCTTTTTATCGTGGAGAATCAGATAACATATCAAATGTAGCAAGGAGGAATCTTAGCAATTTAATATAAAGTGCTGGAGTAACTCAGTGGATCAGGCAGTGACTCTAGTGAACATGGATAGGTGGCCTTTTGGATCGGGACCCTTCTTCAGATTATGTCTGTATTTTACTACTCTACTGTGAAATCTCCTCAATGTGTGCCTGCTTTGAACAAGTTCTCTCTCCAACAGGAGTTTCACAGCCCCTCTCCCCCTCGATGATACCTGCAAGCTGCAGAAGGGACCCAAAATGTTGCCTATCCATGTTCTCCAGATTTGCTGCCTGACCTGCTGAGACATTGTGTCTTTTTATTAACCAGCACCTGCAGTTCCTTGTGTTTACAATCTATGCTGGATCATTTAATCATTTAAAGAATATCTGGGTGAATGTGAGGTGACAAAATTGTCTGGGTTAATCTGCAAGATTTCTCTGCAACCTAAAAGTCTGGCTCTTTAAAAACTTCCAGCTTTTAAACTCATTGTGCAAAATGATTAAACTTAGTTAAGATAATTTAAGATTTTTTTTTGTTATTTTAAACCGATTCTAACGCAAGGAAAATCTTTAAAAGGGGTTAGTACTTCTTACTTTTCATATGGTAAAAATTTAAGAACTGGATCAAAGGCAGGAGTTAGTCATTGGCCAATCGAACCGACTCGACTCCTGATAATATTGGTTTATTATGCACTTACTACTTTCTTGTGAGATCCTCAGATCGTCAATTCCCGAAAGAATCCATTCAATTTTTTTCTCCTAAGTGATTGAGTAACCCCCTACCCTTTATGGTAGAAGATCTGAAGAATAATAACCCCCTTAAAAAAGAAATGTATTTTAATCTCAGTCTAAGTAACGTTTTCCTTATTTAAGGCAATATCCCCAGTTCAAGCCTCTCCACCTGGGAGTAACAGCCTCTCAGCCCTTGCCCTGTAATTCGATCTCAGACTCTTGTATGTTTTAGGTTAACCCTCCCATCCAAGTAATCAATCTACTCCAAAGACGTACAGGTATGTAGGTTAATTAGCTGGGCAAATGTAAAAATTGTCCCTAGGGTGTAGGATAGTGTTAATGTGCGGGGATCGCTGGGCGGCGCGGACCCGTTGGGCCGAAAGGCCTGTTTCTGCGCTGTATCTCTAAATTTAAATCTAAATCTAAAAAAAAACCACACTACACTGATTCTTGTTATAGAGAATTGCAAAATATTTTAAATATTATAGAAATGGTCATCTATTAGAAAAATACTCAAGGCAGTGACAATAGTCGCTTGTTTTTCAGGATTATCATTGGAAGGTCATTTCAGGGGCTTTTCACACCAGTCAGTAATGTGCTTAGTTTACTGTAAACACTTGCAATAACTAGAAAGAGTTATTCCAGACATAGACGCAAAAAGCTGGAGTAACTCAACGGATCAGGCAGCATCTCTGGAGAAATGGAATAGGTGATGTTTCGGGTCAAGACCTTTCTTCAGATGCTGAGTTACTCCACGATTTTGTGTCTATCTTCGGTTTAAACCAGCATCTGCTGTTCCTTCCTACAGAAGAGTTATTCTGAGCTTTCTTGCTGTGTGATGCTGTTGCTGAACCCTGCTATTTCCTGCAGAGGGAGCTGTTGTGCCCTCAGCACCAGCAATCTGTAACAGCGTGAACTAAGTTGTGAGAAATGTTTCATTTCTGCCTTGCAAAGGAAACACATTGTGAGACTAATTAGTGGATGCAGAAATATTATGCTATGATTTATTGGGGAATAATTTTTAATTTACTCAAGTCAGTTAATTATTTTGTCTATTTTTTTTTGTCCCAAGTGACTGAATAATCCTTGGTCTTTATGGCAGAAAATAAGAAGAATTGCAAACGTCTAAATAAAGAAATTTCTTTTCATCTCAGCCCTAAATAACTTTTTCCTTATTGTAAGACGATATCCCCCAGTAAACTGAAGAAGTGTCCTGACCCCAAACGTCACCAATCCATGTTCTCGAGGGATGCTGCCTGACCCATTGAGTTACTCCAGCATTTTGTATTTTCTTTTTTGGTTACGTTTTTGTTTTGTAATTTGAAGAGGACTGCTCCAGACTATCTGTGAAGTGGAGGCATAAATATTTTTCATAGCAACCCATGTTTTTGAGATGGGACGAATGTTATTGTCATCCATGAAAATAACGAATTAACGTGAAATTTCAGGGGGTTGCGCAAAGTGCATAGAGGGCTTGTTGGGATCAGGAAGGGATTGTGGTGTGAGGGTGATTATTTGTATTATTTGTGTGAGGGTGATTATTTGTGGTGTCCCATTGTGATTGACTGTATTTGGGTTGTAGATAATTTGTGCTACCAAACGCTGTTTTGACCAATTAGTCTTCCTGACTAATGGCCTGAAAGCAGTCAATGTAATCCACAGTTCAAACATATAATCCATCAAAATCCATCACAGGTGCTGACTCTGTGGTGCTTCTACATTCTTGCCGTGACCACGTCACAAAGACGTGCGGTATCATAGACTAATTGGCTTCTGTAAAATTGCCCCTAGTGTGTTGGGAGTGGATGAGAAAGTGGGATAACATCGAACTAGTGTACATGGGTGATCGATGGTCTGCATGGGCTCAGTGAGCAGAAGGACCATGCTGTATCTTTTAATCAATCAATCTGCAAAAACAGTCCCTATTTTTACACATTTTTCATGAAATATGTGTTGCTGGTGGTGTGAAGATTTGAAATATTGTGATGAGTTTTGAGATATATGAAGGTCTGAGTTATTGTACTCTGCATCATTGAGCGCCATCTGCTCCAGTTAATGTCAAATTGTCCACTTTGGGATGAGTTTATTATTGTCACGTGCATGGGATACAGTGAAAAACTTTGTCCTAGATGCTAACCAGTCAAATCTTACTCTACATGAGTACAATCAACACATACACAAGTGCAGAAGGGAGTGCAAAGAGAAAAAACAGTGCAAAGAGTGCAGAATATAGTGTTACAACTACAGAGAAAGTACAGGTTAAAAAAACAAGTGCAAGGGCTACAATGAGGTAGGTTAAGAGATCAGGACTACACTCTTGGTTTTTGAGAGTTCTGTTCAATAGTCTGATAAAGCAGAGAAGACGCTGTACCTTAATCTAGTGGTACTTGCTATCTAGCTTTTGTATCTTGCCTGATGGGAAAGGGGAGAAGATGGAATGACCAAGGTCCTTGAATATGTTGGCTGCCTTCCTGAGGCAGAGTGGAGTGAGTCAGAGATTGAGTCGATGGGGAGGGAAGGCTGGTTGGTGTGATGGATTCACAACTATGGACAGAGCAGTTGCCAAACCAAGTTAATTAACCTTAATTGGTTAAGCATTCACTTTTCTAAACGTTAACATTCTTGCTCTTTACTATTTCATGGATTGATTTCCCACTGTGGTTCAAAGTACATAGTTGTTGCAGTTATGAAAACAGCTACTCTGTCCTCTGGAGGAAGTGGGGATTATTAGAATGCAGTCCTCATTCAGTGTAGTATTTGTCCAACAGATATACAAACTCCAGCAATGGGAAGGATGTAAAATTGTAACTTTGCTGAATGTTAATTTTCTTTTTGCTTCTCATTGACACACACAGAAGACTTGTTAGTGTAATGTAATGACCAGATATTCCATACAATTAAAGATTAAACAAGACCAGGATTATCTGATTATATTTCACGTTTCCATTTGAATGGAAGGAGGCTATTTTGACCCATCGAGTCATGGGGCAGTTACATTCTTCGACATATTTCCTTGTAACCTATTTCCCCCACATTCTTATTAACTCCTCCCAGATTCTATCTCAAGGAATAATTTACAGCAGCCAACTAACCGGTCAACCCATACAGTGCTTTAGGACGTGGGAGGAAAACAGAGGATCTGGGGGAAACACACAGTCACAGGGAGAACATACAATCTTCAAACAGACAGCACCAGTGTTCAGGATTAAACCTCCATTATGCTCTATCTCTACTTGTAGATAATCCTATAATCAAAACAGCAAATAAATTTGGCTTGAGTCAACCCAACATCAATATGTTGGCCCCAAGAGTTGTCTTCCTTGACCCACTTGAAAATACATGATTTTTTTTCTTGAGATAAGTATATGATACTTGTTATTCCCGAGTTTACTTGCTTCCTGTGAATAAGTGGGTTGTTTCTCCTCATTCGCACTGTATGAAAGAACTAAGATTGTTACCATTTGCCGAACATAGTGTGTTACAGCAGAAATAATGCACCACCCTGAACATTTTGTTTTCGTAATTACATTTTTATTTGTCAATTGATACACATTATCAATGAATTCGTTCCATGTTGTAAATTCAAACTTTACAAGAAAGCATGTACATATTTTTACTGACAATGGATAATGTTGACATATTTTACCTGTCTGATTTCAGAGCCATTTCAAGCCTGGACTGGATTTTATGCCTCTCGGAACATACTTAAAGGAATGGCCCGGAGTGCAAATTCGTTCCTTTATGCTTGCGAATCTCTTTTCACTTTGTATCTCTTGAGATACCCATTGGGATCTATTGATAAATTTTGGGCACTTCAGAAAATCCAGCAACTGAGGTGGGCAGTATCAGAGGTACAGTATTATTAAAGTATTATCTTGGGCTGGTCGGTACAGACTCGGTGGGCCGAAGGGCCTGTTTCTGCACTGCATCTCTAAACTAAACTAAACTTATAGCAAGCTGTGAGGCAGAAGCTCAGCCAAAATCAAACATACAGATTGTGCATTATTGTAACTTATTTTAAAAGCAGGACTCAACCTGCATTTGCTACTATTTGTGTATCTAGCAAGTGGCACAGTAGTAGATAAGAAAATAACTGCAGATGCTGGTACAAATCGATTTATTCACAAAATGCTGGAGTAACTCAGCAGGTCAGGCAGCATCTCGGGAGAGAAGGAATGGGTGACGTTTCGGGTCGAGACCCTTCTTCAGACTGATGTCGGGGGTGGGTAGTAGATTTGCTGCCTTACAGCGCCAGAGAGCCGGGTACCATCCTGACTGTGACCACGTAGATTTTCTCCAGGTGCTCCAGTTTCCTCCCACATACCAAAGACGCGTGTTTGTTGGTTAATTGGCTTCTGTGAATTGTAAATTGTCCCTAGTGTGTAGGATAGTGCTAGTGTGTACGGGGTGATCGCTGGTCGGTGTGGACTCGGTGAGCCGGTGGGGTCTGTTTCCACATTGTATCTTTAGTCTAAAGTCTAATGATTGAATTATCACCTCAGTAATTTTTTTCATTGGCTATCAAGAGGGACATATTTCATATGACCAAAATTAGATATGTTTTATAAAAGAGATTGATGGGAAGTAATGACTCGTGGAACTGCAGGCTCTGGAATCTGGAGCAGAAGACAAAGTGCTGGAGGAACTCAGCAGGTCAGGCAGAATCTATGGAGGGAATGAACAGACTACATTTTAGGTCGGAACCCTTCTTCAAACTCAAATCAATCACACCGGCATTCCCAATGATGGAAAATAACGTGAATCGTGATCATTTGGGAATGCTAAGTTTTCTTAAGGAATATGGAAGACTGGGAAAATGTGCCAGTGCTTCAAAGAAAATTTCTGTGTGAAGCATCGTCAGAGCCATAGAGCATGGAAACATGTCCTTTGGCCCAATTTACCCATGCCAATCGAAATGTCCCATCTATGCTAGTCCCACCTTCCCGCGTTTGGCCCATATCTTTCGAAACCTTTCCAATCCATGTACCTGTCCAAATGTCTTTTAAACAATACAATACAAATGTTGTTTTAATGCCATGTAACTGTTACACTTGCCTGTTTTCACAAAACTACTGTAATTATATAGTGTAGATGCTCTCAAATGATAGCATAGAAGATAATGGGTGCTTAGTTAATTATTAGGTGCTAATTAAATTCAAATTCAATTCAATACATTCAAATGACTTGTGTCATTTGTAAACTTATGGTACTTTGCTACCATCTTTTAACTGTAATTTTTTTGAAAATGCATTGATGTGTGTTTGAACAAAGGGGGGCCATTGGGGACTACATGGAATACTTTGTGACTTTGTTGGTGCCCTATATGTGGCAACTCTTTGCATATTTGTGTACATATACTTGTGTATGCAAAACAAAGAATCTCATTGTGACATGCCACATGTGACAATAAAGTATTCATTTCATTTTAAGTGAAAACAATGATGTTATAAGATTATTATAATTTCATTTTCAACAAGTCAAACTGCGCAATCTGAATGCTCAAAGTTATGATAGATTCACTGATCGTGGGATTCAGTACTTGGCCAAGCAATGCACAAGTGAATCACCGAATATTGGGAAGTGTCTTGCAGGCTCGGGGGTGTTAGTATTGTACTGAACATCCTGAAGTAGCTGAGTCTAAGATCATATGAAAGCTGATTATCATGGCTGATCTCTGCCTCCTAATCCCATTTTTCTGCCTTTTCCCCATTACCCTTGACACCAGTTCTAATCAAGAATTTGCCTATCTCTGCCCTTAAAAATATCCACTGACTTGGCCTCCACAGCCCTCTGTGGCAATGAGTTCCACAGATTAACTACCCTCTGACAAGACGTTCCTCCTTGTTGTGGTCAACTGCTTAGAGCTGCAAGGGTTGAATGTACAGGACTGTTGAATGTACAGGGTTGAATGTACATCTCAGTTGAGGCACTCCCGTTTCTCATTAAAACAGCAAATATCAGAGATTATAAACACTGAAATATTGAAAAATTATAAATGCCTACCTGCGTTTGGCCCATATCCCTCTAAACACGTCCTATCCATGTACCTGTCTAAATGTGTTTCTTAAACGTTGCAATAGTACCTGCCTCAAATCCCTCCTCTGGCAGCTTGTTCCATACACCCACCACCCTTTGTTCTTAGTCACCAATTGGTGGCGAAGAACAAAGTGGAACTTTTACAATTTAACACTTGCATTAACAAGTTTACAGAATATTATCACACATTTAGCCGCAGGTTTAAGATGCTGACTTGAGGTGAAAATATGTGCCATTCAGTGGCAGTGCCTTGTGATGTGTGCTTAATTGTAGAATTTCCCAACATAAAATTTTTTAAATGGTAAATGGTATATTTTTCATTAAAAATCATATTGCTGTTTTATTTAATCGAAATGTAACCACTTCTACACTAGGTACAACATCATGATGGTATAACTGGGACAGAATCACCCAAAGTGAGAGAAATGTACAAGGATCACCTATTGCGTGGGATGAGTGCTGTGAAATTATTAATGGCCGCCATTTTGCAAGAAACACTTAATGGTGGAAAGAATAAAGTCGATTATCCACTTCCTTACAGTCAAGACACCAGAAATAGAGGTATGAGTGGTTCCATAAATAAGAAAAAAAGTTTCCCTGAATGTTTACTATAGTTTTACATTTTTAGTGGGCAGAAGTATTCAGTGTTAACTGGGTAAAATAAAACATGAACAAATATGCCAAGGAAGCTGACGGAAGGGTCTCGACCCAAAACATCACCTATTCCTTGTCTCCAGAGATGCTGTCTGACCTGCTGATCTGTCTGACCATCAATTTGTGTCTACCTTCGGTACAAACAGTTGTTTTTGATTCAAAATTATCGGCATAGTGAGAAAATATACAGTGCATTCAAAAAGTATTCAGACCCCTTCACTTTTCCACATTTTGCGATGTTACAGCCTTATTTTAAAATGGATTAAACTTTTTTTTAATCATCCATCTACACAGAATACCCCATAATAAAAAGGCGAAAACAGGTGTTTAGAAATTTTTGCAAAATAATTAAAAAGAAATAACTGAAATATCGCATTTACATAACTATTCAGAACCTTTGCTATGACAATCAAAATTGAGCTTATGTTCATCCTGTTTCCTTTGATTATCCTTGAGATGTTTCTACAACTTGATTGGAATCCACCAGAGGTAAATTAAATTGATTGGACATGATTTGGAAAGGCATGCACCTGTCCATATAAGGTCCCACAGTTGACAATGCATGTCAGAGCAAAAACCAAGCCATTAAGATGAAGGAATTGTCCTTAGATCTCCGAGACAGGATTGTGTCGAGGCACAGATCTGGGGAAGGGTATAAAACAATTTCTGCAGCATTGCAGGTCCGGAAGAGCTCAGTGGTCTCCGTCATTCTTAAATGGAAGAACTTTGGAACCACCAGGACTCTTCATAGAGCTGGCCGCCCGGCCAAACTGAGCAATCGGGAGAGAAGGGCCTTGGTCAGGGAGGTGACCAAGAACCCGATGGTCACTCTGGCAGAGCTCCAGAGTTCCTCTGTAAAGATGGGAGAACCTTCCAGAAGGACAACAATATCTGCAGTACTTCACCAATCAGGCCTTTATGGTAGAGTGACCAGACGGAAGCCACTCCTCGGTAAAAGACACCTGACAGCCCGCTTGGAGTTTGCCAAAAGGCACCTAAAGGACTTTCAGACCATGAGAAACAAGATTCTCTGGTCTGATGAAACCAAGATTGAACTCTTTGGCCTGAATGCCAAGCGGCACCGCTCATCACCTGGCCAATACCATACCTACGATGAAGCATGGTGGTGGCAGCATCATGCTGTGGGGATGTTTTTCAGCAGCAGGAACTGGGAGACTAGTCAGGATCGAGGGAAAGATGAACAGAGTAAAGTACAGAGAGATCCTTGATGAAAACCTGCTCCAGAGCATTCTGGACCTCAAACTGGGGCGGAGGTTCACCTTCCAACAGGACAATGACCCTAAGCACACAGCCAAGGCAACACAGGAGTGGCTTCATGACAAGTCTGTGAATGTCCTTGCGTGGCCCAGCCAGAGCCTGGACTTGAACCCGATCGAACATCTCTGGAGGGACCTGAAAATAGCTGTGCATCGATGCTCCCCACCCAACCTGACAGAGCTTGAGAGGATCTGCAGAGAAGAATGGGAGAAATTACCCAAATACAGGTGTGCCATGCTTGCAGCGTCATACCCAAAAAGACTGGAGGCTGTAATCGCTGCCAAAGGTGCCTCAACAAAGTACTGAATAAAGGGTCTGAATACTTATGTAAATGTGATATTTCAGTTATTACTTTTTAATTTGCAAAAATTTCTAAACACCAGTTTTTGCTTTTTTATTATGGGGTATTGTGTGTAGATCGATGATAAAAAAAAGAATTTAATCCATTTTAAAGTAAGGCTTTAACGTAACAAAATATGGAAAAGTGAAGTGGTCTGAATACTTCTGAATGCACTGTATATACATGGTAAACATAATGATAACTTTATTATCACACAACTTGGTTCATGTTGGTAATTTTTGAAAATAATTGTTGATAATTAATCAACATTTAGCTCCAACACTCCAAAGACGTACAGTTTTGTTGGTCAGTTTGCTTGGTAAATGTGAAGATTCTCCCTAGAGTGTGTAGGATTGTGGTAATGTGCGGGGATCGCTGGTCGGCGAGAACTCGGTGGGCCGAAGGTCCTGTTTCCGCGCTGTAGCTCCAGAACTAAAACTAAAATTTAATCTGTAAAGAACAACATTCAATAGCCATGTTCACACTGGTTCTGAAAGTCTGACTCGTTCTTTGTTTTCCTTTCCTGAAAGAGGATGACTCTTTACAGATCACAGTTTACAATCCCCTTGGATGGAACATCACAACAGTTATTAATGTCACTGTTGCTTATTCAATGGTCAGCGTGTATGACAGCTTGGGAAATGCTGTACCATCGCAGGTACTTAACATTTTTGTTAGGAGCATTGATGTGTGATTCCAACTAGTAATCTCGTAAATACACAAAACCTCTGATAAATTAGGTTCATATTTCTATTGTGTAAATCCTGAGAGAAATCTGCACCAGAAATTGCATTTTAATGTGTATTCCATCTCAGAAAGTATGATCCTTTGTTTTCCATTCACGCAAGTAAAATCCTTGAGTCACATTGACGGAAGTGGCACTCCTACGACTGAGTCACATGAAAGTGTGTCAAGCTCCACTTCATGATCTGAGCACATCATCTCAGTCGTGGTTGAACTGCTTTAAGGGCTGTAATACTGGTGCGATTTTGCATGCCTGATTTGATATAAAGAACAGCATGGCACTGTTTGAAGCAATTAAGGAATGTTTTCCTGGTATCTTGGCCAACATTTAACTCTCAACCAATACCGACAAGCAGCAGTAAACTGGTCATTTGTTTCAGAGCTGCTGTTAATAGGACCTTGAAACTCAAGCAGATAATATTTCGTTTAGAGATAGAGCATGGAAACAGGCCCTTTGGTCCACCGACCATCGATCACCCGTTACCACTTGTTCTCTTTTATCTCACATTCTCATCCAGTCTCTACGCATTTGGGGTAATTTTATTCAGGCCATTTAACCAACAAGCCCACAGGCCTTTGAGGTGTGGAAGGAAACTGGAGCACCCGGAGGAAACCCACGCGGTCAAAGCGAGAATGTGCAAGCTCAACACGTACAGCATCTGAGGTCAGGATTGGACTCATGTGCTGCCCCAATGCTGGAACGACTTAGCAGGTCAGGCAGCAGCAGTTTTCATTCAAAGAGAAGGCAGGGAGTGTAGGACAAAGGAGTTTCTTTGTAAAGCTGAGTTGACATTGGCTTAATGGGGGCAGGAATCTGCAGATTAAGCTTGGTCCACAAAATGATTTGTTCATGGTGAGATGGAGAGATCTGCCTAGCAGGCTGGTGTTATGTTTGTAAGATAGTAGGAACTTGCTATGTGTGAATTGGCTATGTATTTGTCTTGCCATTTTCATTCAGCATAAGATGCTTTGGCATGCCATGAAACCTAGCAAATAATGAAAGACCTAGATAGAATGGATATGGAGAGGATGTTTCTACTAGTGGGAGAGTCTCGAACCAGAGGGCACAGCCTCATAATAAAAGGACATACCTTTCAGAATTGAGATGACGAGAAATTTCTTTAACCAGAGGGTGGTGAATCTATGGAATTCGTTGCCATAAACAGCTATGTCATAGGGTCTCAGCCCTTCAGCCCAACTTGACCACACTGGCCAACAAGTCCCATCTACACTGGTCCCACCTACCTGCATTTGGCCCATATTCCTCTAAACCTGTCCTATCCATGTACCTGTGTAAATTTTTCTTAAACATTGCAATAGTTCCTGCCTTAACTACCTTCTCTGGAAGCTCGTTCCATACACCCTCCACACTTTGTGTAAAAAAAAAAGTTGCCCCCAGTTTCCTATACTCTGGGCAAGAGACTCTGCGTGTCTACCCGATCTATTCCTCTCATGATTTTATACAGCTTTATAAGATCACCCTTCATCTTCCTGCGCTCCATGGAATAGAGTCCTAGCCTGCTCATCCTCTCCCTACAGCTCAGGCCCTCGAGTCCTGGCAACATCCTCGTAAATCATCTCTGCACCCTTTCCAGCTTGACAACATCAGGTCAAGTCATCGGATATTTCTAAAGTGGAAATTGACAGGTTCTTGATTAGTATGGACAACAAAGATTACAAGGAGAAGGCAGGAGAATGGGTTTGAGAGGGAAAAATGATCGAATGGCGGAGCAGACTCGATAGCACAAATGATCTAATTCTGTTCCGATGTCTTATGATCTTATGTAAATATGAAATTAGTCACATTACTGGAACCTTGTCCTTTTCTCCTTTAACATTCATAATATATTAGACAATAGGTGCAGGAGTAGGCCATTCGGCCCTTCGAGCCAGCACCACCATTCAATGTGATCATGGCTGATCATTCTCAATCAGTACCCCGTCCCTGCCTTCTCCCCATACCCCCTGACTCCGCTATCCTTAAGAGCTCTATCTAGCTCTCTCTTGAATGCATTCAGAGATCTGGCCTCCACTGCCTTCTGAAGCAGAGAATTCCACAGATTTACAACTCTCTGACTGAAAAGGTTTTTCCTCATCTCCGTTCGAAACATTCTTGGGATTGAACATATGTTGGCATAAGATGCCTAAAATACATCATGTAAAGTTTGAGAGCTGATATTAATTGGCTTAGTGCCTTAACCTGTTAAATGAGAATGTGTTGAATGGAACAATAGAATGTTACCCTGCAATCCAGCAGGATTTTATTCTCCAAGCCAGGATAATTTTGTTGCAGTTTATTAGTTCAATTGGCCCTTGGAAATTTGGAGGTTTTGCTTCTGGTCCACTGTTTCTGTCTGCTGCAATTGCTTTGTAAGACTACGAACTATCCTGGTAGATAATAAAGTTCCATATATGATATAGATGTGATCCAGTTCCACTGACAGGGTCACAATATTCACACTTTCCTCACTGGTGGTTTAAAAATTTGGAAAGTACCTTGTGGAGAAAGGATTATTCCTCAAACTAAAATAAAATCCATTGGGTAAAATGCCAGTTTGTCTCCTTTTGAATATAAGCCTTTGAATGCTACTCTATTAACCACATATTTCCATCTTGATTTTGAAAAGCTTATGTACTATAAAACCGTACACCATGGAAGCACTTTGACCCCAAACTTTGCCCGTGCTAAAATCAAGGATAGATCTGGAGTCAACATCAGCAATGACATGGTTCTCATGCAACAGTGGTTACATTAATGGTTCAGTAATTCAGAAACCTACATCAATGATCCAAAGAAATTAGTTCCATTCGCAATATGGCAGCTGTGAATGTCAATCTAAATAATTAAAATAAATCTGGAATGAAACCGATGGGACTCTCCTCTCCTTGCCCAGTTTGTGACTCCAGACCCACGGCAATGGCTGACTCTTGAATACTCTCTGAAACAACTTGAACTGCTGTAAAAAGCAGTAAGGATGTTCGATAAATACTTCTCGTGTCAACGATGTCCACAACCTGCCCCTGTCGTGTCGGGAGTGGATGAGAAAGTGGATTACATAGAAATAGTGTGTGAATGGGTGATTGATGGTCGGCGTGGACTCTGTGGGTTGTAGGACCTCTTTCCATGCTCTCTCTAAAAAAAGTTAAACTAAAATGATGAAATTTTCTATTTCTGATGTAGATTCAAACTTCTGCGGGTTCAAACAGCACTTTTGACCTATTCGTTCTTGTAAGGCTGGATGCACTCGGCTATCATAGGTACATAGTAAAAACAAAAAAATCAACCTGCACCAAGGAACGAGATGGCCAGTGTTCAAAAGGACAAACCTCACACAGAGGGAGAGTGATTGCATTCAACAGAAAACTGGTACGCAAATTGAGAAATCGAGGCCGTAGACTACTCCGATTGATGAATGAGTGCTATTTATTGACCGTCGATGAGGATACTAACTTGCTGCACAGCATCACTGACAGGTAATAATCATGCAATCAAGCTCAAGAAAATAAATTGGGTTCCTTCATTCAAACTCCAATGTGCTTTAAAAGACAAATGTAATTGGCAATCTGATTTAGTACTTTATAATGGTCTTTTCTTTCTGGAGTCATATAAAAACGGGATAACATTGGGGTTTAGTCTTCGCAACTTCTACATTGTGTAATTGTGATTAACATTGATGGTTGGCATTTGGTGTGGCGAGTAATTTGTTGCACAAGATAAAACCTATTCCATGAAGCATTAGTAAAACAACACACTTCTCATCCCAAAAATGTGTCTCATTATCCAAGTCTAAAAACTTCGATTTTTTTTTTAACAATGGCCTCATTTGTGTCCATCAGTAATTTACATGTGACCACTCTTCACTATTTCAATGCCCTTTACTGCCTGCCCGGTTAACTTTAGCCAGCTTCACATAGATCAAATGGTCTAGAAATTGTTACACAGGCTGTATGTTTTCTGTAACCCCCCCAGTATAGAGTGAGATGAAATGGAGTCTAGTTTGGTTTAGAGATACAGCATGGAAACAGCCCTTGGGCTCACCATGTCTGCGCTGACCAACGATCACCCGTACGCCAGTTGTACACGAGGGACAATTTACAGAAGCCAATTAATCCACAGACCTGCACGTCTTTGGGATGTGGGAGGAAACGGAACATCTGGAGAAAAAACACGCGGTCACAGGGAGAACATACTAACTCCACACAGACAGCACCCATAGTCAGGATCGAACCCGAGTCTCAGGCGCTGTAAGACAGGTGCTCTGCCGTTACGCCACTGTACTGATCCAATCGACAGATATTGCAAAGATTTCAGAGTCAAATTGTCTCACTATCAAAATTTGACCAGACAGTATCTGTGAGAGACATGTATGATTCACCTCCACTCTTCACCCACCTCAGCCCACCGAACCCACTCCCACCGATCACCCCTAATTTCATGATTGCAGACCCCCTGAATTAGCATCTCTGACTCTTCAATCTGACTCCTAACATGAAAGAACATTTAGTGCCAGTTTTCGGGCTCTGCTGAATATTGCTCTGGCAGTCCCATGTCCAGGATGGTTGGTGCCTCATTGTGTGATGATGCATTGACTCATCACTCTCACCAGCACTGGTTTTCTCACTAATGCTCCTTCATTGTTTAGCCACTCCCCATCTTCATCCACCCCAACCAAGGATGCAGACTCTTGGTTATGGTTGTTTCCATGACTATATTTTTTAAGGGAATTTTCCAGATCATAAACAGACATTTTGTAGAAAATTTGTTCTTATGCTGAATTAAAATTTTCTGATTTATGCTGAAACAGATTTATATTGGAAAAAATCCCCATGCAAGAAATCATGAATTCACACTGAACGCTTGGAGTTCATTTCAATTTGTGTCTTGCTGTTGCAAAATGCACAATATTGCCAATTCCTATGAGAAAGTGTAAAAAGGAAACGCAGATGTTGGTTTATACTGAAGATAGACACAAAGTGCTGGAGTAACTCAGCGGGTCAGGCAGCATCTCCGATGAGTTACTCCAGCACTTGTGTCCATCCCATGAGAAAGTGTTTGCTTGGAATTGAGATTTCTGTGGTGTATTCCATCACCCAATTTTTGTAATAACAGTGGCTTTGTTGCACATGGCAGGTCCTCTCAGAAGACTATCAATATACAGCAGGAATTCTTGGAGTACCGTGCTAACGGAGACATTAGACAGGGCCCAATCTCTGATAATTACATATTCACAGCAAATGGACCAGCAGTGTCTGTGTCGAAGTCTATTAGAATGGAACTAGTTACAGGAAATCTTGTCACTGAAATTAGGCAGTACTTCTACAGGTATGTATATCGAAATGCAAGAATCTTTTGTGATGACTTTACAATTCAGAATGAGAAATTATTTAAAAAACCAATGTAGAACAAACTTGTCTGTGCAGGAAACCAACGGAGTATGAAAGGGCTAACTGTTTGTTGCGTGACCAAGAGAACATGATTTTGCCTCTTCAATAATGCTATGAGATCATTTGCAACTATTACAGAGGGCAGTGCAGTCTCAGTTTAATGTTTGATCCAAATGTGAGCACTGCCATCCTGTACGAGACCAATCATAGACTTGGCGACCGTTTCGCTGAAAACTAACACTCGGTCCGCCGTGGCCTGGGGGATCTCCTGGTTGCCACTCATTTCAACTCCCATTCCCATGCTGGCCTTTCCTTCCTAGGCCTCCTCCATTGCCACACTGAGGCCGCACGCAAATTGGAGGAACAGCACCTCATATTTTGCTTGGGTAGCTTACAACCCAATGGCACGAACATTGAATTCTCTAATTTTAAGTAACTTTTACTTACTCCCTCCCCTCCCCTCTTGGCCCCTTCTTCCACTCCAGTCGTTTAACCAGTTCCTCAGCTCACCACATTGTACCCTTCTTGAGATCGCTCCTAACCAGCAAAATGCCCTGCCTGAGGTCATTTGTGGCCGGCCCTGATTGGTCCTAGTCTTCTCGCCTCCAGCTCTTCACCCCGCCCGCACCCCACTCCCATACTTCCAGCCTGAAGAGGGGTTTCAACCCGATACGTCACCCATCCTTTTTCTCCACAGATGTTGCCTAACCCGCTGAGTTATGCCAGCACTTTGTGTCTATCTTTGCTATCAATGAAGCATTCTTTCTTTCTATTAACTTATTGGGACACAGATGAATTTGGCCCATAGGGGCCATGCCCCTTTAATCCCATCAGATTAATCCCATCAGTCTCATTTCCCTGCTTATTTTCCTCTCAACTCCACAACTACCTCTCGCCCACATGCCCAATGGCAACCCTTTGGTTCTGCCTATGTTAGTAGTCAGTATCAGCGCTTTCTTAGGAACGTGGGAGAAAAGTAAAATGCCCAAGGTAAGCAGTCCAAGGCAAGGTTCAGCAGGCATGTCGAAGTCACAGGGAGAACATACAAACACTACAGCAACAGCACCGGAGTGTCAGGCATGAACCTGGATTCCTGGAGCTCTGAGGCAGCGGTGCTAACTGTTCCACCACCGTACCACAGTACTGCCGCAATGTGTTAGCCTAAATTCGGTTCCCCTATCCTGAAATGGGACATGATAACAGTATAACAGTATAACAGTATAACAGAGCTTTATTTGTCGTTCGGTACCGAAGTACCGAACGAAACTACATAGCAGTCATAGAAAAAAAAAAAAGAACACAAGACACATAACCCCAACACAAACGTCCATCACAGTGACTCCAAACACCCCCTCACTGTGATGGAGGCAACAAAACTTCCCCTCTCTTCCCCACGCCCACGGACAGACAGCTCGTCCCCGACCGACCCGCACAGTCCCCGCACCGGGCGCTGAAACGTCCCGCGGCCGAACAGGGCGATGAAAGGCCCGCGACCAAGCCTTGCGCAGCTAAGTCCCGCAGCCGAGCCGCACCAGCGGTGAAAAGTCCCGCGGCCGAGCCGCACCGGGCGGTGTTAAGTCCCGCAGCCGAGCCGCACCAGCGGTGAAAAGTCCCGCAGCCGAGCCGCGCCGGGCGGTGTTAAGTCCCGCAGCCGAGTTGCACCGGGCGGTGTTAAGCCCCGCAGCCGAGCTGCACCGGGCGGTGTTAAGCCCCGCAGCCGAGCTGCACCGGGCGATGTAAAGTCCCGCAGCCGAGTTGCACCGGGCGGATTACAACAATCTGACTCTGAGGCACAAATCCTACAGGGCTTGACACTTAGCTAAAATCAAAATGGAAGTAGTTATCTTCTGTAAACCAGCTTAATGCCGACAAGCCCCACTCCTTGAGTTTCTAATCTACAACCAGCCTGGTTGATCAGCCCCTAAGAAAGGAGAAAAATCAATTGAAGGAATAACTGTACGCTTGCACACTTTCTTTGATTTTTTTTATTTTAATCTCACCATTAACATAATTTGTTGGTTTAAATCCATGGTCTTGCTCTCGCATTGAGGGAATTGTGCATAATAGGGAACATAGATGGGTAAGAGATCGAGATAAATTGAAGTGTTGAATCGCTTGTGTTTAGCTGTCAATGACGATCAGTCCAGATCTCCAGGAACAGAATGGTCTATTTTTCGTCATATATTTAAGAGTCTGCCCTATCTCTTAATCCAATTCCTGGTCTCAATTTTGTGATTGAAACAAACTTGCTCTTCAGATGTGAGAAAATCAGTGAACTGTCCATTATTTGTCAATTCTCATTTTGTAACAACGGGAAGTTGACATCCAAATAATAATAAGATCATCAAACAACAATGACATTTTGTTTTAAACAGCAATAATTCTGCCATGGCAAATAATTACGAATATGCAATATTCACAAGGATGTATAACGTTCCAGAAGGTTATGATGGATCACTGTTGTGCCGAAGGGTTGAGCAGGAGTATATGGTTGGGCCATTAGATCTGAACAGGGAAGCGATTTTAAGGATGACTACAGATCTGAAAACAGATAGGACCATTTTCACTGACGGTAACGGTTACCAGATGATGAAGAGACAGTATAAGAACTACAGCAACAATACCTTGGCCAGAGTAAGTGTGCTTAATTATGTTCCATTTGCATTCAGGGTAAATTTGAAGAAGACTTGGAATTTGTACAACCTTGCGAAAATTTCTGGATTTCCTACAGACCCTCCCTTGCACTGTTACACCCCATTGTTCAGAATGTCACTTTAGAATAATCTAATGTGAATTTAAGAGTTATTCAAAGTTACATTGGATTAGTTTGTTCTGCAAATGATTCTGTGGAGAACCGCCACTTAAGTGTGATGAACTGGTCAGTTTGTTCCTTGACATCTTTGGCTGTGTGTTGCAATGCAGAGGTCAGGAACCAGCTGCAGGTCAGAACCTGTTACATCTGACCTCCTGCACTAGCACTGGCACTATCAAGCTCAGGTGGTCAGATGCACTTCACATCTGGCTCCTCAGCATTACACTAGATGATTGGTGTTGTGATAATGAATTGAATCAGTCACCAATCTTGATTTAAAAGGTATGGGCAGTCTATGTTTTTTAAAATTTTAAACAATCTTAAATGTTTTCAATTAATTTTGAGCACAAGAAGCATTAAATAAATATATTTGTCAAAGAAGAAAATGTTTTGGATTATTTGAAGCTGCTTTATAATGAATTTGATCATCATTTAAAAAACCCATGAGAGCAAACACCTGGCAAAAGCCCATCGGGAGCACAAAGGGACAGATCTCATGATTTACCATCCCAGGACTAGTTGCTGCTCATGGACCATTCCACATTGTGCCAGTCACAGATTTATACAGCACAGAAAAAGTCCCTTCAGCCCAACTTGCTCATACTGACCCAAATGTCTATCGGAGCCAGTTGCATTTGCCTGCATTTGACCGATATCCTTCTAAGCATTTCTTGTACATCTACCTGTCAAAATTTATTTAAAATGTTGTAACGGTACCCGACTCAACCACTTCCTTTGCCAGCTTATTCCATACACCCTCCAATCTCTGTGTGGAAATACCTTCGCCTCTGGTCCCCTTAAAATCTTTCCCCTTTCACCTTAAATCTATGCTCTCTAGTTTCAGACTCCCCTGCCTTGGGAGAAAGACTGTGATCATAAGGGATCATTCCCTTATCTATGCCCCTCATAATTTTTATAGCTCTCCTTTAAATTGCTTAGACCTGCAGTGCAGCAAGAAGAACAAGTAGCTGTGGGTAAAGCAGCTGGGGATGAGTAGAGGAAACTGGTCAGTTTCATCATAATGCCCCCCCCCCATTTTGAATTTTAAAAGCTAAATACTGCAGATTCTGGAAAACAGATGAAAATGAAACACATTCTGAAACATTAACTCTACTTTTTTTTCTTCACAGATGCTGCCCGACTTGCCGAGTATTTCCCAGTGTTCTCTGTCCTGTAAATGCACTGTGCTTTGATCGAATGTGTGGATTATACATGCAAATAGAAACTGTCAACTCTGAAACGGAAAATTGCAATTGAAGTATTTTAATATGTGTTCCCCCTGGGCTTTTCAGAACTACTACCCTCTGGTAAGGACAGCTTACATTGAGGAAAATGGCACAAGGCTCATCATATTATCCGACAGAGCACATGGTATTTCCAGTCAAGCGGATGGGCAGATAGAGGTGTGTATTTTTCATAGTGTAATACAATTTTTTTCTGCCACTTCCTGATTTAAAGAAAAAGGCAATGAATGAATCTTCGATTATGTAAAAGCATACAATGCCTAGAAAAATCCTGTAATGCAAATAGAAACACCTGATACTGCCTAAATGCCATTCAGTCCTTCATGCCATTAAAACCCATGGGCTTTATACAGGGGCTCAACATTCCAGGCAATTAACGGATGTAATAAAGTACTGGGGTTGTAAAACAACTCGATATTTAACTGACAACCCAGCTGTTTTTAGTATAAGATTCAGATAAAGAGTGTTTTGTGAAACTTTGTGAGTGAAATGGTAATAATCTAACTGGAAATGTGCCCTCAATAATACAGTGGGATTAAACAAGACCTGAAGGGTGATCTTCATCGTGGTTTTCTTGTTGTCTTAAAAGAAGGAAGAATAGCAAAAGTAAAAATATGACTTTAGGGCTATAAAAACAATATACGGTTATATATTTTGGAGCAACAAGTATATATGGGGATTAACATTTAACATTTATTATTCTTCCAGACATGTTAAATACTGTGGTGCGGAGATTTAAACTACCTTAGTATCAAATACATTAGGGTGAAGAGTGGAATTGATGAATCAGTTAAAATATGAAAAATGATAAGTCAGGCTTAAGGTGGAAAGAGGGGAGAGATTTACAAGAGTATTGCCAGGAGTCAAAGGCATGAGCTTCAGGGTTGAGGTTGGGCAGGCTACGACTTTATTCCTTGGAGTGCAGGAGGCTGAGGGTGATATTGTAGAGGTGGGTAAAATCGTGAGGGAAATTGATGGGGGTTTTTTTCCCCAGGATAGGGAAACTCAAGAACTCAAAGACATAGTTTTAAGGTGAGAGTGGAAAGATTTAATAGGAACCTGAGGGAGTGTTGGAAGTATGAAATAAGCTGCCAGATAAAGTACCTGAGGCAGGTACAATAACAACATTTACAAGGCATTTGAATATGGATAGAAACGTTTCGGGATCGAGGCCAAACACTGGCAAATGGAACTATCTTAGTTGAGGCATCTTGGTCAACATGGGCGAGTTGGGCCAAAGGGCCTGTTTCCATGCTCTATGACTCGGACTTTTATCAGCAAATATAAAATACTACTACAGGACAGATTTTCATGGTTGAAGAGGTCATTATAAAAGTAATATTAAACCACAAATGATGGCGAAATTGATATACATGTGCAGGGGAAGAGTATGTGGATCAATTCGAAGAGATGATTGCAGAAAGACAAAGCATAAACAGATAGAAATGGAGGTATTTCGACCATCGGGTCCACTCATGACTACTGGAAGATGTCCAAGTAGAAACAGCAGGGAATCCAATCACCAATATTTCTTCAAACTTTATGTGTAAACTGTGCTCTGAAAGTGAAGCGTTTCCACTTTGCACAAAAAAGGAGTCATTGGATACAGACTGATAAGGTTGCTGCAACACACTTTATGCTTTTAGCACCTTCATCATCAACGTCTGTCTGTACTGTCAGGTGGCTCACAAGATATGGGAAGTGGACCATGTTTCCAGGGATTAGTTGTGGAACTTTATTGTTGGAGGGCAGTATTGCACAGCAGGGGCAGGTTGGTACCGGACCTCGTAGTTTTTTTTGTAAGCTCCCTGAGTCTCCACCGTTTGACAGGTAGAGCACATGTAGTCTCTGTGTTAAATAACTTTGTTATCTGGTACCTAACTGATTAAAATTTGTAACTGAAATTGATTGTTGTGTGCAGCAGAAGGGATATTTTTTCAATGTCCCTTCCATTTGTAACCAAAATTAGCATTTTCATTTCTACAGCTGTGTAATATATCAAAGGATCTTGAGGTGCTTCGGAGTAGTGTTATCAAATGTAAAAATGTGCAAGACAAGATAATCCTCTACCTCATTTTTAATACTGCAGCATTTTTCATTACTGTCTTCCACAAAACTTATTGATACCTAAAATGTAGTTTAGTTTTTGGTTTAGAGATACAGCGTGGAAACAGGCCCTTTCAGCCCACCGAGTCCACACTGACCAACAAACACTGTTACACTGGTTCTATCCTTCACACTAGGGACAATTTACAGAAACCAATTAACTTACAAACCTGCACATCTTTGGAATGTGGGAGGAAACCAGCGCACCTAGGGAAAACCCACACGGTCACGGACATAACGTACAAACTCTGTACAGACAGCAGCCGTAGTCAGGATCAAACCTGAGTCTCTGGCACTGTAAGGCAGCAAATCTGCCATTGTGCCGCCTTGGTTATATTGTGAATGTCTCGGCATCCTTAATTCTGTAATCTTGAGAGATTGTTATATTTACAGATGATGCTTCATCGACGATTATGGAACAACAAGGAATGGAATCTGGCCTACAACCTGACACTGAATGACACCTCAGTTGTGCGTCCACTTTTCTGGCTGATGTTTGGTTCAAAATCCACAACTTCATCCTTGTATCAGAGTGGGATGGCACTTGAGTTCAGGCCTGTCGTTGCGTTTGGGCCTACCTCAGGTATATGCTACTGAGTTTGTTCACAGCATCAACTGGAGGTGATTTTGGATTGTGAGCTTTTGGAGATCAATTAATGATCAGTGGTGTCACGGGTTATGGGGGAGAAGGCAGGAGAATGGGGTTAAGAGGGAGCGATAGATCAGCCATTATTGAAGTATCGGAGTGGACTTGATGGACCGCATGGCCTAATTCTACTTCTATCAGTTCCTATAAACTTATCAGTCGCTAGTGCTCACCTTCTGACCATGCTTGGGGTGACCTTGGTTCTAGAGTGCTGTGTAGGTCAAATAGATTCACTCCTGTGGGGAGTTTGTCAGACGTGAGATGGAACACTGGGATAAGAAATAACACTGGGAAAAAATAATGGGCCGCATGGGATGACACAGCTTTGCCAGATACCAGACTGCAGCGTAATTACGTCTGTTCAGGACCTATTGGTTAGGATCGTGATTTGCATAGCATCATTAAGCGAAGTTAAGGTGGGGGTGAATGTTGAGAAGGTTTCTCCACAGTCCCTCCTAGTTGATGGAGGCCAAGTCTTTAGTGAGGTTGGGAAAGGCTGTCTACAATAGTGGGGAACTGCAACATGTGAAGATGAAGACCATGCAGTGAAGATCATGCCCTTGTGTCTCCAGGAGAGTATCCACAGTACAGTTCAGGGAGCTTCTCTTCGGCAACTGGGGTGAGATGGTTGAGGAGGATCCTGGCAATGACTTGCTCTGCAGCAAACAATGGGGAGGCCTTTTTCAAGTATGTTTGATTTGTCTCCCATCTTGAACGGTGGCGCAACGGTAGAGTTGCTGCTTTACAGCGAATGCAGCGCCGGAGACTCAGGTTCGATCCTGACTACGGGTGCTGTACTGTAAGGAGTTTGTACGTTCTCCCCGTGACCTGCGTGGGTTTTCTCCGAGATCTTCGGTTTCCTCCCACACTCCAAAGACGTACAGGTTTGTAGGTTAATTTGTCTGGGTAAATGTAAAAATTGTCCCTAGTGTGTGTAGGATAGTGTTAATGTGCGGGGATCGCTGGGCGGTGCGGACTTGGTGGGCCGAAAAGGCCTGTTTCCGCGCTGTATCTGAAATATGAAGCTGTTCTCAATAATAGCATCCCTGATGTCCTTTGGTATATACTCCTCCCAAATATGGGCAGCTCGGTTGGGGATTTGTGGCTGAATGTTAGAACCTCAGCAGGACTATGATCAGTTCTTGAGACTTTGTTGTTTTTTTATTGCCATTATGTAAGCACTTGAGAGGATCTATGTTGCACTCAACATCTGTACGCTGAGGTCCTCTACCAACCTTCCCCTGCTGTGCAATACTGCCCTCCAACAATAAAGTTCCACAACTAATCCCTGGAAACATGGTCCACTTCCCATATCTTGTGAGCCACCTGACAGTACAGACAGACATTGATGATGAAGGTGGTAAAAGCATAAAGTGTGTTGCAGCAACCTTATCACATCCCATGCTTCTCTGATGGACTTTTGAGTATGGATTGTCATCCTGTGAATCTGCCATGAAAATACCCAGGTTTTCATCATTTGAGACGGTGGATCCATAGACTTGTCAATTTTAACCTTGTACGTTTTTAATTAATTGATTGACTAAAAGATACAGCAGGGAAATCGGCCCATCGGCCCACCGAGTCCTCGCCAACAATGGATCACCCGTTCACGCTAGTTCTATGTCATCCCACTTTTGCATCCATTCCCTACACAATTGGGGCAATTTGCAGAGGCCGATTAACCTACAAACCTGCACATATTTTGGGACGTGGGAGAAAACCGAGGAAACCCAGGAGAACGTTCAAATGCCACACAGACAGCACCCGAGGTCAGGATTGAGCCCAGATCACTGGTGCTGTGAGGCAGCCGCTAAACCAGCTGTGCCACTGTAACGTCCATTAATAGCAAATATATAGTCGTAAAACAACTCTACATTTTAGCGATCATGCACCACTCATGGAGCATTGCATCCGATGCCCAACATTTATTGTAGCTAGTATGATGGCTGGTCCTTTGATTAGAAATCAAGGCCCAGAAATGAAAATGCACCCTAATAGGTGTTGGATGGCCACAGCAGCTGGTCCCTGATAGTTGTTTACGTTCTGGGCCCCACCACTACACACAATGGACTTCTGCTTGAAGGAGTCACTGACACTGGAACCAGGCACCATCAGCAGTGGGTGGGAGGAATCTGGATCTCAGCAGGTATCTGACTGAATGGAAGTTCGGTTACTGGCAGTTTTGGTTAGTCTGCGGAAGAGAAGATCAGGTTGAACTTATGGGTACCCGTCCTCGTATTTCGCAGGGGTTGAGGGCAGTCGGGATGAGGGCAAAGTTCTGAATGGTTGGGGGTGGGGCAACGGATCAGGAGGGCAAGTCTGGGATTTGGGAATCACGAGCAGTGGGTTGCTGCAGATGGTCGAGTGTCGTCATGGAGAATAACACGTTGACATGCACTCCTGAACTGGAATCCACGTCAGCCTGACTCACAACTGGAAGTGGTCAGTAAAGTTTCCACAGTGATGCAAAATGACCTAGAGATGGTTGTTACTGGTCTTTGATTCAGTAATGTCAAATCTTTCTATGAAATCAAACCAAAAGAAAATCTGTATGATGCATTTACATTTTCTATTAAAGAAACTTTCTGCATAGATGCTGTCATTGGTCATTCTTGATAGATGAAAATATTGCTGATTTTAGAGTTTAAGAGACCTAAGTAGTGCAACTATAAAATGATTCACAGCACTTTTGAGTTATTCAGCCCCGAAACATACAACCAGTGGTCGGGTAATACAGTTTCTTGCTTTGGTTCAAGGTAGCCTGTGACTTTTTTTTCTTGTTCTTTTACAATGAATGGTTAAGGGTAAGAACTGTATCAACAAAAAAAAATCCCTTCTTACCATTTCTATCATTTTGTTATATTGTGATCCATTCCACAGGAAATGTGGCACTTGTCCAATCAAACAAAATGCACGGCGAGACTGCAGCAAATTCTTTCTCTCTCCCATCGAACCTTCATCTTCTCACGCTCTCGGTGCCTGGGTGGCAATACAATTCAAACCACACGAAACACCTAGAAGACATCACTCGCGGTAAACCGCTGTACAAATTTGCAGTCTATTCACGTGTTGCATGTTCAGTGAGGTGATGAAGAGTGTCACAATTTGAAGTTAACAGCCAGTAAAATGCTTTTGGCATCTGCGTACAAATTTGTAAATGTCATTAAATAAATGCAGATGGGGCAGGAAGTTGCAAAAGGTCAATGGCAGACTAAGTGAGCGAGTTAAACAAACGTGTTTGGTATTTAATGTAGTCAAGTGTAAGATCATCTATTTTGGAGCCAAGATGGATAAATAGGAGTATTTTCTAAAAGGTGGGAAACCAGGAGCTGTTGAATTGCAAACCCGTTTCGGAGTGTACGAGAACATAAATTATTGAAAACTAATAGACAAATGACAGTTGAAAAGGTTGATAAAATGCTGGACTTTTATCTTCAGGAGGCTGGAATTCAAATAATATTTCAGAGCATTTGTGTAGAGTTGTGGTCAGGTCCCATGTACAGGGTTTCTAAATTATGGTATGCAATCACTTAGCGGCACCCAAAACTTCTTTTTGGTGTTTCTGGCTGAAATTGTCTCTTGTCTCTTTTAATTTGGAATCAAATGTTTATGCTGACCATCTTGACTTCTGAATGTGGGTTTGCAATCGTTCATCTGAAGGGTTTGGACCCCAGCATGTCTCGTCATTACCTGGACCTTGTTGTCAAAGTTTGCTGATTTTCTATTGTTTCTATAAACCCAAAGAACTCTGCCCCTGCAAGCAAGCGCAGGCCATTGCCATGGCCCATACACACACTTTGCTTTCCCACCTTGCTCCATGGGGTTAGCTCAAGATAAAATGGCAAGGCTGTGCAGAAATATATATGCACGACTCCCTCAGGAATTTGGTCACACCAATGGATTGTCAGCAATTAAACTAAAATCTGGATAAGGGTGAAGTTTTTGACATAATTAAAGAGAAGCAATTAATTTAAGGAAACCTCATCATTCCTAAAACTAATATTCAAAATTTATAGGTTAGAGATTGCTGTAATGGTTTGTCCAGTTCAGGTAAACTGCTTGATTTCAATTGTCTTCAACTGCCAGCTTTAGTTGCAACTGGGCGGGTTAATATTTACAAAAAATGTATACCCCCTTATTTTGCATTTTCTGTCTTGCTTTCCAAAAGTAATATTTAGGTTTATTAGGAATGCAGAGACCAACAAAGTAGCAGCCAATTTTGTTGCCTTTTTTATATCCATTTCCATTCCCAGTATCTTTTACGAGAGTAATGTAGGTATTTATATTTTTGTTTCACATAATAGCTTAGTTAATTCTAGACCAATAATAAAAAGATTCCACTGTGCTCCGTAAAACTTTTCATACATTCTGAAAATGTAATAACCATTTTTTTTTTCTTTAAATCTTTGAAACAGATTCATTAATGCACTTTTTTTCATTTCAAGGTAAACAGTCTCAGCCAAATTTTCGTCGGGTTCTGCTGAGAATTCTGCATTTATATGAGGTGGGAGAAGACCCTGTGCTATCGCAACCAATGACAGTTAACCTAAAGGTCTGTTGTCACTTTTCATTGTAATAGTATTACAGGAAATCTATACAATAATTCTGTGTGAATTGTCACGTTAGTGGTCCAGACATTTAAATCTCCTATTGCACTATCGGTACGAAACTATGAACAAAACAGGTTGTGTAACATGTTTTCCTTTTCACTTGCGTATTTTTATTTTTCTACTTTCTTCATATTCCTTCCTTTCCGGTATATATGCATGAGCCACCAAGACGTTAGCAGTAATGGAGATTGGGGCCAGAAACTAAGATGCACGCATAAACAAGAATATGTTGCTTTTAAATTAAACTTAAGTTTTCACCAATAAAAACATCGTAGCTAGAGTTTGAATTCCCTTCAAACTGAAAGTGATAATAAGCACCTCAGTTGCTTGCAATACAACCATGTTTGAGTGAAGTGAACATCAACCTGTGATTTTTCAAAATCTGTTAAAAAATGTAGTAATATGTAAATTCATCATTTAAACCATAATTTTCTTCACTTCAAATCCTTAACTTCTATCAGGTGTGACTCGAGGCTCATTGAGGGTAGCACAATAGCGCAACAGTAGAACTACTGCCTTACAGCGCTAGAGATCTGGGTTCGATCCTGATCATGGGTGCAGAGTTTGTACATTTCCCCATGATCGCGTGTGTTTTCTCCGGGTACTCCGGTTTCCTCCCACATTCCAAAGACCTGCAGGGGCTGATTGGCTTCTGTAAATTGTCCCTGGTGTGTAGGGTAGAACTAGTGTATGGATAATCTCTGGTCGGCACGGACTCGATGGGCGGAAGAGCCTGTTCCCAAGTTGTATCTCTAAACTAAACTGGAGAGAGATATTCCCAGAAAACATTTCAATATTTCCCTGGCTGTCTGCAGTTAGATTGTTGTGTTTGATAATACCCACTATCTTACTTGGGGAAAGGATGAGGACGTATTTGAGGTAATTACCTTGGTGTTTCTCCCAGTGCACTCCTATAACTCAGTTGGGACTAAGTTTAAATGCTATATCTCCAATAAGTTTAAGAAAGGGGATGTATCGAGGAAATTCCTGTCCACTATGAAAGCAGAGAATGAGCTTGTCTGCAGAGGTTGACGCTTTCTTGAAAACCAATTTCTTAATTATAAAATTGAGGCTCAGAAAATGAAAAGAATTTGAAGGAAATGTCAGATGGAATTCACAAAACTGAATGTATTGTTTGAATGAATTTCATTTGAATGTATTGAGTAAACTGTCCATGACTCATTTGGTCAAAGTACACTAGAAATGAAAGTTTTATTTCTAATTAGATATCACATCAGAAATGTTATGATGTCAAACTTTATTGGGAAATCCAATTTGAGTTGACTGCTCAAGGTTGATCAAGATGGATCTCAATAGACAATAGACAATAGGTGCAGGAATAGGCCATTCAGCCCTTCGAGCCAGCACCGCCATTCAATGCGATCATGGCTGATCAGTCTCAATCAGTACCCCGTTCCTGCCTTCTCCCCATACCCCCTCACTCCGCTATCCTTAAGAGCTCTATCCAGCTCTCTCTTGAAAGCATCCAACGAACTGGCCTCCACTGCCTTCTGAGGCAGAGAATTCCACACCTTCACCACTCTCTGACTGAAAAAGTTCTTCCTCATCTCCGTTCTAAATGGCCTACCCCTTATTCTTAAACTGTGGCGGATTGACCCTTATGAGGTTTATAATGTCTCATCGTTCCCTACTACCACTTGAGTTCTGGCTTCTTACTTCCAAAGCTGATCTTGATTCATTATCTTTTCACTTTTTATTTTCAATTCCTTTTTCTGTTTCTCTTGGTCATTCCAGATCCAAATCTGAATCATTAAATGAGTCTGTATACATTTTTCTTATACAGAACATGAGAAAGTGATACACAGTGATTCAAGATACATGGATACAGGGACAAATACATTTCATTCATAATGCTCCAAATTAGAGAAAGTTTTTGAAATTTTCAAACAAGAACGATATTGAAATTAAAAATCTATCTTGGATAGAGAGGAGTTACACTGCCTTCTAGGCTTCCAATTCTTTATATAAAGCTTATGTTCCCTTTTTAAATTAAACTGTTGCCAGGATTTGTTGAAGCCATTTGGAACAGTGGCATCTGTTGAAGAGCGGTCATTGACAGGAATCTGGAATATTAACACTCTCCAACGTTGGAAATGGAGAACATCACAGCAACATGACATGGGTGAGTTGTTTCAGTTTGGGCTTTCACAATGATTTTTTAAAGATTTCAAGGACAAGATGCACCCTGCTGCTGCGAGTGGAATATTTATATTGTTTGCAGTGGTCATTATCTTTATTACTTACTCCCAGATCATTTCTGGATGCATTTGTGAGATCTCTACTTGAGTGCTGTGTGCAGCCTTGGTCACTGTACCTAGAGAAGGATATACTTGCTTGGAGAGAGTACAATGTTAGTTCACTGGATTAATTCCTGGGATAAGGTATGTCTTTAAAGAGAGATTCGCGTACACTGGCTGAAACCCAGAGAATAAGAGACGAAAAGGACACAAAGTGCTGGAGTAACTTAGTGGGTCAGGCAGCATCTCTGGAGAACATGGATAGTTTAGTTTTGTTTAATGTCACATGTACCGAGGTACAGTGAAAAGCTTTTTTGTTGCGTGCTATTCAGTCTGCAGAAAGTCTCTACATGATTACAATCAAGCCGACCACTGTGCACTTCTTCAGAAGGGTCTCAACATGAAACGTCACTGATCTATGTTCTCCAGAGATGATATCTGACCCACTGAGTTACTCTAGTACTTGGTGTATTTTTTGTCCTTTTGTGTATTAACCAGCATCTGCTGTTCTTTGTTTTTACAGAATGAGAGATGATCTCATTGAAACATTCTTGATTCTGAGTTTGTTGTTTTTACAGAATGAGAGATGATCTCATTAAGACATGTAAGATTCTGAGAGGGTTTTCCAAGGTAGACAACAAGAAGCTGTTTCCTTTGCTGAAGATCAGGAAATTGGGACTGAAATTGAGATGAAGGAAGGTTGGTTTGCATGATGGTCTGGGCTGCGTCCATAATTCTCTGCAATTTATTGCAGTTCTGGATGGAGCTGTTCCCAAACTATGCTGTGTTGCATCCCAATAAAATGCCTTCTATGGGTCATCTGTAGAAGTTGGCGAGAATTGTTGGGGGATATTGTGAACTTCCAAAGCCTTCTAAGGAAGTAGAGTAATTGGTGTGCTTTCTTGGCCATTGCTTTGATATGGGTAGACCAGAACAAGTTGCTGGTGATATTTTCTCTGGTGTGTATTTACAATCCTCTAAGGTTTTTGCTGAATTCCTACCAAAATGTACTGATCTCCCATTCACCCGTTTTCTAATAAATGTTAATGAAAAATATTGCTATTGATACTGGCAATCCAAACAAAAGTTGGGCATAAATACTGGAGCAAGGAAGCTCAATGCATCCCTTGAAAACCACTCCACCCAAAACATTGATTTTATTAGTCATATAGTTGGACAGCATGGAAACAGGCCCTTCGGCCTAATTTGCCCATGCCGACCAAGATGCCCCATCTACACTTGTTTCACCTGCCCATTGTTGGCCCATATCCCTTTAAACCTTTTCTACCCATGTATCTGTCTAAATGTCTTTTAAATATTTGTTTTAGTATCTGCCTCAACTACCTCCTCTGACAGCTCATTCTGTAGACCCACCACCGTCTGTGTGGAAAAGGTTGCCCCTCAGGTTCCTTCATGGACGATTCCTGGATAGGAAGAGTTTCAAGGGATATGGGTCAAATGCAGGCTTGTATAGCATGCAAAACAAAGTTTTTTACTATACCTCGGTATCCGTAACAATAGTAAACCTGAACCAAAAATTAGAACTAAACCTATAAGAGAGATAGAGGAGTGAATATTGTGTGTTTAGTTTGTGTGTTGTGCCTGTTATAATTGAGTAATGGGCAAGGTGCGGACATCATGAGGTATGTTTGTAAGGTTTGGAGTAATGGTAAATATATAAGGGTCAGGTGGTGCATAAAAATTTTGGGCCCAAATGCTGATGATACCGTCCATCTTCTGCAGCAGCATCTACCCCCTTTCTTGTGTATAAAGGAACTGCAACTGCTGGTATATACCGAAGATAGACACAAAGTGCTGGAGTAACTCAACGGGTCAAGCACCATCTCTGGAGAAGAAGGATGGGTGATGTTTCTGGTTGGGACCCTTCTTTTTCCCCAGAGATGCTGCCTGACCTACTGAGTTACTTCAGCACTTTGAGTCGATCTCTGGTCTTTCTCCTTTTCTGATTGTACTTCTCTTGCCCTTGTCATTGTTATTGTGGTCTTAGTCATTAAATCTTGAATAGCCGAAGGCTCCCCTGCTGCCTCTGCAATCTGTTTATGTTATAAATCTTCCTAAGTGCTTCGAATTAAAATGAAAAACCTCTTTCACAACTCAGTGGAAGCAGTGATTCAATCAAGTCGTCCAAGTTTTTTGGGGGGAAATATTTTCACCCACTGCCTTGAATCTCCTGTAAGCTGAGAATTAATTACTGTAAATGGGGGTTGCAATGCAATACATCCTCTGATTTATAAATTTGACTTTTCAGGCATTTCTGTTGTAAATTATTTTAATTACAATTTCTGTCAGACATGCCCTGTGGGAGAATCTGGAATTCACAACAAGATAAGCCATTCTCAGCATGTCTTTGCAAAAATTATATCTCTCGTCGTTATATTTTGATAATCCAAAAGAGGATGGATTGTGGAGGCAATTCATTTATTTTCAGTGTGTATCTCTGCAGTGGAAAAAAAAACATAGTCACACGCAACTCATTATGGAATCAGCAGGGGAAGTTGGCATGATGGGTCATGTTTCACTTCAGAAAAAGTGTCCTAATTTGTTCAAAGACAAAAAAAACCCAAACAAACAAACATTGCAGATGCTGGAAATGCTCAGCAAGTCGAACAGTAGCCGTGGGCGAGGAGCAGTTAACATTTCAGGTTAATGGCCTTTCATCTGAATAGGCAAACATTGGAGAGGTCAAGCTCTCTAACCAAGTGCAACGACAGTGGAAGAATAGAGGGGAAGGAACAAGTAAATGTGTCGGAAGGAATTGCAGATGCTCGTTTATACCAAAGGTAGACACCAAATGCTGGAGTAAATCAGCGGGGCAGGCAGCATCTCTGGAGAGAAGGAATGGGTGACGTTTCAGATTGAGACCCTTCTTCAGACTTTCTTCAGTCTGAAGAAGGGTCTCAACTCCAAACGTCACCCATTCCTTCTTTCCAGAGATGCTGCCTGACCCGCTGAGTTACTCCAGCATCTTGGTGTTTGATAAGTTGACAGGCAAGAGAGAATTAAGGCAGCAACTGGATAAGCAAAGAAACAATAGATTGGTTGAGTGGAGCTACGTGGGAATAGCAATGGTTCTGCAGATCCCAATTACATTTTCATGCAGGTTGATTGTTATGAAATCTTTGGCCTTGGGCCTCACAGGTTCGATCCAGACCTCGGGTACTGTCTGTGGGGAGTTTCTCTGTGCACCCACCCTCTACCTGGTCCCTGTCATCCCAACAACTCGCCTGCTCTCTACCCAAAAGCTATCCCTTCTTTGCCTATTATTCTTCTCCCCCACCCCGGTGACAAATGCTCTCTCTTCAACTTGCTCTTTCCTGCAAGTTTTCTCCATCTTTCTCCCTTTCTCCCTCTCCTCCCTCTCCTCCCTCTCTTCCTCTTCACCCCCTCTGCCCCCGCCACCCTCTGCCCCCTCCACCCTCTGCCCCCTCCACCCTCTGCCCCCTCCACCCTCTGCCCCCTCCACCCTCTGCCCCCTCCACCCTCTGCCCCCTCCACCCTCTGCCCCCTCCACCCTCTGCCCCCTCCACCCTCTGCCCCCTCCACCCTCTGCCCCTCCACCCTCCGCCCCCTCCACCCTCTGCCCCCTCCACCCTCTGCCCCCTCCACCCTCTGCCCCCTCCACCCTCTGCCCCGCCACCCTCTGCCCCCGCCACCCTCTGCCCCCGCCACCCTCTGCCCCCGCCACCCTCTGCCCCCGCCACCCTCTGCCCCCGCCACCCTCTGCCCCCGCCACCCTCTGCCCCCTTCATCCTCTGCCCCCTTCATCCTCTGCCCCCTCCACCCTCTGCCCCCTCCACCCTCTGCCCCCTCCACCCTCTGCCCCCTCCACCCTCTGCCCCCTCCACCCTCTGCCCCCTCCACCCTCTGCCCCCTCCACCCTCTGCCCCCTCCACCCTCTGCCCCCTCCACCCTCTGCCCCCTCCACCCTCTGCCCCCTCCACCCTCTGCCCCTCCACCCTCCGCCCCCTCCACCCTCCGCCCCCTCCACCCTCTGCCCCCTCCACCCTCTGCCCCCTCCACCCTCTGCCCCCTCCACCCTCTGCCCCCTCCACCCTCTGCCCCCTCCACCCTCTGCCCCGCCACCCTCTGCCCCCGCCACCCTCTGCCCCCGCCACCCTCTGCCCCCGCCACCCTCTGCCCCGCCACCCTCTGCCCCCGCCACCCTCTGCCCCCACCACCCTCTGCCCCCTTCATCCTCTGCCCCCTTCATCCTCTGCCCCCTCCACCCTCTGCCCCCTCCACCCTCTGCCCCCTCCACCCTCTGCCCCCTCCACCCTCTGCCCCCTCCACCCTCTGCCCCCGCCACCCTCTGCCCCCACCACCCTCTGTTCCCTCCACCCTCTCTCTCCATCCCATTTCAACTTCTCCACTTTTATGATGAACAGCCAAAAATGGTAAAACGATTCAATTTGGGATGGCATTAACACCACTGATAACAAATTTGAACCTATAATTCAATCTTTTTCTCCATAGAGTTTAACAAAGCTACAAGAAGGCTGAATGAAGAATTCAGAGTCACCATTCATCCCAAGGAGCTGAGAACATTCTTTGTGTATTTTAAACAATAATAAGGTCATATGTGATAGGAGCAGAATTAGGTCATTTGGCTCATCAAGTCTACTCTGCCATTCAATCATGGCTGATCTATCTTTCCCTCCTAGCCCCATTCTCCTGCCTTCTCCCCATAACCTCTGACACCCGGACTAATCAAGAATCTTATCTATCTCTGCCTTAAAAAATATGCTTTGACGGCCTCCACAGCCTTCTGTGACAAAGAATTCCACAGATTCACCACCCTCTGACTAAAGAAATTCCTCCTCATCTTCCTAAAAGAACGTCCTTTAATTCTGATGCTATGCCCTTTAGTGCTGGACTCTCCCACCAGTGGAAACATCCTCTCCACATCCACTCTATCTAAGCTTTTCACTATTCGGTAAGTTTTAATGAGTAATAGAAAGTGGTATTTGAAAATGGAAACAAACCGACCTTAAAACAAAAAGCTCTTATTGTTTACAGGTATGAATAGACAAAAATACATCAAGGTGAAGTCTATGCAGGCATTATCTAGAAGTTTATCATTTAAGATTTTAAAACAAATCTATTTTAAAAACATTTATCTTGAATAATTCTTATATAAAATATTGTATATAAATGTGATTGTACCTTTATGAACTGAGTGCAAGATATATTGATACATGATTGTGACACTTTCATATCGTTCTATGAATGTTGATTGTCTTCAATAAAGGCTGTTCTATTTGTAACTTGCCTCTGTTAATCTTTTCTTTGACTGGATAGCACGCAAACAAAAGCTTTTCACTGTACCTCGGTACACATGTCAATAATAAACTCAACTAAATTAAAATTAAACTAAACTATATGCCTCGGTAAGCAGCAGCAAGCACCTCCAGACATGGCAATTTACTTGGAAGGTGCTTCTGTATTTTATCTGTTGAAGAGAAATAAGAGTACAATAAGCTCAGATAGACACAAACTGCCGGAGTAACTCGGCGGGTCAGGCAGTATCTCTGGAGGCAAGGAATAGGTGACGTTTCGGGTCGAGATCCTTCATCAAGCTCTTCTTCATGAATCTGATGAAGGGTCTCGAACCAAACATCCCCTATTCCTTTTCTCCAGAGATGCTGCCTGACCCGCTGAGTTACTCCTGCATTTTGTGTCTCTCTTTGGTGTAAACCAGCGTCTGCAGTTCCTTCTTATACAATAAGCTATAATAGGAACATCCAAGATAGACACAAAGTGCTGGAGTAACTCAGTGGGACTGGCAGCATCTCTGGAGAGAAGGAATGGATGATGTTTCGGGTCGAGACCCTTCTTCAGACAGCCATCTCTCCGCATCAGCTTTTAAGACAGATTTCTCGGCCATACACGGGGCTGAGGTGAGTGGCACCCTCTCCCCTTCCCTGTCCCCCCTCTACGGGGAATGGGCCCAACGGGTCCACTTGGTCTAGTACATTATAATCCTTTCACGTTGGTCCCAGATAATTGTTACTTGCATTTCTAGTGTTGTTTATGGATATAGCTGCGAAGTTGGTCCATAACTCTTGGTTGATTTACAGCTGAAAAAATTCATTGCAATGCTTAACATGTCGATATGGTATTAATTTTATTGGCTTGCAGAGCAGGCTAGAGAGACTAAGTGGCATGCTCCTAAATGTATGCGTTTGTATTCTGCATGCATAATTAATGAGGCTGCGAATCATATATTCACTTAACTTGCACATCTCACTATTTTTAACTCAGAATCAGAAGCCATTAATCATAATTTTTTTAATCAATCTGTAACTGACCATCAACTTCCGTTCATGTAATTGCTTGGATATTAACAACAGAATTCCTTTTCCTGCCAGAGATTTGATTCTTTGGCCCCCCTCACGCCAGCCACCCCCACCCTACATCTGTGCATCAGTTGTTTGGCCTTATCAGACAACTGTAGACACTCTAAGGCAGGGGTGTCAAACTAATTTTAGGTCACGGGCCGGAAAGGGCAAAATGCGACTTCATGCGGGCCGGATCAGTTGTGCACGCGCGAATGCACACGCACGTGCTCCCACGGCTTCCGTTGCCTTCGTTTTTTCAACCTGCTCTCATGTGTCTCCGTCTCTGCTATAACTACAAAGTGTTTCACTTTATGAATTTTGTTTCTTATGAAGAAGATTGCCTAGCAAGCATTACTTCTATGATTGGTATCTAGGCCCTAGATAGAGTGGATGTGGAAATAATGTTTCCAGTAATAGGAGAGTCTAGGACCAGAGGTCACAGCATCAGAATAAAAGGTCATACATTCAAAATGGAGATGAGGAGGAATGGGTGGTGAATCTGTGGAATTCATTGCTACCGACTCGTCCAGGCTGACCAAGTTGCTCACTTGAGCTCATTGCATTTGCCTGTGTTTGGCCCATATCTCGTTCAACATGGTCTATCCATGTTCATGTCCACATGTCTTTTGGACATTGTATATAGCTTCCTCTGTCAGCTTGGTCCATATACCCATCACTGTGTGCATGCGTGCCTGTGTGTTTGTAGGAATGAAAAAAATTGGCCCTCAAGTCATCTATACATCTTTCTCATCTCACCTTAAATCTGTGTTCAAAAATACAATATTCCTTGTGGTTAATAATCCACTGTAGGTACCCACCATCTACCCCTCAAGAGTGATAACACAACTCTTTATGATAATCAATGCAGTTTTACCTTGTGTACGCACAAATGCTGGAGTAACTCCAGCATCTGCAGTTCCTTGTTATTGCAGATTTATCTTGTTTTTAGTTGCACCCAACAGAACCCTGAATTATGTGTCTATGACTGCTAATGTCCATGTATTTATTCTTTATATTGTGCTGCAGCCCACATATTGTCTACTCATCCAAATGCCTATTATCAAACATTTTAACTAAGGATATATAGCCTTCGCTCTTGTTCGAACACCACGTGATCTGATTTTATAAAGAACTTTAGCAAAACAATGATCTGTTTATTTGTTTAATGTTGGGTTTATTTTCCTTTCTTGTGGCAGTGTGTGGAGGTTTGAAGCAAATCATTCTCCATTCCCTGATGGACACATTTTGATAAAACAATGGGCAAGATCAAGCTGGGTTTGGCCATTTTGATCAAAGCTTGAAAGATGACCTGAGGGGCACTCCCATGTCCCAGGCTCGCTGCTCCTAGCTGCCAGTTGCCCTCACTTAATCTGAGCTGGAAACAGACAGCTGAGAATACAGATACTCTCCACCCTCTGTCATAAAGTGAGGGCAGGTACGATCTCAGCAATGAGTGTGCGACGGAAGGTGTTACACCAAGAACAGTGTTTGACAGGAAGACATCCTTCTTCAGATATGACGCCCAAATTTGCTCAAAGTACTCCAAATGCAGCCTGATAGGGCCTCAGAATTACATATTTGTTTTTGTATTCCAGTCTTCTTAATATAAATGCCAGCATTGAATTTGCCTTCCTTACTACCGATTCGACCTGCAAATTAACTTTTGGGAGTCCTGCACCAGCACTCCCAAGTCCCTTTGCACCTCCGATTTCTGGATTCTCTCTCCATTTAGAAAATAATCTACGCCTGGTGTGTGTATGTCTTAGTCATGCTTACTTGGGAACAGCTGAACTCTAGGTTACATAGAATACATAGTACAGAAACAGATGGTTCAGATGAATCCAAGAGTTGTGAGCAGGAGTAAGCCACTCAATATCTCAAACCTGTTCCATCATTCAGTAAGAATATTACTGATCTGGTTTTTCTACATCTCCAGATTTCTGGGCTCCACCAGCCACCTTTCACTTCACACATTATCAAGAATATCTCTATGAAGAATAGCTCTGCCTTAAAGATGATCAAAGTCACTGCTTCTACTGTCCTTTGAGCAAAAGAGTTCTAAATACTCAAAACCCTCTGAGAGAATAAATGTGTCTCATTTCTGTTTCAAATGGACAACCCCCATATTTTAAAATCATGACCTCGTTCTAGATTCTCCAGTAGATAGAAACATCAGCTCCACGACCATCTGGTCAAGACCAACTCAGCATCTTATCTATTCAATCAAATCCTCTCACTCTTCTGATCATCATTGGATACAAGCCTAACCTGTTTAGCCTTTCCTTTTTGGATAACAGTGCCCTTCCAGGTATTCTAATAGTGGGCATGACCAGTCCCTGATAACTATGTTCTATTTGAGCTTCCTCCCATTTTTCTTCCTAGAAATATCTTCCTGTACCCAAGACACACAGTAGTTTGTAGTGTGTCTGCAGAAAATACTGGATATACGGCCCGGCACGGTGGTGCAGCAGTAGAGATGCTGCCTTACAGCGCTTGCTGTGCCGGAAACCCGGGTCCGATCCCGACTATGGGTGCTGTCTGTACGGAGTTTGTACTTTGTACCGTGATCTGTGATTTCCCCGTGATCTGCGAGGGTTTTCTCCGAGATCTTCGGTTTCCTCCCACACTCCAAAGACGTACAGGTATGTAGGTAAATTGGCTTGGTATACGTAAAAAAATGTCCTTAGTGTGTGTAGGATAGTGTTAATGTACAGGGATCGCTGGTCGGCACGGACCCGGTGGGCTGAAGGGCCTGTTTCCGTGCTGTATCTCTAAACTAAACTAAACTAAGCCAATCAGTATCTGGAGAGTGAATCAGAGTTGATATTTTAGATTGTATAAGAAAATAACTGCAGATGCTGGTACAAATCGAAGGTATTTATTCACAAAATGCTGGAGTAACTCAGCAGGTCAGGCAGCATATCAGGAGAGAAGGAATGGGTGACGTTTCGGGTCGAGACCCTTAGATTAGTCTGTATAAGTGTCCCGACACCGGACGTCACCGATCCATGTTCTCAAGAGATGCTGGCTGTTCCGTAGAGTTACTCCAGCACTTTGCATCTGTTTTTGATATTTTTGATATGTATTAAATTATCACTAAAAAATTAAACTGTAAATATTGACATAATTTCCACGAAATAATGATTTTAATTTATTTTCCTAAGAAATAACACAAGCAATGGCAGATCTCCAATATCTCATTCCAATGCTATTCCTCACGTGTGATCTCACACATAATGTTGATTGCTTTGGGAACCTATGAAGTTCCACTAAGAAAATTTTCAAAATTAGAAACTTAGAAAAATAGGTGCAGGGGTAGGCCATACAGCTCTTGGAGCCCTTGATCATCTAAAATCAGTACCCCGTTCCTGCTTTTTCCCCACATCCCTTGATTCCTTTAGCCCTAAGAGCTAAATCTAGCTCTCTGTTGAAAACATCCAGTGAATTGACCTCCACTGTCTTCTGTGGCAGAGAATTCCACAGACTCACAACTCTCTGGGTGAAATTTGTTTTCCTCATCTCAGTCCTAAATGGCCTACCCCTTATTCTTAAACTGTGACCCCTGGTTCTGGAGTCCCCCAACATCGGGAACATTTTTCCTGCATCTTGTTATCCTGAAAATTGTTGTTCTCCTCCCAATGGTGGTGGAATCAAATGTAATTATTACATTTAAGAGGCATGTAATAGAAACATCAATAGGCAAGGCAGAGAAGGATACGGTCTTAATGTGGGCAAACGGGATTAGTGATGATAGGTACAAAGCTCGAAGTGTGCCGAAGATATGAAAGCTTGAATGTACGTACTGCAAGATTCAAAAACTGTTTATTTGTTATCAGACTCTTCTGTGTGCTTCTCATATGCTAAGGATGAATCCCCAACCTTCCAATCTGCCTTGTAGCATTTTCATATCTGCACTTTCTCAGTAGTTGCACCCTGTTTATTTTCTCTTTTGCACTGCCTGATGTACTTACATATAGTATGATTTGCCTGGATAGCACGTGAGACAAAGTTTTTCACTATCTCGGTACACTTGACAATAATAAACTACCCAACCACGTCAACATTGTGCTGCCCTGTCATTTGATAACTTTATCCATAACTTCTAAACCCGGTTCAGCTAAAGAAAATGCCTTCAGACTAACATTAAACTCTCTTCAAGTCATGTGCCAGAATGGCTTGGGAATTTATTTCTCTTGTAGCTGGAGTAAAATCTTGGAACACTTTACCAAACAAACTGAGGGTGCCTTAACCAACTATACTGCAGTTATTCAAGAACATAGCTCACCACCACTTAACGGTGTTTAGGGAGAGTTAAATGATGTTCTTGCCAAAGATGCCTACAGCACACCAATGAATAAACAGAATGTAGTTTCCTGACAGCCAAATATGGTTAAGAAGAGATTGTGGTACCAGGAAACCAATTCTGATCACTTTGTTTATCTTAGCAATGTCAGCTATCTCGTCTCCTCAAACAGACCTTTAACATCGTTTAAGGGTCAGAGTACAGATTTCAGTTTATTTGCTGTGCTTTCATGGCTTATCTAGCTTTTATTCAACCACACACTTAGGTAAACAGGCACCAAAATTCATACTCGGTTGCCAATAATAATTAATTACAGTTTGAGGCATGTTATTGTGCATGACAAGTCTACCTGGTTCCAGATGATGAAGTGAAGAGCAAATTAATTAACAGTTAGATAGACACAAAATGCTGGAGTAATTCAGCGGGACAGGCAGCATCTACGGAGAGAAGGAATGGGTGACGTTTTGGGTCGAGACCCTTCGTCAGACTCTGAAGAAGGGTCTCAACCCAAAACGTCGCCCATCCCTTCTCTCCAGAGATGCTGCCTGTCCCGCTGAGTTACTCCAGCATTTTGTGTCTACCTTTGGTGTAAACCTTCATCTGCAGTTCCTTCCTACGTAATTAACAGATATATACTGTAGTTTAAGGATTAAATTGTTAAAATGGGGCTGCTTTGGGATTAGATACTTTTCTGTCACCTCTATTCACAATGTTATAGAGTCATAGAGTCATATAGCATGGAAACAGGCCCATGCTGACCTAGATTCCCCATCTACGCTAGTCCCACCTGCATGCCTTTGGCTCTTATCCCTCTAAACCTTTCCTATCCATGCACCTGTCCAATTGTATTTTAAACATTGTAATAGTACCTGCCTCAATTGCCTCCTCGGCCAACTTGTTCCATGCACGCTCTGAGTGAAAAACAAGCACATCTTTGGAATGTGTGAGGAAACCAGAGCACCCAGAGAAAACCCACGCAGTCACAGGGAGAACATACAAACTCCATTCAGACATTACCCAAAGTCAGGATTGAACCCGGGTCTCTGGCGCTTAAGGCAGCAACTCCACCGCTGCACCACTGCGCCGTCCCATTGAACTTTTTTTAAGGAGAGATTTGATTTTGTTCATACTGGGGTTTTAATCAAATGTGCACAAGAACTGAAACCAGCCTGCATTGCAACTGCCAGTTTAACATCAAAGGTTATCTCTTCAGTCTCAATATCTCATTAGATTTCTTATACCATAATTGTTCGTTGATTGATTCATGAGTGAAATAGATCGGGTGAATGCACAGAATCTTTTACCCAGAGTAGGGGAATCAAGAACCAGAGGACATGAGCTTATGGTGAGGGGATGGATTTATAACAAAAATGAAAAGACAATTGGACAGATACATGGAAAGGAATGGTTTAGAGGGATATGGGCCAAACACGGGCACATCGGTCTAGTATAGACGAGGCATCTTGGTCGGCACGGGCAATTTGGGCCGAAGGGCCTGTTTCTGTGCTCTATGACTCTAATATTGAAGACTATTCACAAAATTTCTGCTCAGCAAAACTATTTCCCAGGATGACAACTGTGGAAACAAATCTTCATTTTGTTTCAAATAATCGCCTACACTGTTTTTTGCCCTTCTCCCACTCGTACTTTCTGTTGTTTCAGCACCATCAGGCCACTTCTCAGTTAAGTGCTTTACAAAGCCGTGTGCATCATTCTCTCAACAAAATGTGAATTCTCACACAGTAAATTCTACCCCTTTTTACCAACACTAATCTTTATTGGCAGATGAAAACTTTCTCCAAGTAGATCAGCAGGATTTATCATTTAAGGTACAGCTAAGAAATTCAAGACATCTAGAGATAAGCATAATTCTATGGCTAAGATAGACACAAAATGCTTAAATAACTCAGCAGGACAGGCAGCATCTCTGGAGAGAAGGAATGGGTGACGTTTCGGGTCGAGACCCTTCTTCAAACCCTTCTTCAGACTTGACCCATTTCTTCTCTCCAAAGATGCTGCCTGGCCTGCTGAATTACTCCAGCATTTTATGTCTATCTTCTGTGTAAACCAGCATCTGCAGTACTTTCCTACACACTTCATTCTATGGCTTTCTGATTTGTTAACAAGACTAACTAAAATTAGTTTGTGGTTACTAACAGATTACAAGATCTTGATAATATTAAAAAGTCTGAAGTTAAAACCTGAAGCCGCATGGGAGGGAGACAATATTAATTCATAAACAATCAGAAGTTGATCTTGAATGTCAGTAAAAAAAAAAAAAAATTGAGAGCCATCAATCCGGGAGCTGTATTAGTTAATAGAAATGGAAGTAACATAGGTGGGGAATGACAATTGTCTTAATAAATGTGCTATGAATCCTTGATTTATCCTAGAGCTACCTTTTCTGAGGTTGATGATGAAGATTCTGTTTAAAATTCCCCCCTTTGTAATCCGGGACATGGCTGGATCAGAATAAACCCAAATTCTAATCCCGCTGTTATTCTGCTCCAATGTATCCTTAACGTGGCTCACTGGTAACTTGGTAATCGGAAAGAAACTTGAGAAACATTTACTTTATTAGAGTTGTTGCATTAATGGAAGTCATTGAGCTTTACCCACAGTTCTCACACTCTTTTTTTAGTCAATGGTGGAAGGAGGCCATTCAGCTTATTGACTGCATGCTGGCTCTGAATGCTTTCCTGACAACCCCATTCCCACACTTATATCCCGGTAACCCATTTTCTCCCATGCATTTTAATGCCTCTCTGATTCTCTGACCACCCATCTACACAAGGAGTCATTTACAGCAGCTACTCAATACCCTAACCTACACATCTTTGGAATGTGGGAGGAAGTCGAGAGGAAGTCCATGCGGTTATTGGAAAATATGCAAATTCCCACCAGGGGTCAGATCAAACCTGGGTTGTTGCAGTTTGAAGTAGCAGGGCTACCAGCTGGTTTACTGTGCAACCTATTTAAATATGATCTGAAAATGTTCTACCCTTGCAGTTTCATGTATCCAATTCAGACCAGATTCCCAACGTACCTGGTGAGGTTTTGATGGGAGATGGGGAAAGCTCTGTGGAAATATGGCAGAGTTGAAGGAAGCCAGTCAATTAAAACAATATATTCAACTACAGAGTTTATAGGCTTCACCTAGGAATCTGAATTAGTTTTTCAGGCCAGAAAGACACATCTGAGTTGAAGAATGGAGAGTGAAGAGGAGAGAAGGTCAAAGTATCAAAGAACATCTGTGCATCGGCTCAAGCAGAGCACAATAATGGAGTCCTTTGTCAAATGAACATTATTCATATAAAACCCATTCATCCATTTCACAGTGTGCTTTGTGAATATGTGTAATTATTTTTGCAGAGACTCTGGGATTGGTTAATGCTCATGTGACAGTGTTTAACCGTTCATTAGAAGAGAACTCAGATTAGTTTTAGTTGCAGGCTGGAAGAATGCCAGGACTGGTAAATATACCAAACATAGCAAGGCCATACAAAGACGTACAGGTATGTAGGTTAATTGGCTGGGTAAATGTAAAAATTGTCCCTAGTGGGTGTAGGATAGTGTTAATGTACGGGGATCACTGGGCGGCACGGACTTGGTGGGCCGAAAAGGCCTGTTTCCGGCTGTATATATATGATATGATATGATACCTTAGGATAAGCCAATCGAAGAACAAAGCAAGTTCCAAATGTTGAGTAAATAGAAACAAAAAGCAGAAGGATGCCTAAAGATGCAGCCGTTCATTTGTATGTTGGTTTTGGGGTCGGCATTAGGGCCGCAAGCTTCTAATCCCTGGCTCACCTCCATTTGACAGCAACCCCAGAGAAAACTTAAGAGTTGCCAAGACTGATCACTGTAAAGCCTATTAATGGGACAGTTTCTTCAGCCTTGGCAAATCTGGCAAGCTTACTCTGGGGGTTGCTGCAGGCTGTGTGTCAGATGGCTCTGATATCCCATTAAAACTAAATGCAGCTTTTGTCAGATGCTTGCTGTGAATGTCACCATCTCTTCAGGATAAACAACGCGGGCAATGCAATCAATCTGTTATCATTAATAAGGTCTGTCACTCCCCACTCCCATGCTGCTCTTGCCCATCTGTCTGAAGATCATATCAGTGTCCATACCTGGTGGCAGCAAATTAAAACAAACGTCTCAACATTTTTCTAACCTATTTTGTGCAATGCTCTGGTTGAAACTATTCTGGTTTTCTGTGACTATGACCAGTGATTCTAATTCTAATTCTAATTCCTCTTAGAATCTCCACCTGCCACGGGTTCCCTCTGTGATAAATGTGTTGGGTGAACCCAGTGTGAGCTCTACCTAATGGCGAGCTCGATATACTTTCCTTATTTCACATTTCCTTTGATAACGTACTTGCAAAAGCAGCTACTTTAATTGGAGGCCCCATCAATCCATTTAGTTTAACAATTTCATCATCTTTATCTCGAGTAGTATAGAGAGAGTGTCCGTCTCAGAGTTCTCAGACACGCAACTACTTGTTATGTATTCACTTCTGAAGTGAAGACATTATTGGCAACTACAGCAACTATTGTCCTCTGTGGACTGCCCTGAACAAATGGTAGTAAATCTCCACCTCCAAACCTTCCATCTGTTTGGAGAAGGTTCTCCTTCATTACTCTGAAGAGGAGAATTCTGGAGTTTTGAATCGGTAACAAGGAAGGAACGATGAATGTCTCCAAGCCAGAATGGCATCTGCTTCTCTCATCCTTGTATAGAAGGAGCTCATTAGATGGGTCTGGAAAGCTTAGCCAAGTTGGTGCAGTGAATCCAGGACTACGTATGTTATTTTTTGTCCCCTTTCAAGTGGAAAATCACAAAACTACTATTTTTAAAAGTGGCCCAAGTTACATTAAACCTTTGAATTCCAATTAAAACAGCATGAGAAACAGTTTGATCTTTAACAGTTAGTGATCACCAACAGGAAACCTAAAATGGCTCGAATGTGCAAGAATCATCCACATTCTGGCAGCAGTGACCTTATTAGAAGTCCCAAGAACTGATGCTTTCTCTGTTTGATGACCCTTTTGCTTACTTGTGGAAATAGTATTTGTTTGTTTATATAAAAGTAAACCACACGGTAATTAGTTTGGATGGTCATTTGCGTAATAATGGGGTTCGTTTCATTAGTGGTCATGTCACTGGAGAAGAATAAAATAACTTGGACTGCAGATCTGGTCATGAAAATACAATCCTGCCTTTGCAGCTATGGAATTTAAATGTGATTATTTGATACACAGAGTATAGAACAGCCTATTAAAAAGGAACTGCAGATGCTGGTTTAGATCAAAGATAGGCCAAGATGCTGAAGGAAATCAGCGGGTCAGGCAGCATTTCTCGAGGGAAGGAATGGGTAACATTTTGAGCCGAGACCCTTCTTGAGTCTATCTTTGGTTTAAACCAACATCTGCAGTTCCTTCCTAAGCATTTCTGGAGAGAATAGACAGGAGGCACTTCAGGTTGGGACTCTTCTTCGGACTGATTAAAGTAGGGAGAGTGGGGAGGAAATCTGTAAATGAAGAAAAAACAGGACAAATAGCCAACTGGCAACAGATGAACTCAGGCAAGGAGATTCCCTGATCAGGTGACTGTTGGCGACAGACAAATGTGAGCCCAAGAGAGATACAGAGTTGTGAACTCTGGAACTAATTAACTGACTTTTAGTGGAGGACGGAGGGGAACTTAGGGGGGTGATGGAGGGGAGAGGGGAGGTTAAATGACTGGATTAGTAGCTAGAATTCTTGCCATTGATCCAGAAATCTGGGCATGGATGTTTAAATATTTCAACGTTCATCTTAATTCCTTCAGCAATTCTGATAATGTCTTAGAGCTGTACGGCATGGAAACCGGCCATTCAACCCAACTGCCCGATGCCAACCATGTTGGGATTCTGAGCTTGTCGCATTTGTTTGTCCCTTCCTGTCCATGCATCTGTCAAAAGGTAATTTTAGAATTATAGTTGAATTGTCTTCTATAGCTTCCCCAAGCAGTTCATTCCTGATATAGATTACCCTCTGAGTGAAAAAGTTGTCCCGAAGGTCTCTCTTGCATCTCTCCCCTCTCACCTTAAAACTATGCCCTCTAGTTTTAGAATCCTTTACTCTGGGATAAAGGCTGTGAGCGTTCACTTTATCTATGCCCCTCATGATTTTCTATACTTCAATGAGGTCACTCCTCAGCCACCTATGCCCCAAAAAAAAAACTCCCAGCCTCACCGTCCTTTCCCTATAATTCTAGTCCGCAAGTCCCGGTACATCCTGGTGAACCTCTTCTGCATTTTTTCCAACTTAATGACATCTTTCCTGTAGCTGGTCTCACCTATGACTTGTACAGCTGGATCATAATGTCCCAATTTGTACTCAATGCACTTCCCAATGAAGGCAAGCATGCCAAATGCCTTCTTCATCACCCTGTCCACCTGAATAGCCACTTTCAGGGAACCATGCACTTGTACTCCTTGAGGCAACTGGTAGAGCCACTGCCTCACAGCACCAGAGACTCGGGTTCATCCTTAACTCGGGTGCTGTCTGTGTAGAATTTGAACATTCACTATGTGACTGCATGGGTTTCCTCTGGGTGCTCGTTTCCTTCCACACCCCAAAGACATGCAACATAACTGGCCTCTATAAATTGTCCCTAGAGTGCAGGGAGTGGATGCGAAAGAGGGATAACATACAGCTAGTGTGAATGAGCTGGTCAGTGTGGACACGGTTGGCCAAAGGGCTTGTCTCCATGCTGTATCTCTAATGTAAACTAAACTATTCCAGGATCTCTCTGTAGTACAACACACTCTAACACTTGTACAACATTTACTGTATAAGTCCTGTCCTGGTTTGGCATAACAAGGTGCAACATCTTACACTTGTCAGAACTAAATTCCATTTGTCATTCCTTGGTCCATCTTCCCAAATGATCTGGATCTTGTTATAAACTTAGACTTCCTTCCTCGCGGTGCATTACACCATCAATTTTAGTATTGTCTGCAAATTTACTAACTCTGTTAACTAGATTATCATCCAAATCGTTAATGAAGATAACAAACATCAGTGGGCCCAGCACCGAGCCTTGCGGGACTCCATTGGACACAGGCCTCCAATCTGAAAAGCAACGCTCCATATCAACCCATTGGCTCCTTCCTCCAAGGCAATTGCGAATTGAATTTGCTAGCTCACCTTGGATTCGTTGTGATATAGCCTTCAAAATTTTAATAATTTTCTCAGACAATGAATTTCAAAATTTCAGATCTTGATTCATTTCTCATCTGTTCATTTAAACAGAATTTAGATCTATGCATAAATGAGTTTTACATAAATGAAGCTTGTAGCGAGCCTCAGCTTTGTAAAACTTCGGGAACGTGTCTCCAGCATATTATGCAGTTTAATGTAGAGATACGCCATGGAAACAGGTCCTTCACCCCACCATGTACATGCTAACCAACTATCCTGCACACTAGTCAAGTCAAGTCAAGTCAAGTCAATTTTATTTGTATAGCACATTTAAAAACAACCCACGTTGACCAAAGTGCTGTACATCTGATTAGGTACTAAGGAAAAAAATGAAACATACAGTAGCACGCAAACAGTTCACAGCGCCTCCTCAATGAGCCTCAAACGCTAGGGAGTAGAAATAGGTTTTGAGCCTGGACTTAAAGGAGTCGATGGAGGGGGCAGTTCTGATGGGGAGAGGGATGCTGTTCCACAGTCTAGGAGCTGCAACCGCAAAAGCGCGGTCACCCCTGAGCTTAAGCCTAGACCGCGGACGATTTTACAATTTTTTTTTTACCGAAGCCAATTAACCCACAAACCTGTGCATATTTGGAGTGTGGGAGGAAACCGGAGTACCCAGGGAAAACCCACGCAGTCACAGGAAGAACGTACAAACTCCGTACAGACAGCACCCGTAGTCAGGATCGAACCCAGGTCTCTGGCGCTGCAAGGCAGCAACTCTACAGCTGCGCCATGGTGTCGTCCTTCAGGACAAAGGCTCGGTAATATCTGTGACAATTACTCACAGACATTTAATATTAACACCCCAATGATAACCTGTATGTGTTTTTCTTCATGATAAGAGTATTTTTTGCTTTGAAACAACAACTACTGTGTGGTCAGGGTCAGGAAATCAAGGTGGCTGGCATGTAGTGCAGTAGGCAGTGTTACTTCTTCAAATCTTCAGTGATATAGACGTGCTGTCTGAAGTTTCCATGTTCTCCTGATAATTACAAAACTATTGGGCAGGAACTTGGGAGAGTAAATTGGGAGCAGCTGTTATGGTCCATCAGCCATGTAAGAGTTGTTTAAAGAGCTGCTGATCAGTGTTCAGGACCAGCACCAAGATTGAAAAGGATGGCCATGTAAGGGAACCCTGAATGACGAGAGAGATTGTAAATTTGGTCAAAAAGAGAAAAGAAGCATATGTAAGGAAGAAAACAATCAGCCTGGGCTTTTGAGGAATGCAAAGAAAGTAGGAAATTACTCAAGCAGGGAATTAGGAGGGGAATTAGCAGCCATTAAATGGGCTGGGGAAGTCGGATTAAAGAGAATCCCAAGCCATTTTATACATACAGTACATTAAAAACAAGAGGGTTACTGGGGAGAGAATTCATGGATAGGAATTTTTTGCGTTTGGCAGAGAGTGGGCTAATTATGCACATGCCCAGGGCATATGAAGAGATGCAGACAGTTAAGTGAATGGGAAAGAACATGGCAGATGAAATACAACTTTGTAAAAATCCTTGCGCCTGAAATATAGGTTAGCATCCAGATGCAGCAGGAACTAGGAAGATAGATTGGAGCACGGAAGCAAGGATGTCTTACTATAATTGTCTGCTGCTTTGATGCACCGCACCTGTAGTGCTTGTACAGTTTCGGTCACCTTATTTCAAGAAGGATTGATTTTGCTGAAAAATGTGTAGTACAGGTTTAACAATAATTTGAGGGTTGGGAGGGCCATCCTAAGGAAAGATTAAGCAACATGAATTTTAGCACAGATTGTGCAAATAAGTAAAAGGGCAAATTTAATGTATTTTCATAGGAGAAGATATAAAATCGTTCTCGGACTGGAGAGAATTACATTTTATCGTATCAATCTTCAAAGGTTACTCCTGTCATTCTGTCCCAAGCAGAATTCAGGAACTGAGCACTGTTCATTGATTGCTTTCTCTCTCCACTGATTCCACCCATGTGTGCATTTATAAACGTGCAAATTGCCCATGATATCCGTTTTCCACACATTAGATCAAGATAAAGATTCAGATTCGATCAGCAACCATTACGAAATTGTCCTGCGTACTTCTAAGCATGATTCACATTTGCCTGGCATCAGCTTCACCGTTAATTACATTGATTATTATCTTGTGCATGTTTTGCCATTACTGGCAAAAAGTGAAGCTGTTTGGGAGAAACAACATTAGCTGTTCACTCAGAAAAAACGCCAGGAGTACAACATCAGTTTAGTTTAATTTAGTTTATTATTGCCATGTGTGCCGAGGTACAGTGAAATGCTTTTAATTTTGTGCTATCCCGTCAGCGGAAATGACTATACATGATTAAACAGAAACATAGAAAATAGGTGCAGGAGTAGGCCATTCGGCCCTTGGAGCCTGCACCGCCATTCAATATGATTACAGTTGTTATCCACAGTGTACAGATACAGGATAAAGGGTGTAATGTTTAGTGCAAGATAAAGTCCAATAAAGTCCAATTAAAGATAGTTCAAAGGTCTCCCATGAGGTTGATGGGAGGTCAGGACTGCACTCCAGCTGGTGTAGGGGTAGTTCAGCAGCTGGGAAGAAACTATTCCTGAATCTGGAGGTATGCGTTTTCAAACTTCTGTATGTCTTGCTTGATGGGAGAGGTGAGAAGAGGGAGTGGCAGAGGTGAGACCCGTTCTTGATAATGCTGGTGGCCTTGGTGAGGCAACGTGAAGTGAAGATGGAGTTTGGGAATTTGGGAATGAGAATATAATTAATGGGTCAGTCCTGTACACATCAATGTCGCACAATACCTTCCAGCTTCCCAGAGGAGGAGCCAGCGCTGCCCTCGCAGCTGTGGCTTGCCTTCAGTCCGTTTGTCTTTTGTGTTTTTTGTTGTTTTTGTCTGAATTGTAGTTTAAATATGATGTAGTGTTTGCGGTTGTGTGTTATGTGGGGGGGGGGGGGGGGGTGGGAACTGTAAGTAGAGTTGCTGCTTTACAGCGAATGCAGCGCCGGAGACTCAGGTTCGATCCTGACTACGGGTGCTGCACTGTAAGGAGTTTGTACGTTCTCCCCGTGACCTGCGTGGGTTTTCTCCGAGATCTTCGGTTTCCTCCCACACTCCAAAGACGTACAGGTATGTAGGTTAATTGGCTGGGTAAATGTAAAAATTGTCCCTAGTGGGTGTAGGATAGTGTTAATGTGCGGGGATCACTGGGCGGCGCGGACTTGGTGGGCCGAAAAGGCCTGTTTCCGGCTGTATATATATGAAATGATATGATATGATATGATATGATATGATTGTCTCTCCCGAACGGAGACCCGACCTTTGTTTTCTGGGCCGTGTCTCCGTTCTCACTGCGGCCTACCATTGGCCATGCACCTGGAGCTGGCGAGCTCCGGCTGGGACCACCCGGGCTCTGGTTCGCAGACTCACCACCTGCGGCGCTGGCTGCCTTCGGAGGCTGCGGGAGCGGCTGCGACTCATCTCCGGAGGCTCCGGCGGGGCCGCGTGGACGTCGGAAGCCCGCAGGCCCCTGGGTGGGGGCCGACATCCGGAGCTCCGGCAGCGTCTTCGCCCGCCCCGAATCGCGGGGCTTGAGTCGGCCCGCCGCGGACCTTTCACCGTCCGGCGCGGCCTGGAATAGGCCGCGGGATTTTCTCCACCCGGCGGGGGCTTCAATGTCGGGAGCCACGACCGCCCAGACGTGGCAACTCCAACAGCCTGACCGTGGGAGAAGACGGCAGGGGAAGAGAAAAAGACATTCTGGCCTTCCATCACAGTGAGGAGGTGACTGGAGGAGACTCACTGTGATGGATGTTTCTTTTGTTTGGTTTATGGTTGTATGTGTTATTGCATTTTTATTGCTTATTCTTATTGGTCTTATTGTTGAACTGCGGGTAATTTTTCATTTCACTACACATTTATGTGTATGTGACAAATAGATTGACTATTGACTATATTGACTATTGTTCAATGGCTGGAACCACGTTAAATAATTCACAGGAGCTCCCTTTACAGATTTCAGCTTTTAAAAAAAAAGGATATTGAGCAATATATAATAATTATTGGCTCCTTGATTAACACATGATTTGCGATGGCTTGAGGCCACTCTCAGGAGAGGAATTAATTACTCCAATTCATTGCACTGGACTGTGGGAAGGGATGTGAGGTGGTACCCAGCCACAATGGAGCATAAAGGGTCATAGAGTCATTCAGGCCCTTCAGCCAACCATGTCCATGCTGACCATTAAATACCTATCTAAATCAGTCCCATTTACCAGCACTTATACGTTCATAAGTTCATAGGTTCTCGGAGCAGAATAAGGTCATTCGGCCCATCATGTTTACTCTACTATTCAATTATGGCTGATCTATCCTCTCAACCCCATTCTCCTGCCTTCTCCCCATAAACCCGCACACCATTATTAATTCACCTTTACTAATCAAATACTGGAATAAATACCTAACTTATACTCCGATTCTTGTAATGTTAATTGTTGGTGGATAATTTATCTTCTTTACTTGAGGCATAAACAGTTGATCAAGCACTAGACCCACTGCCTGCATCGTCTTGGCAGTTCAAATGCTCACCCCTCCTTCCCTGCATTTTCCCTCAACTGACTGATTTTGGTGGGAATGTTCCTCAAGTGCCAACACGCTTCCCAGAGGTCACTGCAGCAATGATGCGACCTTTGCAAGCTCCGCTCATGGCTGCAGCCCTGAACTACATGAAATTCATTGTGTAGGAATGAACTGCATATGCTGGTTTACACCAAAGACAGGCACAAAATGCTGGAGTAACTCAGCGGGACAGGCAGCATCTCTGGAGTGAAGGAATGGGTGATGTTTTGGGTTGAGACCTTTCTTCAGACTGGCCATCTCAGTGCTGAAGCCTCCTCTTGAATGTCACTAAAACAAAGGAGCTGATTGTGGACTTCAGAAGGGCTAAACATCCAAGGACGTACACGCCACTGGAGATAAATGGGTCTATTGTGGATAGGGTGAGCGGTTTCAAATACTTGGAAGTCCGCATCGCAGAGGATCTGACGTGAGCAACGCACATTGCCGCACTGGTGGGTAAGGCTAAGCAGCGCCTTTACCACCTTAGACAACTGAGGAAATTCAGAGTGTCTCAGAGGATCCTTCATTGCTTCTACTCTGGGGCTGTAGAGAGCATCCTGTCCGGCAACATTACAGTCTGGTTTGGGAACAGCTCTGAACAGGACAGGATAGCCCTGCAGAGAGTAGTGCGTTCGGCAGAACGCACCATGGGAACTACACTCGTCCCCCTGCAGGACCTATACATCAGGAGGTGCAGATCCAGAGCAAGCAAGATCATGAGGGACCCGTGCCACCCCAGTAACGGACTGTTCCAGATGCTACGATCAGCTGTCACGCTGTGAAAACGGAGAGGATGAGACGGAGCATCTTCCCACAGGCCATCAGGACTGTCAACTTTTATAACCCCAGAGACTAAATGTTTGTCGACAATAATAGTAACTTATTAACTTTATTTATATGCTGTAACTGTAATTCTTTTTGTGCACAACCCGCAGGCATTGCCACTTTCATTTCACTGCACATCGTGTATGTGTATGTGACAAATAAATTTGACTTGACTTGACTTGACTTGACTTGAAATGGCAATGCATTAATTTTAACTGGCTCCACTCATTACACAATTTTATTGGCCAATCAGAATCGATGTGTACACCCCAGGCACCACATGTTTTCAAATCGATTGAACAATTTCTTGGCATCGGTCAATTATGGTAGAAATTGTTGAAAAGCACTATTAATCAACATTTAGAGTAGATCAATGCTTTCAGAAAAAGAGGTGCCATAGAAAAATATTTCAAGAATGTCTCTCAATTCCGATATTAGTACCACAGCTTAAAGAACAGCTTAGTTTATTAACAGCTTTATGATTTAATTTGGACATACAACCTCCAAATCTTATTACTGAGCAGACCTTATTATGGATTTCAAACTTGAATGTCAGTTTTGTGCATCGTAGGGATTTGTTTAAAAATTTGGAACTTTTCAAAGGTTAGTACCTTTGATAGATATCAATCAGATGTGGTTTTGACGTAGAAACGGAAATTTATAGCGTGCCTTTTTATGACTCAACCAAAGGTTTGCTACGCTGAATGCAGTGCAACAGATTCTTAACAGCTGCCGAGATGAATCTTCATCACAATTACTTGCTCTTGATAAAGTCTTTACATTGCGTCCAAGTATTAACTCAAGTAAAAACAGGTATGTTTAAATTTAACACTCAAAAATAAAACTAGTTCGGCAATTTTGCTGTTTCTAACTATGTTTTTCCACTAATATTATTCAAATGAATAGGTTTGAGGAAATACTGCCATAAATACCTAACTTATACTCTGATTCTTGTAATGTTACTTGTAATGTTGGTGGGTAATTTATCTTCTTTACTTGAGGCATGAACAGTTTATTGCTGTAAGTTGACTATTTCTTTCACTTAACAGTGGTCACAGAAGGAATCAAAGTCATCCAGACACCTTCAGAAATAAAAGCTTTTGAAGGAGAGACCATCCATATGCAATGCTCTTGTGAAAAGAGCAAAATGATAGAAAGTATCAGGGTAGTTTGGAAGAATGACTCAAAGGAATTTCTTCAGGTAACTTCATCGAATCCAGCTCACAGCAACAGAAGTTCATCTTCCATTAACGAAACAACAGCCCAGCTGAGAATTGAAAAAATTGTCCAACATGATTCAGGAATGTACGTCTGTCAAGTAATTGTTGAAATACCAGCACCGATTCAAAGAGGCTCTGGGAATGGAACAAAATTAACTGTGCAAGGTAAATCCCCACTAAAATTCTGTCGTTAAAACTTCACACAGAATACTTTGAGTATGTCTCAAACAAGTATTTTTAATCCTTTTTTATCAAAATGTGTCCTCGGATTTTTGAATGTAAAAGAACACCAATAGTTGATTTGTTAACATAAGATCAAAAGTATTATTTTCCTATCAGTATCCAATGTTAAAATGGTAGCAGCAATACTCAGAATTAAGAGTAGAAACTTCCTGGGCTTGATTTCAAAATTGTATGTGTTATTCTCAGTTTGAAACATTGAGCACAATTTCAGAATGAAAATACAGCAGCAATTGGTCAAGATGACAAGCTAAAAGGACAGGCTGGGACTTTCACAATGAATGGTAGAGCCTGGGGGAATATTGTTGAACAGTCACATGTATGGTGAAGTAAGTTTTTATCACATTGACCTTCATCAATGAGGTTATTCGAATAAAGAAATTGGGATGTTATGTTGCAGTTGTGCAAGATGTTGGCGAGTCTGCGTTTTGAATATGGTATTCAGTTTTAGTCACCCTGTAATAGGAAAGATGCTATTAAGCTGGAAAGATAGCAGAAAAGATTTACGAGTATGTTGCCAGGATTTGAGGATCTGAGTTATAAGGAAAAGTTGGGCAGGTTAGGACTTAATTCGTTGGTGTGCAGGTGACAGAGGGGTGATCATATAGAGGTATGTAAAATCACGAGGAGCGCAGACAGGGTGAAGGCATGAGGTCTTTTTCCCAGGGATTAGGGAATCAAGACCTAGAGTGCATAGGTTTAAGCAGGGAAGGAAAAGATTTAATAAGATCCCGAAGAGTAACTTTTTCACAAACAGGGTGGTATGTACATGGCAAAAGCTGCCAGAGGAACTGGTTGGGGCACGTCCAATAACAACATTTTGAAGGTATTTGGACAGATACATGGATAGTAAAGATTTGGAGAAATATGGAACTATCTTAGATGGGCATATTGGTTGGAATGGCGGAGTTCGGGTGAGAGGCCTGTTTCCATGGTGTGTGACTCTTTGATTCTAAGACATGAGACACTAGAGTAATCAGGATGAATAATGTAAATCTCAAATAAAACCAAGACAAGCAAAGGGAAAAGGCAGGTTGGAGTAATTTGACAGAAATATCTTTGAATATTTTCACCAATTCCCATTGTTATTTCACGGATGAAATGATATCACAGTACAGTTGTGTAGGAAAATAACTGCAGATGCTGGTACAAATCGAAGGTATCACAAAATGCTGGAGTAACTCAGCGGGTCAGGCAGCATCTCTGGAGAGAAGGAATGGGTCTCAACCCGAAACGTCACCCATTCCTTCTCTCCAGAGATGGTGCCTGAACCGCTGAGTTACTCCAGCATTTTGTGATACCTTCACAGTACAGTTAATTTCTTCAGGATTAAATATTACAAATGCTGAATACCGCAGATAATTTAATTTTAGATAAAACACCAAAAAACCTAGGTTGAAAGTACCTGGATGACTCCCATATGGAACGTCTCAATTAGCTACACATTCTCCTTTCATGCTCTAACCATGCTATGATTCTGTGAAAGATCCCAGTTGAAGATCCAGTGAGCAGTGCTTCAGTTTCCTCCCACGTCCTAGGGACATTTATGTTTGTGAGTTGATTGGAGATTACGAGTTGCCCCTATGTGAATGGGAGAATCTGGAAGAGAGGATCTTAATGCAGCGATATTAAAATGGGATTAATGACTGACTGAGTGTAATGACTACTGCGGACTCTGGGCCGAAGGGCTGTTTCTACACTATATGATCTGATGACTCTCCCTAAGTCCCTTCAGAGCAAACCCATGAAAAATAGAATTGAAAAATAGAAACGACTAATACAAAGAAAATGTGAATATTCAGAACTGTTCCACTTTATATTACTGATTACATTGTACAATCCAAACGATTAACAGTATTTTGGAAAATATAAATTCACAGGAACATGATACATATTTGTATTAATACAAATCCATGCACCATTATGATCAGAATATTGGTTGTTTTTGTAATCACAAATGGATATACAGATAGAGACAATGTCATTCAAAAGTTAATGAGATTAATATTTAAAATAGTGGAAAATACCAGGAGACGCGAAGAAGACAGTGAGCGGCAATATTTTAGATGCTCGCGTTGAGGAATCAACATTGCCATGTGTATGGGACCATTGACCTTGGTGCTGGAATTTTTATGATTACCTCTAGGGTAATTATGGTAATCTATGACATTACTTTTGAGTGGGAAATTATTCAATCAATAAAGCTTTGTTTATTTGTCAGATGCTTCCATAGTACCATCTGAATGACATATGCCATTTCATTATGCCCAAGGAAAACCTTGCGAATTTGAAGAAATCAAATACAATTTATATGCTAATATATTGTTTTGGCTACAAGTGAGAACAATCAACGGACAATAACATTCAATGTACTATTACGGAAAGATTTTTGGACTGAGAAGTGAATTTGTATAAAGCAATGTGGCATAAACAGATTGGGATTAAACACTTGTTTTGCATTCTGAAGATGCAGCAGACTAAAATAAAACAGTTTAATTTTCACTTTGACTAGACATAATTATGTTGCAACCAGTGGAAAGTGAAAATGGAGTAAGCTTGCGTACATAAAGTACACATAGATTTCTTGGTACAATTCAAAATGGTCAAGTGAATTCCTCTTTTAAAACTGAGTTTTCCTCTAAATAAAGGTGGAATTGTTTTGTGCCAATGCAAACTACATCTTAATTTCTGGTCGTGACAGGGTGATCTGGCATACCTGATCATAGTGTGTAATCCAAATGTATTAGAGAGATATATTGAAGGAGTAACAAAAGTACAGGAAGTTACCAGAGAAGTAATGTATACATTTCTATATTTTTCATTTGCCCTTCTTTACAGTAAGATTGTGCCTTTTGGATAATACTAATTGTAGTCACAAATGCATTTTTTCAATATTAGCACACAGATATTCAATATTGTAAAAAAACTAAATGCTGGAGAAACTCAGCAGGTCAGTGGAAGCAACTGAACAGACACCATTTTGGATTAGACTAAAAAAAGTGTGCCCCTCGTGAAGGTTTCGTTAAACTATGCTCATTTTGAAGAGCTTCACTGCAGTGAACACATTGCCTACTTTAAAGTAGGGGAGATTTAAATTTGTGGGAATAAGAACAAACTTATAAGAACAAACTATGCAAGTAACAAAACAACAAAGGGAGAGATTAAAATAGATGGTTTCATATAGAAGGTTGCAGGGAGGGTTGGAAGGTTGAAGGTATACTGCAAAATGCAGTAAAGAAAAGTTAGATCCACAAAACTTGATATACATTTTAAACAAAATTCCCTAACTGCTATGAAAGTTTACTGAACGCTTAAGTGTTGCTTTTTTCTGATGCATGGTTCAGTCCCTAGCCCTTAATCTAATTTTGGTATGCATCTTGCACTTTTCTGTTGTGATTTTGCAACTTGAATAGTTCACCAGAATTTTTCATGCGAATGTTAGGACTTTGAATCCATTAATTATTTTAAAACCCAAATCTGTGATCGCTTATCAGAATCAATGTTATCAAATAATCTGTCTAGCAAGCTTCTGCACTCAATATGTTATCTCAATTTACTGCAAGGTACTCTCAAATTCAGTCTACCTCTCTAAACATGGGTTTAAGATGAAATCAAAAATATCTTCCATTATTTGTGACAATCTGCTGGTGTCAAATTCTTTTATTGGGTCTTTGTATACTTTATTGCTTTATGCATTGGTTAACTATAATTGTAGGTGATGTAGCACTTTTGGCCAGAACATGCAAGCTTTTGACAATTTCTTAGATTTCTTAGCAACATTTTTTTTTTTCTCAGGCTGGTAGACAGAAGAACTTTTTAATTTTTATCGGACTGCTGACATTTTTGGTAGCTTGTCCATGTCTTATGAATATTTGGCTAGTCATCCTTCAGATCTGCCGCTCGCCAGATAAAAGTATCTCTTTTGGTCGAGAAATACTTGTGGGATCAGATTTTGCAATGTTAATTTGCAAACTATGGCCCTCTATGTATTGAATCTTTATCTCATTTTGAACTGTGAACATTGTGAACAATTGATTGAAATTTCTAGTCAATGCAAGAGTCATCAGAGAACTAAGTAAAATCAAATGTGAATTGTCTCATTAAGCTCAATATTAAACTTATCTGTTGTTATCTAGGCTGAACTATCATAATACTTTTGCAAGACAATAGCACAATAATAGAAGAAATAAAAGAAGGTTTTACTTTCTGTCATCAAAGATGCGTTTGGACACAGATGCATTTAACAAAGAAATGTGATTTAAAACCATTACAAATTTAAACATGATAAGGTCGTTGTTCAAGAATATAAACAAATAATAACATTTTTCTAAATATTAGACAACAGAAATATAAATTACTGAATTTTGGAATTAGTGGGAATTCAATTATTGCTGTAATTATGATCAACAGTTAAGTCAATGCATAGTTCATTTCATGAAGTCAATTGGTTGCTGTGGAAAAGGGTGCTTTATGTTTCCCTCAAGTTACTTGAGTTTCATGTTGGGCTTCCTATTTTAATTGACCTCTGGCCCCATTCAGAATATTTTTATTCTTACTGACCAGGATTATTAATCTACTGTAGATTAATTAAGGGTAGTGTAAAATCAACATTCATCAGATTCAGTTTAAAATATACCCCCGGCTGTTTTAATTTACAACTTTTTTAATCTGTCCTTCATTATTCCCCCAGTTTTTTTTCCATTTTTACTTGTATTTATGATGATCTGCAGGAGTCAATTTGCATTCAACAAGATTTAACAAGGGCACCAAAGGTTAAGGGGGGAAGACAGGAGAATGGGGTTGAGAGGGAAAATAGATCGGCCATGATTGAATGACGGAGCAGACTCAACAGATCGGCCATGATTGAATGACGGAGCAGACTCAACAGATCAGCCATGATTGAATGACGGAGCAGACTCAACAGATCGGCCATGATTGAATGACGGAGCAGACTCAATTGGCTGAATGACCTAATTCTGCTCTTATGTCTTATGATTTTTTGGTTCTGCAAACATGGATGTGTTAAATCAGGAATCTCCAAACTATGGCCCGTGGGCCACATTCGACCCGCCACGGGATTTTATCCAGCCCGCGGCAAGCTTAGGCAGCGGGGACTGGAGGCAAAAGCTGAGGCAGAACCTAATCCTGGTCACCGGAGAGCAGATCACCACCGACCCAGAGCCGGGACAAGGCGAAAGATCGCAGCGCCCCCTCGAAACTTCCCTCCTCGCGGGAGAGCGGGGAGGGGGAGGGTGTCAGTGGGTGCTGCTCCCTCCCTCTCTCTCCCCTCTCCCAGAGCCAGCGAGATCTGCGCCGCTCCTCCACTCTCTTCTCCTTCGAACGCAGCGAAATACAAACAATCACAAGTGAAACTTCCCTCCACGCCGCTGCCGCTCACCCCGGGGATGCGGGGCTTCCGAACAACAACTACACTTGTGTTTGTTCTTATTTCGCTGCGTTAGACGGGGATGGGGAAGAGAGTGGAGCAGCGGTGCAGATCTCGCTGGCTCTGGGAGAGAGGGAGAGGGGAAAGAGAGGGTGAGAGGGAGAGAGAGAGAGAGGGAGGGAGCAGCACCTGCAAGTAGCGGCGCTCCTTCACTGGACCCCCTGACACCATCCCCCTCCCCGCGCTCCCGCTCTCACCCGCTGCTCCCTCTACCCCGACTCTCTCCCCCCTCTCTCTCCCCCTCTCCCCAACCCCCCTTCCCCCCCACTCTTCCCCCCCACTCTTCCCCCCCCACTCTTCCCCCCCCACTCTTCCCCCCCCCACTCTTCCCCCCCCACTCTTCCCCCCCCACTCTTCCCCCCCCACTCTTCCCCCCCCCCACTCTTCCCCCCCACTCTCCCCCCCCCACTCTCCCCCCCCACTCTCCCCCCCCCACTCTCCCCCCCCCACTCTTCCCCCCCCCACTCTCCCCCCCCCCACTCTCCCCCCCCCCCCACTCTCCCCCCCCCCACTCCCCCCCCCCACTCTCCCCCCCCCACTCTTCCCCCCCCACTCCCCCCCCCACTCTCCCCCCCCACTCTCCCCCCCACTCTCCCCCCCCACTCTCCCCCCCCACTCTCCCTCCCACTCTTCCCCCCCCACTCTCCCCCCCCCCACTCTCCCCCCTCCCACTCTCCCCCCCACTCTCCCCCCCACCACTCCCCCCCACCACTCTCCCCCCCACTCTTCCGCTCCCCACTCTTCCACCCCACTCTCCCCCCCCCACTCTTCCACCCCCACTCTCCCCCCCACTCTTTCCCCCCACCACTCTCCCCCCTCTCTTCCCACCCCTCCCTCCCCCTCCCCCCACTGTCCCCCCCACTCCCCCCCACCCCCACTCTCACCCCTACCACTCCCCCACCACTCCCCCCCCCACTCTCCCCCCCACTCTCCCCCCCACTCTCCCCCCCACTCTCCCCCCACTCTCCCCCCCACTCTCGCCCCCACTCTCCCCCCCACTCTCCCCCCCACTCTCCCCCCCACTCTCCCCCCCACTCTCCCCCCCACTCTCCCCCCCACTCTCCCCCCCCCCCCCCACTCTCCCCCCCACTCTCCCCCCCCCCCACTCTCCCCCCCCACTCTCCCCCCCACACTCTCCTCCCCCCTCTCCTCTCTCCCCCTTCCCACTCTCTCTCCCCCTATCTCCCCCCCCCCCCCACTCTCTCCCCCCTCTCCCCCCCCCCCTCTCTACCCCTCTCTCTCTCCCCAGTGGTGGTCACTCTACCCCTCTCTCTCTCCCCAGTGGTGGTCACTCTACCCCTCTCTCTCTCCCCTCTCTCCCCCCCCCTCTCTCTCCCCCTCTCTCCCCCCTCTCCCCAACCCCCCTTCCCTCCCCCTCCCCCCCACTCTTCCCCCCCCCACTCTTCCCCCCCACTCTTCCCCCCCCCACTCTCCCCCCCCCACTCTCCCCCCCCCACTCTCCCCCCCCCCCACTCTCCCCCCCCCACTCTCCCCCCCCCCACTCTCCCCCCCCACTCTCCCCCCCCCACTCTCCCCCCCCACTCCCCCCCCACTCTCCCCCCCCCACTCCCCCCCCACTCTCCCCCCCCCACTCTCCCCCCCCACTCTCCCCCCCCCACTCTCCCCTCCCCACTCTCCCCTCCCCACTCTCCCCCCCCACTCTCCCCCCCACTCTCCCCCCACTCTCCCCCCCACTCTCCCCCCCACTCTCCCCCCCCACTCTCCCCCCCCACTCTCCCCCCCACTCTCCCCCCCACTCTACAATAGACAATAGACAATAGACAATAGACAATAGGTGCAGGAGTAGGCCATTCAGCCCTTCGAGCCAGCACCGCCATTCAATGCGATCATGGCTGATCACTCTCAATCAGTACCCCGTTCCTGCCTTCTCCCCATACCCCCTCACTCCGCTATCCTTAAGAGCTCTATCCAGCTCTCTCTTGAAAGCATCCAACGAACTGGCCTCCACTGCCTTCTGAGGCAGAGAATTCCACACCTTCACCACCCTCTGACTGAAAAAGTTCTTCCTCATCTCCGTTCTAAATGGCCTACCCCTTATTCTCAAACTGTGGCCCCTTGTTCTGGACTCCCCCAACATTGGGAACATGTTATCTGCCTCTAATGTGTCCAATCCCCTAATTATCTTATATGTTTCAATAAGATCCCCCCTCATCCTTCTAAATTCCAGTGTATACAAGCCCAATCGCTCCAGCCTTTCAACATACGACAGTCCCGCCATTCCGGGAATTAACCTAGTGAACCTACACTGCACGCCCTCCATAGCAAGAACATCCTTCCTCAAATTTGGAGACCAAAACTGCACACAGTACTCCAGGTGCGGTCTCACCAGGGCCCGGTACAACTGTAGAAGGACCTCTTTGCTCCTATACTCAACTCCTCTTGTTACGAAGGCCAACATTCCATTGGCTTTCTTCACTGCCTGCTGAACCTGCATGCTTCCTTTCATTGACTGATGCACTAGGACACCCAGATCTCGTTGAACTCCCCCTCCTCCTAACTTGACACCATTCAGATAATAATCTGCCTTTCTATTCTTACTTCCAAAGTGAATAACCTCACACTTATCTACATTAAACTGCATCTGCCATGTATCCGCCCACTCACACAACCTGTCCAAGTCACCCTGCAGCCTTATTGCATCTTCCTCACAATTCACACTACCCCCCAACTTAGTATCATCTGCAAATTTGCTAATGGTACTTTTAATCCCTTCGTCTAAGTCATTAATGTATATCGTAAATAGCTGGGGTCCCAGCACCGAACCTTGCGGTACCCCACTGGTCACTGCCTGCCATTCCGAAAGGGACCCATTTATCCCCACTCTTTGCTTTCTGTCTGTCAACCAATTTTCTATCCATGTCAGTACCCTACCCCCACTACCATGTGCCCTAATTTTGCCCACTAATCTCCTATGTGGGACCTTGTCGAAGGCTTTCTGAAAGTCGAGGTACACCACATCCACTGACTCTCCCTTGTCAATTTTCCTAGTTACATCCTCAAAAAATTCCAGTAGATTTGTCACGCATGATTTCCCCTTCGTAAATCCATGCTGACTCGGAATGATCCCGTTACTGCTATCCAAATGCTCAGCAATTTCGTCTTTTATAATTGACTCCAGCATCTTCCCCACCACTGATGTCAGACTAATTGGTCTATAATTACCCGTTTTCTCTCTCCCTCCTTTCTTAAAAAGTGGGATAACATTTGCTATCCTCCAATCCACAGGAACTGATCCTGAATCTATAGAACATTGAAAAATGATCTCCAATGCTTCCACTATTTCTAGAGCCACCTCCTTAAGTACTCTGGGATGCAGACCATCAGGCCCTGGGGATTTATCAGCCTTCAGTCCCATCAGTCTACCCAAAACCATTTCCTGCCTAATGTGGATTTCCTTCAGTTCCTCCATCACCCTAGGTTCTCCGGCCCCTAGAACATTTGGGAGATTGTGTGTATCTTCCTCAGTGAAGATACAAAAACATTCAGGATAAAAAACAAAATGGTAGAAATGAACAATCTCGGAGAAGTTACCAAGTGAGTCCAACAGGATTGTAGCAATGAATATTAAAACAAATTGAGGATATGGGAACAGATATCATAACACATATATAACAGTTCATTAGAGAAGGTTCTGATACTAAAGGACAAATGAACAGTTAAAATATTACTATTTGTATTTGAAAAGGGAGATGGAACAAGTACCCAGAACAATGAACCATTTGAATTATTGTCAGGAAGAGGAAAGCTAATGGAATTATAGATACATCAGGAAAACATCTTGATACCAAAAATAATAAAAGTTAGAATGGATTTTAAGAGAAGATTGTACTAACAATGTCTCGCTGTACCTCACTTCACATGACAATAAACGAAACTAAAAATCAATTGAAGTGGCAGAATGTATAAAGTATGAGATATATATTTGCACTACTAAAGAACAAGATGGTAGACTCATGAAGGGAGTAACAATATAATTTATAACAATATAATTAGATATTAATGGAGATAAGACTTTTCTTTGCCTTCCATCACAGTGAGGGTGTGCCTGGAGCAATCACTGTGATGGCTGTTTGTGTTAAAAATCATAATTGTGTGTCTTGTGTTCTTTATTGTTTACTGCCGGACCCTGACGTGAGAGGACGCTGGCGCTATTTGTTCGCCGCTTCTCCGTCAGGACAGTTCGTTTGTTTGTTTTTATGTCTTGACTGTTTTTGTAAAGCGTCTTTGAGCATCTGGAAAAGCGCTATATAAAATAAATGTTTATTATTATTATTATTATTATAATTGTGATTATATTGGAAAATTGCCTCAGTGCTTGTAAATTTGGGAGTCCTGCCCTCATTAATGGCATTACATACCTGGTTATTTCTTTCTTCCTTTCCATCTTAAGTCAAAGTGTGTGGATTTGGAGGATTGGAGGCAAATAGCGTACAAAACAGAAAGCATAAAGTTATGGATGAAGGTAGCTACTTCGACCAGCAAAAGATAGCAAGTAATATTCTAAGGGCCATATCGATTGACATAGTTATTGCATTGTACAGTAATGGCTTAGAATGATAAATTTCAAACTTGTTGGTGTATTTAGAATAATGGAAGATAGCATATAAATATAACACTGCGTTACTAAGTTAGCAAAGTGAACGTGTAACTGGCAAGTATCTTTGATGTACTGTAGTTCAGTGTGCGGTGATTTCTTCTGATAGGAAGAGCAGAGGATCAAAGAGAGCTGGTGGTTCCACACGTCACTAATATTGGCCAAAACATTAAAATTATATATATAGAAATATATATATTTAATGTGCTATATCATTTATAAGCATGGTAAAGGAGATAGTGGAGGAGAGGTGGGGATAGTGGGGGAGGAACAGCTAATAGGAGATGCAACACCTGTCCCTTTATCTCCCCCCTCAACTCCATCCAAGGACCCAAACAGTCTTTCCAGGTGAGATAGAGGTTCACCTGCACCTCCTCCAACCTCATCTATTGTATCCGCTGCTCTAGATGTCAACCTCTTTACATCAGCGAAACCAAATGCAGGCTTGGCGATCGTTTGCTCAGTCCGCCTTAACCAACCTGATCTCCCGGTGGCTGAGCACTTCAACTCCCCCTCCTACTCCCAGTCTGACCTTTCAGTCATGGGCCTCCTCCAGTGCCATAGTGAGGCCCACTGGAAATTGGAGGAACAGCACCTCATATTTCGCTTTGGCAGCTTGCAGCCCAGCGGCATGAACATTGACTTCTCCAACTTTAGATAGCTCCTCTGTCCCTCTCTTCCCCTCCCCTTCCCAGTTCTCCCTCTATCTTCCTGCCTCCACCTATATCCTTCCTTTATCCCGCCCCCCTGACATCAGTCTGAAGAAGGGTCTCGACCCGAAACGTCACCCATTCCTTCTGTCCTGAGATGCTGCCTGACCTGCTGAGTTACTCCAGCATTTTGCGAATAAATACCTTCGATTTGTACCAGCATCTGCAGTTATTTTCCTAAGCTAACAGTGGGGTGAGGGCTGATGATACTAGGGAGTGGATTGGGAGCTTTGATTACCTCTTGTCTGCTGGTCAGGAGTTCATTTCAAGAAGGCCAATCCTAAGAAGCAGAAATTTTAAGCGTTTGCTTGGTTCACATCTGAACTGTTGTGCATATTTATGGTCTTCGTAAATTTATAAAAAAGATAATGTTAGAGATGGTGTTAAATAATTAATTAGAAATATAAAAGAACTGGAAGGGCATACTTGCAACAATGAGTTGAACAGGCTGGAACACTTTGGAAAACAAACGGCTGAGTGGGGAGGTGGAGGTAAATTAAGAAAGATTAAGAAAGATTTTAGTAGGTTGAGATGAAGAAAGATTTTAGTAGGTTGAAAATGGAAAAAAATGCTTTCATGTGGAATAATGCATAACTAAAAGTCAGTCATTAATAAACCCAATAGAAAAGTTAGGAGAATTTTCTTCATGCCAAGCAGTGGTAAGAATTGAATGCACTAAATAACATAGGATTTGAGATAAATATCATGAGGTGTATTTTTAAGGAGATGTTAGATCAGCGCATGAGGAAGAAATAAAGAAACAGAGAAAAATGCTCATACGTTTGGATGAAAGAGAATGGCAGAAGATTCATGGAGCACATACACCATCATAAAGTGCTTGAGGTCGAAGGACCCATTTTTATGCTATAAAATACATCAGCATTCTTAGTTTATCATATCATATCATCATCATATCATCATCATATCATATATATACAGCCGGAAACAGGCCTTTTCGGCCCTCCAAGTCCGTGCCGCCCAGTGATCCCCGCACATTAACACTATCCTACACCCACTAGGGACAATTTTTACATTTACCCAGCCAATTAACCTACATACCTGTACGTCTTTGGAGTGTGGGAGGAAACCGAAGATCTCGGAGAAAACCCACGCAGGTCACGGGGAGAACGTACAAACTCCTTACAGTGCAGCACCCGTAGTCAGGATCGAACCTGAGTCTCCGGCGCTGCATTCGCTGTAAAGCAGCAACTCTACCGCTGCGCTACCGTGCCGTTTAGTTAAGAGATACAGAGTGGAAAGAGGCTCTTTGGTCCACCGAGTCCACACCGACCACTGATCACCCGCACATTAGTTCCATATTATTCTACTTTGCATTGTATACAAAACGGGCAATTTACAGAAGCTGATTAACCTACAAACCTTCTCACCTTTGGAAAGTGGGAGGAAACTGGAGCACCCAGAGAAAAGCCACATGGTCACAGGGAGAACTTGCAAACTCCACACAAACAGCACCCATAGTCAGAATTGAACCTGGGTCTCTGATGCAGTGAGGCAGCAGGTCTACTGCTGTGCCACTGTGCTGCCTCAGTAATCTATGTGCTTGTTGTTAATAGCATCATGGATAGCTTTAATAATTCCTAATTAAGCTTTAATTAGGTATTCATTACTTCAAAATGTTTTAGATTTTTATTTGGATATAGTAACCATTATACATCTTCCTGACATAAAGCTGTTTGAATCTTGGTACACCTCAAATGTCATTAGGTTCGTTCAGTAATGTACTTGGCTTCTTTAAATAAACCCTGTGGTGCAACTTCTGTGTCCAACATAAAATTAACATTTCTGTTGTTGGTTTGAAAGTCAACTAAATGTTCACTATACCTTCAGGGATGGAATGCATTGTTGAAATATTCTCACTCTCAAAGTTCTTTTCTTCATCAGCTGAGAATGATTCTGGTTTAGTTTGATAATTTTATTACAACCATGTAGAGACTTTAGATACAAATCTGATTCCTGTTGGGAAGGTTGGGCATTCATATTCACAAGGACTAAAGAACACAATTTTGGCTGACACTCCATTAAAGTGCTCCCATGTAAATAGAGGCATAGAGGCATATACAGCATGGAATCAAGCCCTTCAGCCCAATTCGTTCATGCTGACCGTTGCCCCATCTACGTTAAGGCCATCTGCCTGCATGTCCCTTCTCCCTCTCAACCTTTTCCATCCATGTACCTGTCCAAGTATCTTTTAAATGCTGTTATGGTATCTGCCTCAACTCTCTCCTCTGGCAGCTCATTTGTGTGGGAAATTATGTCTCAATAGCTCGACTGAGGTTTTTTGAGGGGTTGACCAAGGACTCTAATGACAGAAGAGCAGAAGATGTTACTTCATGAACTTCAGAAAAGCGTTTAAAAGGCCCCACACATTAGGTTGGTCTTGAAAGTTAAAACACATAGGATCCAGGGTGAGCTTGCATTTGGCTGTAAAATTGGCTTGTAGCAGGAGGGTGTTAATGGAGGGTAATGGTTTTTCAGATTGGAGGCCTGTGACTAGTGGTGTGCAGCAGGGATCGGTGCTGGGTTCCCTGTTGTTTGTCATATATATATTAATAGTTTAAATAGGAATGCAGTGACATGATTAGTGATTTTGCAGATGACATCAACGTTGACTGTCTCGTACACAGTGAAGATTATCTTAGGTAACAAAAGGATATTGATCAACTCGGAAAGCGAGCAAAGAAATGGTGGATAGAATTTAACAATTGGACAAGTGCAAAGTGATGCACTTTGGAAAGTTAAGCCAGGTATGGAGATGTACTGTGACTGGCGGAGCCCTGGGGTTAGTTCTTTGAAAGCGACCACTTGGGATACAAATACATAGTCCCCTGAAAGTGGCAACATAGGTGGACAGGAAGGGAAAGAAGGCATATGGCTGACCTGCCTTCAGCAACTGAGGCACTACAAGAGTTGGGATGTTAAGTTACAAAATGTTGGTTAGGCTGCACGTGGTAAGGCTGCACTTGAAGTACTGCATGCAGTTCTGGTTGCCACATTCAAGGAAATAAGTGGTTAAGCGAGAGAGGGAGCAGAAATGATTCACAAGGAGGTTCCTCGGATTGTGGGGCATGAGATATAAGGATAGGCTAGTTCTGTTTTCCCTTGTGCATGAGAGGCTGGGAGGTGACATGGCAGTGATATATAAAATTAAGAGAGGCATTGATGAATAGTCAGAGTCTGTTTCCCTCGGAAGTCTGCTTCCCATGGTTGGGATGTGTAAAACTAGAGGGCATAGGTTTCGGGCAAGAGGGAGGAAGTTTAAAGGGGATCCGAGGAGTTTTTAAAATAAATAATGAGTAATAGGTGAAATATTTTATTTTTAATTTCTGATTTCCAGCGTCGTTAGTATTTGGTTTTCATATATGTTTTTCCGCATGTTCCTCATTAGTGTAAGTCTCGTGATGATGGGGCCTCGGGGGTGGTGAAGCCTCAGGGTGGCGGCAATGCCTCGCGGGTCGATCCCTGGTCGACGAGAGCGAGGAGGACCGCCGTGAGGGGGGAGGGGAAGAACAATGGAGGACCCGTCATGGGGGGGACCGCCGTGGGGGAGGTGGGGGGAGAAAGGACAATGGGGACCTGGCATGGGGGAACTGGGGGGGGGGGGGGACACAAAAGGAGGAGCTGGCGTGCTTTGTGACTTTGTCAGCGCCGTAGGTGGCCACTATTTGTATACATTGGGTAGACAAGCAAAGAATTTCCCTGTGCCTAGTCACATGTGACAGTAAAGTATTCCTATTCCTATTCCAATTCCTATCTACTCCTTGTGTAATCTATGAACTGTTCTGGCGCTCGCTGGTCTTAAGGTTTTCGCCAGTATCCTGTTAGATTGATTTGTGATTATTTTATGCTTACAGATTCTCATTGTGGTCTTGTCCTTAAGTGGAAATATCTTTTTTTGTTGCCTATCCTAGCATGCCCTTCTATAATTATAATGACCATTATTAGGCTCACATCTCAGATCTAAATCTTAATTCCATTTCATGGGTGTTAGTTCCAAAACCCTTAAACACCTCTGCTGAACTAAAATCTGCCAAGCTCAATTGTTATATTTGGTATGAACCCTGCATTCAAACGCATTTTGTAAAGAGATTTCTAAATGACCCCAACTCTCTCTATAAGGAAATATTCTTAGCAACCAACCTTAAGCAACTTGTTCTAAATTTTTAGTTGAATTCTCATTCTGCTGCCCCACTTGCTATCAAGTCAACACTCCATTGGACAATTTGAAGACCATAATATTATCCACAAAGAGAAAATAAACAGTCTGTGCCATTTCTCAACTTAATGCATTCAGCTTTATCCTTCATTGACAACTTTTAAGTGTAAAATAATTAGTTTATATTGTACATTACAATTTTTTTTTGATAATTATGATTGTACAAATGTTGATTTACTCAAATAAAGGTACCAATTGAAGTGCTGAATACCCCTTACAAGGTTTACAATATCATCAGTATAAATTAATTAATTTATCTATGGCACATCTTCACGGGCTGAATGTTAAATCAATTTCCACAGATTGTTGTTCAAGGGCACTCTTGCTAGCTTCATCAATATTCACATTTTACTAAGAAACAATCATTTAAAATCATCACAGATTCAGAATTATCTAAATAATCTTCAAATTAAATGTAATCCTGTTTTGGAAATGTCACAATATTCACAATAACATTATAAATTATATTTAATTCTTTATTTTGTTCCTCTCAACAATAGTTTAGATTAATTTAATTTTATTTGATAACTTTGAAACCTTTGTTTTCTCTAGCAAATGTGAACCACAGCCCTAAATTTGGTGCAGTGGTACTGTTGCTGATATTGGTTCCTGCAATTATATATTATAAGCAACAACAGAAAAGGAAAACAAATGCAAGAGCATCAGGTATGTGACAATTAATAATTGTTAAGAACAAAAAAATGGTTTCCAAACTGAAAGCAATGGATCACAACTACATTATGATGTGCGGCCTAAAATGCATTGACACCATACAGATCATGTCACCTCATCTTCTCTCTTTATTAATTTAACTCCTGCCATTTCCTTTGAGGTTCGACACAAATAAAGGTATTAAGTCTGCAGTGGAGGAATTCGGTTTTGATTTATTGTCACATGTATCAAGGTACAGTGAAAAGCTTTGACATGCTATCGAGACAGATCAGATGTACCATACATAGATACAATCGAGTCAAACTCAAGGACAATAGAAATGGTCTTTTGTTTTGGTTGTCCCAGTGACCACAGAAAAGCATAATTGAAAGGGATCTCTTTTAATATTGGAAAATCTTTACCCAAACTCTGGATGACCTACATTTTATACTTTCTTAATACCGAGAACGAGGACATTTGACCCACTTATCTTCCTGGAACTTATTCTCCCTCACCTGCCAATGAATTGTACCCCAGGCCCAATTTTCTTCCCAATTACATTCAGGCAATTCGCAGCAGCTAATTAACCTTAAGGGTGTGGCAGAAAACCAGAGCATTCAGGAAAACCCACACAGACAGCATCCGAGTTGTGTCAAACCTGGGCTGATAGTGTTGTGGGACAATCTTCCCTACATTCCAAGTACTTTGGGATTACAACAGAGTATTTCATTATAATATAATTGGCACAAACTCCCTTGATTTGTTAACTGTAAATTTGTGTCATGTCAGAGGTGTTTCTGTTCAACCGTTGGAATATTGCCAGAATTACAGAAGAAACTTGTTTGCAGGTGTGAGCAGGGATTCTACCAATCGTCTGGCAAGGTAACTGCAATGGAATGCCAAAAGTTTTTAAAAAACAGGCACTTCTCAAACAATGCTTAATTATACACCTGAAATCTGCTTACAATTATAATATTTTAGATATTATTAGTCCAGAACCTCCTGCCAATAGTGAGCGAACTGCATTTTCCATTCACACTGCCTATATTCTCCACACGTTTAGATTGCACTTACCCTCAGATGAGCTTTGAGCAGCAATTTTCTTGATGAGGGAGACTTCAGCAAGAATCTGATCATTCCAGAGCTGTGCTGTCAAAATGCTCAAACTCTCCTGCTTTCCGAGATGTACACAAATTATTAGGAACTGATTAAAATACTGAACACTTTCACAATTAAATACTAAAAGAGGCATATTTAAACAATGAGAAGCTTAATTAATAAAAATAATACATTTTAAAAAGATGCATTTTTTTCCTTTCTATTTCTAAATGAATGGTTTAGGTTTAGGTTTATTATTGCCATGTTTTGGTGAAAAGCTTTGTTTTGTATGCTATCCAAACATATCAGATATACTACGCGTAAATACAAACAAGTCAAACTCCAGTACAATAGATGGAGCAAAGGGGAAAATTGCAGAATTTAGTTCTCAACATTGTAGTGCAACAGTTCCACAGACAAAGTTCATTATCAATAATGGGTTAGAGGTGAATCGGACGGTACCCTAGCTCATGGAAGGGCCGTTCAGAAGCCTGATGACAAAGGGGAAGAAGCTACACCTGGTGGAGGACCAGCAACCAATTTCCCCAGTCAAAATGCCCGGTATTTGCAGGAAATGAGCGGTGTCTTCCTGGATTCCACAAGAAGTTTATTGGCAGAGCTTTGTCAGCATAAAGCCATCAAACCACTTTCAAGAAGTTCAGGATGCCTGTTCCATGCAGATTTGCATGAGAGCGAACTTCCCAATATTTACGTTGGTAAATGCCTTTGGTTTCACACAAAACCACTGGAATTTCTCAGGGAAATCCAGCCAACAGTTTGAAAACAGGGGACAGCAATATCATAGTCATATATTTTTTCTGTTTCATATGAGTTTGTTTTTAATATTTTATTCATTGTTAACTGCAATTTTTCCAGCACAAATAACTATGCTTTGCATTCTGATGCCCATTTATACTGGATAATAATATTTATTTTATAATTAACTTATAAAGTTATTTTTATTATTTTGGATCTGAAATGATATTAGCTTAGCAAAGACAAATTATCAAACATGTTAGAGGTTTGATCTGTAAAACAACATCTTTCTAGTGTGGTATTTATTCACAAAATGCTGGAGTAACTCAGCAGGTCAGGCACCAACTCAGGAGAGAAGGAATGGGTGACGTTTCGGGCCGAGACCCTTCTTCAGACTGATGTCAGGGGGGTGGGACAAAGAAAGGATATAGGTGGAGACAGGAAGATAGAGGGAGAACTGGGAAGGGGGAGGGGAGGAGTGGGACAGAGGAACTATCTAAAGTTGGAGAAGTCAATGTTCATACCGCTGGGCTGCAAGCTGCCCAAGCGAAATATGAGGTGCTGTTCCTCCAATTTCCGGTGGGCCTCACTATGGCACTGGGGAAGGCCCATGACAGAAAGGTCAGAGTGGGAGGGGAAGTTGAATTGCTCAGCCACTGGGAGATAAGGTTGGTTAAGGCAGACTGAGCGAAAGTGTTGAGCGAAACGATCGCCGAGCCTGCGTTTGGTTTCGCCGATGTAAAGAAGTTGACATCTAGAACAGTGGATACGATAGATGAGGTTGGAGGAGGTGCAGGTGAACCTCTGTCTCACCTGGAAAGACTGTTTGGGTCCTTGGATAGAGTTGAGAGGGGGGGGTAAAGGGACAGGTGTTGCATCTCCTGCGGTTACTCCAGCATTTTGTGAGTAAATACCTTCGATTTGTACCAGCATCTGCAATTATTTTCCTACTCTTTCTAGTGTGGTGGAGTCATAGATTACAAATTAAACTGAGGACATACATGAAATGGGATCACAGCAAAGTAGCCGGGACAGGAAATGCAGATTGCACTGTGTAGCAAGGCAAACCTTATTTTTGAGTCTTTATGAACAGTTGTGCACGTACATCACATTGCAAAACAAATTTGTAAGCAATTATCATTATGTAACATCTGACTATTGAAGTGGAATCTGACACTGTTCATATTGTAAGTAATGCAAGAACATCGATCCCACTCACCAGTAAACATTGTGGTTTTGCACATTGTTGTGTCGTGCTGAATGCATATCTGAGGTGGACCTTGTTTGCACAGTTTAGTGAGTCTAGGCGAGTATGTGGTTTGAGCCTTCTTTCGTCCGCCCTTGTTTATTCTGACCTCCGATACTCTTCAGCCCCAGCCACCTCCAGTTTACTCTCCATCCCAATGTATTGTGCAGCCTCAAGATTAGCTCTGGTGAGGGATGGGCTGATGTTTGGAGATTGTATGGAATGTGTATGTTTACAGAATATAGTTTTAATGCCAGTAGCATAAAAACTATATTCTATAAACATACACATTCCAAGCAATGAATCTGCTCAAAAGTTATGATTTTTTTTGTGAACTGTGGACTCTGCTGCAGATATTTAGCTCAGGACAAAGTACCTAATCTCAGGGCCGTGTCCTGAGACAATGAGGATTTATTTCCCAGCTCTAGTCTTAACATTAATGCGCCATAGATGAAAAGATATCATGGTAGTCCCATTTTGGGACTAATTTTCCATGAACGCGAGTTCAAATCGCATCAAGTAATTAAATTAAATCTAGTTTTTTTAAAAAATCTAGTCTTATTATTGGTAGTATTGATGGACTGGATTGTCATTACAAAAACAAAAAGTTGTTTCGTGCAGGTCCTTAATTAATGAAAGAAATTTGTTGCCTTTACTGAGTCTGGCCTAAGTAACTCCTGACCAACCAACGCAGAACCAATTCTGCACCTATCACTTATGACTTATGATCTTAGGTGAATCTTAATGACTTCTCTCAGCTCAGAGGCAATCAGAGATGGACAATAAATATTGATATTCCCATTGCCATTAACTCCCTGTGAATGAAAAATAATATATATTTTTTTAATCCAAACTCTGCTATTTTCATTCCTGGTAAATCTATGGCAGAAGTCCCAAGGAAATTCACATCCAGTTATATTTGATCAGTCTTCACAATTTTTCGGATTCTTCGTGCAATGAAGCCTGATTTGGATCTTTTATGGTGGGCTTCAATCTATTCCAGCACCATTGCTTCTCAGAAACCAATGGCTCAATCTGCAGTTTCATCTGGGCTCGATCCCATTGTCCTGTAAATTGTGGTGAGTCCCCTTGATGAGGATTAAATAAAAGAAGCACGTTGGTACTTGCAGTAACAGCAAATTAATATCAAGTATAAGATGTTATCTGGACATTATTTACTTCATTATGATATATGAATTAAAAATAAAAATTAACTCCTCATTGACAAAGGACGCCTTCTATGTCTATAAATTTCTAATTTATTTTTGAAAGTTTTTAGATAGCAGAAAATTAACTCCCAATAACGCTACTTACATTTACATTTATATAAATTGGCGGAATAACAGCATTTTTGGCTGTTTTGGATTATATTGCTACCAATTAACACATCTTATTATGCCTTCTCGTGGCTCATCATCAGATGTACTCATTATATTCACAAATAACCTGTAAACAGTGAACACGGGTATTTGTAAGATTGTATCATTCAGACCAACATCAACGCAATGGAATCTTACTGTAGCTTATTGTTTTTTTGGAGCATTGTAATATCTGAACTGTAATTGTATATTCCATGAAATGCAATCCTGATTAATTTATTTCTGCACCTTTATCTCTCAGGTCGCGTTGTGACAGAAGTGGTCAATGAAGAAAACCAAGAGAATGGAGGAAATGAGGAAAACACACCTTCAAGAGGCTCATCTCATTGGGTATGTTGGAGATTTGAGAATCCTTGGGTTATTTGGATCCTTTTATGAAAATTGGCATTAGTTCATAAATCCAGAAACCTTTCCAAGTTAATCAGTTAAAAAGGCAGAATGGACTACGAAATATACAGAAAATGCTGAAAATGTTCAGTGTTTGTGTTGAAAGAAGCAAAGTTAATGTTTCATGGGGATGACCTTTCATCATAAGTGGGAATGATTAGTGATTATTAAAAAAATAGATATAATAAAAATGTTGCAGGTAGAGATGGGAGAGGGACGAAGAAAACAAAATTAAAGTTCTATGATAGGGCAGAAGGAAGGAGAATGAATTAGAGAAGTGATGGTTTGCCAACTGAAAGAGGGTGATAAAGACTGGTGAATTACAAAAGCTTCTTCTGGGATATTGAAGGAGATAAATAAAACCTGCATGAAGAAAGGAAAAGAATGACAATGCTGAAATTGTGAGGTACAAGGCTAAAATTATGTGAAATTGTTGAATGCTAGCTGGGAGATACTATTGATTTAACATACATTGAGCTGTTGGGACAGTGCAGAACAATGGAAGATTATACACAGACAAGAGATGTAAGATCTAATCAATTTGGCCCGACCTTGCTCTGCTCTTCAATATGATCATGGCTGATCATTTCTCTTAAAATAAATTTCCAAAACAGACACTCCCCAACTTACGTAAGGGTTATGTCCCGTGGACCCTTGTGTAAGTCAGGAACGGAAGCACCAATACGCATGCGTCAATTTGTTATTCGATGTGGACACCACGTTGGAGCTCCCACCCGGGAACCGCATGTGAGCTCTGGTGGAGACCACGTAGAAGCATCCATGAGAACAAATAACTAACTCAGCAGGCAAACTTGAAATTGTTGATTCTTTTCACCATTAACCAGTCCAGGGTTGTGAATCCTTGGCTTCACTCTTCTAAAGTCAACAATTGTCTTCTAAATTCACTCTTCTAAAGTCAACCAAAGCCAACAATGGATTGTTACATTTATAACAATTGGCTACTTGGCCTTGCTGACGTTGAGAGCAAGGTTATTGTTCTGGCACTATTCAATCAGATTATCAATCTTCTTCCTATACTTTGACTTACCACTACCTGCATCTGCAGTTCTTTCTTACTCGTCACAACCTGTAATTCGTCCAAAAATGGTTGTGTCGTCAGAGAATTTAAAGATTAAAAAATGTATAATACATTTTTAAAAGTCTCAGGTTTGCAAGCACTTATAATTATAATCCCAGAATTAGCAGAAGTCCCTCCTATTGATTAGGAATGATTCTTTTCCAATTTGTTTTTTTAAAGTAATCTTAGCAGTAGATCCGAAAAAATGAGTACTATAGAGTGATCCATTCACCAACAAATAACTGTATTGCTTTTCAGATGCCTTCATCGGTTTATGAATCATTTGATTACTTCACAATCAAACAAGAAGAAAAGGAAGAAACTTGTTGCAACATATCAGAGAGTTAATTACAAAAAAAGGGGAACAAAAAATAATAATCGAATTTGTGTTGTTGGATTTTCATAACTTTTTGATCAGGGTTTCAATCCTCTGTCAGCTTTGATAATTCATGAGCATTACTGCAGAAGAACCTGATGTTTGATCATTAGTTTAACAATCTACTTGACAACCAATATTAAACACCAGAGATCAGAAAAATTAAAGAGTTAAGATCCCATTCTCCTTTTTAACAGTCATCTCCTGGTTTATGGAGCCAACATTAAATGAGTCATGTTGATGCCATAGGAACAGGCTTTTATCTTGAGGAGCTCTTTCGTTTGGGGGAATTACCAAAGGAGAAAATCAGGGAATTAATAAATGTTCATACTGTGTTGGTCAGGAAAAAGAAGGAGGCATGGGTCAAGTATAGGCAACAGGGATCAAGTGTATCCCTGGAGTGGAGGGGATTGAGGAGCATACTGAAATCACAGGGAAGTCAGAAGGTCATAAAAAGGGTAGGAGATAGCTCTGGTAGATAAGATCAAGGAGAATCAAAGGAGATTTTTAAGGGGAAAAAAGGATAACTAGAGAGAGGACCAGGCCCCTCAGAAACCAAAGTGCTGAGGTGCCAGAGAACTAAAAGGTTGTTAATGTTGTGCCTCTACTTTAGAAAGGCTACAAAGAAAATCCTAGGGACTATAAACCTGTAAGTCTAACATCTCTGATAGTAAAGTTACTGGAGAGAATTCTGAGGGATAATATATACTTGCATTTGGAAGGACAGGGGTTGATTAGGGATAACTAGCATAGTTTTATCATGTCTTAACAAATTTGATTGAGTTTTTTGAAGAAGTAACCAAGAAGATTGATGATGGCATCACTGTAGACATAGTCAATGTGGACTTCAGCAATTGCTTTGTTTAGGTTGTGCATGGTAGGCTGCTCTGGAAGGTTAGATAGCATGAAATCAGGGACAGCTCGCTAACTGGACACAGACTTGACTTCATGGTAGGAAGCCAAGGGTGGTGGTGGAAGTGTGTTTTTCTGAGGGTAGTGGTGTGCCTTGGGGATTGGTAATGGGGCCATTGCTGTTTGTCATCTATTTCAACAAACTGGATGAGTATATACAAGGCATGATTAGTGACTGTGCAGATGACAGTAAAATAGGTGGTAATGTAGGCAGTGAAGATGGTTATCAAGAATTTTGATTAGCTGGACAAATAGGCTGAGTGGATAATGGAGCATAATTCAAAGAAGTGTGAGGTGCTGCATTTTGGGAGGTCAAACCAGGGCAGGCCATTCACAGTAAATGGTTGGTCCCTGGGGAGTGTTGTAGAGCAGAGGGACCAAGGAATACAAGAACATATTTCTCTGAAAGTAGCATTGCAGGTTGATAGGGTTATGAAGAAGGCTTTTGGCCTGCCGGCCATCATTAGTCAAAGAATAGGGTATAGAAGATAGGAGATTGTTACCATTGTACAAGACGTTGGTGAGGCCGCACTTTGAGTATTTTGTTCAATTTTCATCAGCCTGCTATAGGAGGGATGTCCTTAAGCTGCAAAGAGTGCAGGAAAGATTATGAGGATCTTGCCAAGACTTGCGGGCCTGAATTAATGGGAGAACTTGGGCAGGCAAGGACTTTATTCCTTGGAACACTGAGGGGTGATCTTATAGGGGCATGTAAAATCATGTGGGGATAAATAGGGAGAATGCACAGCTTTTTCCCCAAGGACAGAGAATCAAGAACTAGAGGGCATAGGTTTAAGGACTGGGGAAAGATTTAATAGTAACTGAGAGGCAGTTTTTTCACATAAAGGATATGAGTATATGGAACAGATATCTTAAAGAATAAAACATTTAAAAGACAGTTGGAGAGGTATTTTGAAGGATATGGGCAAAATGCAATCAAATGGAACTAGCTTAGAAGGGGCATCTTGGTTGGCATGGATGAGTTGGGTTAAGGGCCTTTTTGTGTGCTACATGACTATGATTCTAATACCCTCACAATAAAGGATTTATGAATTTGTAAAAGCGAGTATTCCACCACTTAGTTTTGCTTGCTGTAATTTGGATTTTGTTGAAATACAGTATAAGACCATAGCTTAAGTAGTGGTGTCGTTTTGAGCAGTTGCGTAAAGAAATGGATTGCTTTCCACCTGAATTTCTATGCTGCATTGTGCCTGGGGAGAGTAGCACCCAAACAGAGGCGGAGGATTTTTGCTAAGTGAAACAAGAAAATCAACAACAATAATTTGTACTTACATCCTGCCTTAGCAGTTGAAAGGGAAAGTTAGATCAGCCACGATTGAATGGCAGAGTAGACCCGATGGACTGAAAGGCCTAATTCTGCTCCTATGACTTATGAAGAGCAAATAAAGCAATTTAACATTATGACAAAAAGATGTAAGGGTAGTTTAAATAATGCTAGATCAGCGAGGTGGGCTTTAAAGACAATATAAAGGGTTTCCTCTGGATGCCCCAGGCATATTGGTTTCTAAGTTAATTGGCCGATGTTCATGTATAGGAGGTGGATGAGAAAGTGGGATAACATCGAACTAGTATGAATGAGGATCAATGGTCGGTGTGGATTTGCTGGGCCTGTTTCCATGCTGTAGCTCTAAACTAAACCAAACTAGACTGCCTTGAAGGAGATAAAGGGTCAGATAGGTTGAGAGAAAGAATTCCAGAACTTGAAGCCTTGGCAGACGCGGCACTGATGGAACAATTAAATTCAAGGATGTTTAGGAGGCTGCATTGGAAGAGCAAAGATATCCTGGAAAATTGGAGGGCAGGAGGTGAGTGCAATGAAGAGGTAAGAAAGCAAGCCATTGCTTAACTCGGGATTGTGATTGATTAGCAGAGCTGGGGTAATGGGTGAATGGAATAGTACATAGTAGGCATGGCTAGCAAAATTCTGTTTATGCAGAATGGAATGAGGGAGGGCGGCCAAGGGTAGCTGTGGTAATCAAAAACAAAATATGGAAGATTAACTTGCAATGGTGGAGTACTTTGGGCAGCAATGGAGACAAGCAATGTTAAGGGGGTAGAAATTGTGATTCTTAGAAATGGTGCATAAATGTGGTCCATTGCAGGATTATGAATGGTTTGTTTTATTGTGAGAAATAGTTTTCTTGGTCTCAATACAATATTCTGCTCATCCAATACTGCATGTCTGACAAGCAGTCTGGCAATTACAGGTCAATAGGGGGGGTCAAGAGAAGTCATGTGGGAAGAAGTAGAGTATCATCAGCATGGGTGTGAAAACAAATGATATGTTTTTGGATGTTATCGAGTATGTTTAATGATATGGCTGAGAATAGGAGAGGTTGAGGGAGAGATTCTTGGAGGACAACAAGTGTAGGGACAGAGCTGTTGGAAGATAAGACATTGGAAGTAGGAACCATGTGAGTGCGTTCCTACCCAGTTGTTGGAGAGGATTGGAAGTGTATGGCGTGTCAGGCTGAGTTCAATGAAGAATATTAGATTATTGTTATTGCAATCACAAGCAGAGTGTTACTTTGATGACAAAGATTTTGAACTAGGATTTCCAAGATATGTGAATATGGGATGCCATGCATTCAAGGAGGTTGGAGAAAGGTCATTAATTTTCAAGGATTGAGAGCCTAAGAATCAGCTTTTTGAGAAAAGGATGCAGATGAGCGATGGAATTTGATAAGATGCCACAAATGAGGCTGCTAAACAAGATAGGAGCCCGTGATATTAGAGGCAATGTAGTAGCATAGATAGAACATTGGCTGACCGGCAGAAGACAAAGAATGGGAATAAAGGTCTTGTTTGGTGACTAGTTGTGTTCCATAGGGGCTGGTGTTTGGTCTGCTACTTTTCACATTATATCTTAATGATTTGGATGATGGAACTGATGGCTCTGTGGCCAGGTTTACAGATGATACGAAGATATGTGGAGGGGCAAATAGAGTTGAGGACGCATGGAGACTACAGAAGGACTTGGACAGATTGGGAGAGCGGGCTAAATGGAAAATGGAATACAGCGTAGTAAAGTGTACGATCATGCATTTGGAAGAAGGAATAAATGTGTACACTGCTTTCTGGGGAGATGATTCAGAGATCGGAAGTGCAAAGGAACTTACGAGTGCAGGATTCCAAAAAGATTAATTTACAGGTTAAGTCAGTAGTATGGAAAGCAAATTAAGGAATAAAGGTGTAGACTACATTCTGGGGAGATGATTCAGAAATCGGAAGTGCATAGGGATTTGGGAGTGCAGGTGCAGGATTTCCAAAAGTTTCATTTGCAGGTTGAGTCGGTAGTACAGAAGCAAATGCAACATTAGCATTAATTCGAGAGGCATAGAATATAAAAACAATAATGTAATACTGGGGTTTTATAAGGCGCTGATTAAGTCACATTTGGAATATTGTGAACAGTTTTTGTCCTCGTATCTGAGGAAGAATGTGCTGCCGTTGGAGAGGGTCCAGTGGAGGCTTATGAGAATGATCCCAGGGATGATTAGGTGAACATATGAGGAGCATTTAATGGCTCTGGGTCTATACTTGCAGGAGTTGGGGGACCTCATTGAAATCTACCAAATAATGAAAGACCCAGAAAGAGTGGATGTGGAGAGGATGTTTCCGGTCGTGGGAGAGTCGAGGACCAGAAGGAACAGCATCAGAATAAAAGGATGTTGATAGGACGTTGATTGATAGGTTCTTAATGAATAAGGGCATCAAAGGTTACAGGGAGAAGACAGGAGAATGTGGTTGAGAGGGGAAAATAGATCAGCTATGATTGAATGGTGGAACAGACTCGATGGTCCAAATGGCCCAATTCTGCTCATGCTTTATAGTGCATGGTCTCATTTTGGGGAAATGATAAAATGGGCAATGAAAATACTTTGCAAGTTATGGGCAGTAATTTAAAAATATACTGACATTTTTCAGGAAGTCCCTTTTTTCTATTATATCTGATGGACTTGAATTTTGTATATTTCATATACATATTGATCACACACAAAGAAGTACTTCTGCCCAGCTCACATATGCCAGTTCTTGGAACATTCCCATGGTTCCATTTCCTCATATATATCCCAGTAGCATATTCCCTTTCACATTAATTCCTGATTTGCCTGTTACCCAGCATGTGAAGATATCGAAGAACATTGAGCGGGGTGGCGGGAAACATACTCAGTTACATAGAGAACATGAAAAGTCCCTACAGATAGCATCCAACATCAAGATCAAACTTGGAGCTGTGGCTGGCAATCAGCACAATAACTGTTACGCTGCTGTGCTGCCCATAAACTGCAACTTTTTACTTTAAAATTTGAGATTTATTTCCAAAAAAGCTGGGATAACTTCCTTCCCACGTTTAATTGTGTATATTGCTGGCACCAAAGTTTAATTACGAAAAAGATTTATTGCTGCAATAAAAAATCCCAATGAGGTTATTAACATAACAATTGAAAGCAGACACTACAAAGCCACATGTACGTCTTCAACAGGAAATTGGGGTTTTTTAGTTCTGTATCGGGCAATCAGTTGACATATTGAGTCAACCAACCGGAAGAAGTATAGTTTCCACAGCACTGTTTAATAATTTAAATCATCGAAGTTAGAAACTAACATATTTTTTCAAAATTATGTTAAATAAATTGTAAAACAAATTGCAAATGTTATTTTGTAATGACCTGATGCATTCTTTATTTTAGGAACTAATATTGCACAAATTGTCCATGAGGTTTGCTTATAAGCAGATTGTTTCATTTTCATTTGACTGAATTGATAAAGGGACAGGAGCAACCCTTTCCATCTGCAGAGTTTGTTCAGCCATTCAATTAGATCTTGGCTGGACTGTAACCTCAATTACATTTACCTACTTTGGCGTTGACAATCGACCAAATAAAAATCTAATTATTTCTTGAACCGTGATCAAATTGTTTCATCAACCATAGATTTTTAAGGGATTGAATTTATATTTTTATTAGCCTTGTAAAAAAAGGTTTCCTGATTTTCTTTCAAATTTCAATTTCAAGATTATTTTCTTTTACTCTTGATGTTCCAAACACTGCAACTCGTTTATTGGTTATTTACACTGTTGGATTTATAAAAAAACCAACATTTTATTACTTCTCATTCTGCTGCCCTAGAATGATGCTGGTGAATCTGCATTATACCTTCAGAACAACTAGATGATTGCTTTGAGAAAGAAGAATGCACATTGATATAATTTTTTCAGCCAAGTGCAGTCAAGGTCACATCACAGTAAAGGGGAGAAGACAAAAAGATTTCTAGATACTTCATATCAAACAGTGGACCTAGAACTCAAATTGTTGCCTCATTTTCTGGCCTTGAAAATCGGTAGAGCAGAGAAGTGTTCTCCTGATCCTCACTACATTTGCATTCAGAAAATAATCAGTGCCCAAATATCTTGCACAGGTAATTACGTTATATCTGTTTAATCATGCCAAAATTGGAGCAATGAGTGAGTAGGGGAAATACATCAATGTCTTTTTCCAAACATCAAATATATGTTGTCCTATTGTCGGTATCAGGAGTCAGTGTCCTACCTGGCTCAGAGGTGGGAAGTAAAACTTGCTCGGTCAATATTCATCGTCACACAGCAAGGAAACAGGCCCATCGGCCCACCCATTATGCAAACCAAGATGCCCCATCTAAGCTGGTCCCCTTTGCCCGTGTTTGGTTCATATCCATTTACTTATCCCAATGTCTTTTAAATGGTGTTATTTTACCTGTCGCACCAATTCATCTGTCAGCTTGTTTCATTATAGGCACCACCCTCTTTGTGAAAAGGTTGTCCCTCAGGTTCCTATTAAATCTTTCAACTCTCACCTTAAACCTATGCCCTCTAGTTCTGAATACCCTACCCTGGAGAAAAAGTCTCTGTGCATTCACCCTATCTATTCCCCTCCTGTTTTTATATGCCTCAATAAGATCACCCCTCAGTTTCCTTTGCTCCTGGAAATGAATTTCTATCCTTCTCAACATTTCCCCGTAGCTCAGCTATCAAATTCTGGCAACATCCTCGTAAATCCACTCAATTAAATGTGGCAAAATTACATTCTAGGCAGTACATTTATGAACTAATACAACAGAGATTTAACAGTTTGGGTTGAATAGTTAATCAAAATGTTGGTTTTCTACAATTTTTTAGATTTACTTTAATTGGCTTCTGAATCTTCCAAAGTATAAACATATGAGCTTCTGAAAAATACCTCGGGATGTGTTTTCCTCGCATTTTCTTCAGTATAATTGTCAGACAAATTGAACAGGATTCACATTATTCCCTTTATCATGTATCTGTACACTATGGATAGCTTGATTGTAATCATGTTTTGTTTTTCCGCTGACTGGTTAGCACGCAACAAAGGTTTTCCTTAAAGCCTCGGTCAGTACTCGTGACAATAAACTACACTCAACTCAAGATTTTCATTTATTTAACATCTTTTACATGGCTTTAAGGACATTCTGGTGCACTTTATATGCTGGTTGCAACTTTGAAGAGCAGTCACAGTTATTTTTCAGCAATTTTTACATTTTGCACAGACCTCATAAGAATATAGGAACAAAGAAATTATAGCTGCATACCCCATTATATGTTTAGTTTATAATAATGAATGGTGGTGCTGGCTCAAAGGGCCGAATGGCCTACTCCTGCACCTATTGTCTATTGTCTAACGACAATATTTCAGGTGCTTGAACAGGAGGACAAACACAGCATGCTGTCAAAAACAAATGATACACTTGTGAAAAAGCAATGAAGTGCCTCTGGCCCTGTGCAGGATTTGGACTGCACTCTCTGTTCTCTTGTTAATCTGTTCGGAGATGAAAGCATAACTTCACAAGTCACCAATGTAACTGACTTGCGGTTTCCAGTCTGGCGTGGGAGAAAGAAAAAAATAAGGGTTTAACGACCTATTTTTCTGCTTGTGGATAAAGTGTAGAACAACTTGAGTGACTGCTCAAAGTGGAAAAAGAACACATGAGATGGCACTGAGAGCTTCAGGTCCATGCATTGGAAGCACACACAAGCAAAGCAAAATACAGCAGAAAGGATGCACCACCTCTCAAAGTAAACAGCCTCTGTCTGTCTGCACCTATAGTTTCACATGTGGCTGAGTTTGTGGGTCCCACATAGGCCTCATCACCCATCCAAAAAACCGCACAACCGGAGTGTAAACGTGTCAGCCTTGATGCCTTTTGACTGCCTATGAAGTGGAGGGAAGATCTCACCTTTCCTTTGGCATGCTCCCAGATTTTGTGCCAGGACTTGTACCTCAAAGCAAACTGGTAGAATTATTTCTTGTGAACATCTAAATATAACGTGCTGTTGCCTGGGTAGAATGACTAATATGTACTTTATCACTGCAGTTTCACACAGCTTAAAATTGAGAAATAAACTAAAACTTCTGTCATAATAAAAGGAGGAAATGCTGGAGATACACAGCAGGTCAGATAGAAAGGAAGGAGAATGGAGAGAGGCAACATCTACTGCACTTAGCTTTTCGATTTAAGCCTCTGTTGCTTATGCAATGCTATGAACTGACATTGTTCAAAATCCTGGTGAAATTATTTAGATTTTAGATGACATAAACACATGACAATGACTCACTTGTTGAAGGAAACAGTTTTCAGAAGGCTTCGATTATTCAGAGAATCGATTATTTTAGAATGAGAGAGTCTGATAGAGTATGTACCATTTGTAACTTGCTGATTGTGAGGCCAATATACTGAGTTTGAAGTACTTGTTCAAGTTATTTATAACTTTAATTTAGATGCAGGGGATTACTGAACATTGGATTTTAATCTTGAGCAAGGAAAAAGATTCCTCTGATTTCACACTCACAATCAGTTGTTTGATTTGAGTGCCCTCTGCTGTTGGAGTGCACAAATAGAATTGATTTGACTCAGCCCAAGTGGAAATGAGCAAATGAAGATAACTACAATGACCTTCAATGCAACAATGACTTTTAATGAAAAAGTCTACAGATACAGTATTTGTAATTTTCTACCACTTCTCTCTCCTCTTATCATGTAAAGACATTCATTCCAGAATACTCATTACAGTACATGATATTTATTGGTAAAATTGTCTCAACGACTTTTTATTGATACACGCATTGTTAATATTTCCATTGCTGTTAACAGGCCACATTGTCAAATAGGTGTCCAGATTTAAACTGTTAGATCTGCTCTGCTTTTTTTTAGTTTGGCACAACATTGATGTTGCACATGTCAGACCATGTTCTTGATATGAAGAAGATATATATGCGCATAGGTCATTCCTACCAATACTGTTATGAACAGTTACAACAGACAGATTGATAAAAACCAGGTCATTCTTTTGGTAGACACATAATGCTGGAGAAACTCAGCGGGTCAGGCAGTATCTCTGGAGAGAAAGGATGGGTGATGTTTCGGGTCTGAAGGGTCCCAAGCCGAAACATCTCCAGAGATGCTGCCTGACCCGCTGAGTTACTCCAGCACTTTGTGTCAATCCACAGTATATACTAGAATCTGCAGTTTCTTTCTGCACATTCTTCCTTGGGTTGGTTCTCTCACCGCTTGTTACACCATGTCAAGGCAGCTATTTCTTTTTGTTCCTTGAATAAGCATGTCATTCTCATGAGTTTATGTCATCTAAAATATAAATAATTTCATCAGGATTTTAAACAATGTCAGTTCATAGCATTGCATTAGCAACAGAGGCTTAAATCAAAAAGCTAAATGCTGTGGATGTTTCAAAACTGACAGATGCCTCTCCATTCTCTTTCCTCTCTATCTGACCTGCTATGTACCTATATATATTGTTGGCCTTGAGCACTACTTTTTTTCATCCAGAGCATGTTATGCGTAGCTTCTAGTTTTCCAGAGTTTTCTGCCCTCTGTCGAGTGTGGAGTATCACTGATTCAACAACTCAGGGAGAGTAGTGGTTGTTAATCAGCAGCAGGCATCATTTCATTGTTCGGGTGCAGAGTCGATGTCCAAAAGTCATGTCTGACGATGTGCCACAGTGCTATCACTTCAGGTGAGTTTATTCTCTTGATGGTGCATGAGAAACCCAACACTCCTACTTGAAAAGTAGAACATTGGTGAAAGATGCAGTCTGTAATTATAATTCTGTCATACTGTTGAATGACTAGGCTATGTTTTTCGTTTTAGAGATACGCATGGAAACAGGACATTTGGCCCCCCCGAGTGCATGCTGACCATCGATCACCTGTACGCTAGTTCTATGTCCAACACACTAGGGGCAATTTACGAGGTCAATTAACCTACAAACCTGTATGTCTTTGAAATGTTGGAGGAAACTGGAGCACCTGAAGAAAACCTATGCGGTTACAGGGAGAAAATATAAACTCTGCCCAGACAGCATCTGTTGTCAGGATTAAATCCAGGTCTCTGGCACTCTACGCCACTGTGCCACCCTGTATGATGGCTCTCTAGGCCATCTCCATATATTTGTAAGTAGAATATACAGGTTTCACTGGTGTGTCTGTATCTATGTGTATCCAAATTTAGTTCCTGGTTTGAAGCTGGATGCTCTGATCAGCTCTATTGTTATTTTGTTTATAGTCAAAGCAATTGAATTAGCAACTGAACCACAAGAGTCAACAATTTGAAAGCACCCACTTGCTGTGAGTCTGGAGTCAGGTTTAGGGTAAAAGTGGAAGATTTTCTTCCCTGAAGGAATAACCAAATGTTTAAAAAAAATTAGGCTTTACTTCTGATTTGCCGATATCGTGGCTACCATTATCGATGCGACTCTTTTGGACAGATTATTTAATTAAGACGATTTAAATTCCCCAGTTGCTACAGAGACGTTGAATTTTTCTGGATCATTTCTCCGTGTGCCTGAATTACTAGTACCATCGGTGGGCTGGTAAGACCTTGAACACTGGCCCGTCAATATCTTTCAAATCCCAATCACGAGGGCAAGAAGTACGTGTGCTGTTTAATATCACTTCCCTTTGGGCAGGTTGGGAAATACTTCGTCTTAACTTCCTTTGACGTCCACATCTTCCTGCTTTTGAAAAATGTAGCCGTCTAAAAACTGCAACTTTAATTGGCAATTCAAAGAATTCTAACTGCCTTCTCTTAGTTTGTTTTTAAGTGTGCATGATCTTTTGAAAATGTATTTTCCATGCCAACATTTCCAAATAAGATGCACTGTATGAAAAAAAAATCAACATGGGAGGAAAGATAATAGTTTAAGAGCAAAATGGAAATGGCAAAATGCTGATTTAGGCCATTGCAATCACTATAATTTAGGTCCTCATTCATTAACCATTTTCATTTTTGTGACCATAGTCCTGAACCTTATGCCCGTTCTACTCCCTGATGAACTAATTTTTGTGAATCATATCATGCATAAAGTGACAGTGTGGCCCATTGTGTCTACAATCGCTCTTCTGAAAAGTAAATCCAATCAATGCCATTTATCACTTCTTACCCAATATTCTTGCAACTTACTTCTATTGTCCTTCAGCTGTTCCAATTAGCAACGGGATCTACATATAGTGTGTTAAGTAAGAAGCTGTTCTGTAAATGAACTGTTGTTAAGAAGCCTCACTGCTTCGGTTGTCAAAGGGTCAATGCAATTTACAGCAAAAAAAAAACAAAGTGCTGGAAGAACCCAGCATCTGCGGAGGGAATGAACAGATGACATTTTGGGTTGGAGACATTCTTTAGACAATTTATATATTTTCTTCATGTCACATCATTGATCCGACCACATGAAACCACACTTGGAGTACTGTGTGCAGGTCTGGTCACCAAGCCATAGGTAGGATGTCATTAAGCTGGAAAGGATGCATAAGTGATTGATTGGGAAGTCACCGAGACCATAGGGCTCAAGTTATAAGGAGAGGCTGGAAAGGTTGTGGCTGTTTTCACTGGAGCGCAGGAGGTTGGGGTGTGACCTTATAGAGGTATATAAAAACATGAGAGATTTGATCGAATTAAGTTGTGTCAATTGATTGAGAGATACTGCATGGCAACCTTTTAGCCCACCGAGTCTGCACCGACCATCCATTCACATTAGTTATGTTATCCCACTTTCTCATCCACTCCAGAGGCCAATTAACCTAAAAACTAAAAACAAACGTACACCTCTTTGGGATATGGGAGAAAACTGAAGCATCCAGAGGAAATCCATGTGGTCACAGGGAGAACTTGACACAGATAGCACCCGAGGTCAGGGTTGAACCTGGGTCTCTGGCACTGTGAGGCAGCATCTCTACCAGCTGTGCTGCTGTGCTGCAGACGAGGGTAGGAAAGATGAATGGTAACAGTCTTTTACACAGTGTATGGGAGTCTAAAATAGAGGGCTTAGATTTAAAGCAAAGGAGTAAGATTTAGAAGGAAAATGAGGGGCATTTTTTCACAATGAAGACAATGGGTATATGGAATGAGCAGCTGAAGAAGTTCTGGCAACTGACTCCATATACCAATCAATCTGAAGAAGGATCCTTACTCGATAGGGTCCATTCCCTCCACAGATGATGCCTGATCCGCTGAGTTCCTCCAGCACTTAATTTTTTTGTCAAAATTCCAGCATCTGCAGTTTCTTGAGTCTTCTATGTAAAGCTACCGTGTTTAAAAGACATTTAGACAGGTACATGGATATAAAAGATATGGAGGGATATGGGGCAAAGGCAGGCAAATGGGACTAGTTCAGATAAACATCGTGGTCAGCATGAACGTGTTAGGCCAAAGGGTGTGTTTCCGTTTTATATAATTCTACGACTGTATCTGGGTGAAGGCCAGAAAATAAAACTGAGCGAGGCCAGAACAAAATTGCAAGAAAACTTACAAGGTTTCTAGGTTCTTTTGTTAGGGGTATGCAGTCCTTCCAAGTTCATTTAACTCTGATAAAGCCACAGGTAGTAACTAGTGAAAATCTAACACAACTTATCCATGTATACTTGTAACATGAATACTTACCAGAAAAGGTCAATGGACATTTTCTAGACGACATCTATTTCTAATATTAACCCCTTTATAATATAATACCCAAAGGGCATTCAAATTAATAGAAAAATAATTAGGTTGAGATTACACACAAGTTCTTGCGGTCTATGTTATTGAATTATTCACCGGATATTTCAAGTTTTCACCGAGTCGTGGGAAGATCAATTTTACCATTGGAATATCCAGCTCCAATCTTCTCCATTATTTAGAATTGGGTGATTAATTGAAGGTTGCTTAGTAACCACTTAATCAATAGTTAAAATTCTCCTTTACCTTCCTGTTCATCTCAGACATGAGATGTGCTCCAGTTTTGCAACTTGACCTGAACAACCCATTGATTAATTAATTTGCAGAATAATAGCTTTACCATCATTCCTTTTCTTATAAACAGGAATTTCCAGTAAATATCAAAACAGAAAATGTGGTACTCAGCACGTTCGGCCCCATCTGTGGTAAATGAAATAGAGTCAATGTTTTAGGCTGAAGACCTTTCATTGGACCCTTCTAGCATTTTGTTTGCCTCTATTTTAGATTCGCACTCCAAAGGTGCAGCCGGACCTGCTCAGTATTCAGCACAAGTCAAGTCAAGTCAAGTCAATTTTATTTGTATAGCACATTTAAAAACAACCCACGTTGACCAAGGTGCTGCACATCTGATTAGAAAAAAAAAAAGAAACATACAGTGGCAGGCAGCCAAACACAACGGCGCGGCCATCTTGAACAAAATGTTTAACTAAAGCAGAATGGTGTCCCGCGGCCGCGCCAGAGTGGAGGATGTTTTGGTCTCATTGTGGTCATTGGGAGGGAATGTGGTACACATGGTTTTTTTAAAATTTAGATTTCCAGCATCAGCAGTTTTTTTACTTTCATTTAATTAAGTCTAAGTCTAAGGCCCCTCTTGGTCATGGCTGACCATGGGTGATGCATCCTGTTTGTTATTGCTTGCTCCAAACCTCGGCTAGAGCAGCGTTGATGTGTGGTCGGATACAAGCCTGGGCGATGTCATATGAAGGACAGGCTGTTGCCCATGCAGCACATCCCCCCTCTCCACGTCACTGATCGATCCAAAGGAACAGCAGAGCCGTTACAGTTTGGCATCAGAGCCGTCGCAGGAGCTGCCAGAACGAGGTTGTAGACAACGACGAACTGCCTCAGGGACTCCGACTCCGGATTTTTCTTGAGGTTTACTCCTGGAGCCTTTTCCATGACTGGATATGGCCACAAGGCAGTGGAGGTTTTAGATCAGTTTTCCTTCTCCTAGATGGACTGCCTTCCCAGGCTGACGAGCCTCTATTAATTAAGTAATATTTTTACTTTTAAACCAAAAGGCGAAAAATTCCTGTGGGGTTAGTACAGATGGGCTGAATGAAATTTCAACTTATCCTTATCTCGGATGCTAATCCAAATTTATATTTTGAAACCTAACGTATTTGAATATTTTCTACAGACACGTGCACCATATATAGTGTCCTGCGAATGGAAGAGGAGATTTGTAGCAGCATAATAAGATTAAACAGATCCTCCTTATAGTGGAATTGAAGCAGGCCATTAGGCACATATATTGTTATCATTATTGATAATTCAGCAATCAATTGCATTGTCAAAGTTGTCATTTTGAAAATGAAATTTATCAAACCCGTGGTAATTTTAGAAGTTAGCCATAATGGTGGTTAGCCATAATTTTTAGAAGTTAGCCATAATTTTTACACCCAGACTTGCTAGCATGAAAATGATATAAAACATAGTGTTTGATATACATTTTCCACAATTGCACATCGTGACATGGGGAATGTATTTTTATTTGTTTACCTTTGTGGATGCAGAGATGTTGGCAAAGCCAGCATTTGCTGCCTAGCCCCAATTACATCTAAGGTGTGGACACAAGGAATGCAGATGGTGGTTTACCACAAAAGACACAAAGTGCTGGGGTAACTCAGCAGGTCAGGCAATAACCCTAGAGAACATATAGGCAATGTTTCAGGTCTGAGGAAGGGTCCTGACCCAAACGCAAAACATCACCTATCCTTGCTCTCTAGAGATGCTGGCTGACTTGCTGAGCTACTTCAGCACTTTGTGTCTTTTTTACACAAGGTGGTGTTGAGTTGCCTTCTGAACCAATGCAGGCATCTGAAGAAAATGCTCTTCATTGCTGCTGGGTAGAGTGTTGTGATGTCAGCTAACAGAATAAGCTGGAACTGCTGACACATCATTCATTCATTAGTTTCCTATCTGCAATGTGCGGTGTTCAGCAAAGTCCCAACAGAATTTAGCAACCATTCCAGTTTTGATTCCTGACCTAAAATGTTCTCACCAGCAAATGCAAGGGATCACGTAAACTGTCCTCAAAAGCATTGATAGGAAAAGCTGAAACCTTTACCTCCTTATCATAACCCCCCACGAACCCTACCTCCCTCCTGCTACCCATCATCTAAACTGGTTTTCAGACTTCATTACAAGAACATCTGAACCATCAGATTCAAGAATAGCTTCTTGCCTCCTGTTGTCAGACTCTTGAACGGTCCCCTCATAAACTAAGGGATGTACTCCCAAACTCCCAATCAGAGTAATTGTAACCCTTGCACTTTATTTTAATCTACACCCTCTCTGCAGTTTCTCTCTCTAGATTCTGCATTCTGTTTCCATTCTCTTTTTTGTATTGTTGCACTCGTGAATTGTTTGATTGTCATCAAGCTTGGACAATTTTTCTGGGCAGCATGCAAATCAAAGTTTTTCAATGTATCTCAATACATGTAGCAATAATAAACAAATACCAATATCTGAAACATGAGAAAGCTCTTGCATAACAGGAAATGGACAAGGGGATGTAATAACCGAATTTAAGCACAATATGAAGCTGATACCATCAGTGGAAAATTAGCTGAGCAGTACTTTGACACTTGCACAAGAATAAAAATAGAAGTAAAGTTGTGAAGATATCACAAACAATTCAGATGCCTTCTATCATATGATGTATTTCATTGCAAAACAACTACTAATTGTGGTGGTAACCGATGCTAACCTCATATCTGAGTATCCTTTAAGCATCGACCATCTGTGAACATGGGAGTAAAAGGCAATTAAAAGCTATTTAGTCTTTAAAAATGTTGTTCAGCTTCAATAGTTGAATTTTATTCAGGTTAATGAAAACAAACAACCAATTTGCAGAATACTCATCATGGGACAAATGAAATATTTTAGTCTATGCTTCAACATTAAACAGCTTAAATGCTGGTGTCCAGAGTAATAACACAGCTGTTCATATTTCAAAATTAGCTGCAATTTGAGGGAGGGAATGGTATAACTGTTGGAATGCCTCTGAAAACATAAGACGTAGGGATAGACGTAAGCCATTGGGACATCTTAGTCATCATGTACGACTTGGGCTGAAGGGCCTGTTTCTGTGCTGTATCACGCCCTTCTTCCTGAAATACCCCTCAGCTCCTGACAACCTGTTTCTTTACCCTTCTCTCACCTACCTCATTTGTCCATCAACCACACACTTCTTCCACTGGACAACCCATGCCTCCCACCCCCACTGTTCACCCGCCCCTTACTATGTTGTTCCCATCTGCAACCACCCATTCTTCTTTGGTTCCACTCTTCACTTCCTTTCTTATCAGATTCCAGAATCGGCAATCGTTTGTTCTCCACTCATGCCGCCTTGCTCAATCATATTACGATTCCCAAATATCTGGATATTGCACACTGGATTTCTTGCAGGTCAGTGGATCCCTCTTTTGTCTTTCTCTCCATTCTCAAACATTCGGGGCACATGTGCTGTTCAACAGTCTCCTGGAACTGTTCCAGAAGTTATATAATTTTAGAAGATGATAACCACAGCTGTATTTTTGGTCACTTCTTTTAATAGATCGTTAGGACCTTGGGATTAATCAATTTCCATTAACCTCTCTAGTAGATTTTAAAATATACTTGTTATTTTTTTATTTTCTCATTTGCATAAAACTATCAGTTCCCCAGTGTTTATTCGATGGAGACAGACATAAAGTCTTTATTTAATTGTTTTAAAAGTTCCTATTTTCCCCTTCATAAATTCTCCTGTCTCTCTCTCTGTGAGGGGCCCAGATTTGTCCTTGCTCGTCTTTTCCTTTTTTCCCCCATACCTACAGTGGTGTCAGATATGCTGTTCTAAATTCAGTCTATTGTAAACAAAACTAAAGATCTAATATCCAAGTGCTTGCCAAATTACATTTCCTTTCATACTGTCAAAAAGAATAAAAAATAAACATGTCAGGAAATTGGGGATTGATTAGCAAGGTTGGGGGAAATGAATCCTGTTGAAATGGGATGCCAAGAACGAAAATCTGGCGCATTACAAGAATTTTTAAATATGTAGTTTCACTTCATTAAGTATCTGCAACTCCCATGTAGGTTTATGTGATTAGTCAGTGTTGCATCATCTTGTGAAGAGCAGATTACTCGTTAAAAAAAACCCAGTCGTGTCGGTTCTGGAGGTCGCTGGGATCGTCGATGTGAATTTTGAGCACAAAAACTTTAAAATATTAAGATTGACATGCCTGGATTTGTGGAGGCGGCATGTTTTAGGCTGGTGTCTTTTTTTATCGTAACAGGAATCAACTTTGTAACATTGTTAACTTTTAATCTCAAACACGTTTTACATTTCCCCCCCCTCTGTTGTGGCCCAGGCCGTGTAAGGAACCTTGCTCCTTCCCGAGGTATCATTTGAGTGAATAAAAGCAGAAAAATAGTGGGGCATCAGCAGGTCATGCGGCATCTGTGGAAACGTAACAGAATTAACGTTTAAGACTTTGGACTGCAGCTGTGGGTCCGTTGAGTGTTTCACGCATTCCCCCGTTTTCATCTCTATCTTCCAACATTTGGATTAAAAAAACATTTTTTTTTTTTGTGGTGGTCATTATCCGAGGCTTACAGGCGCTCAGTAGTCCAGCTGTTGTATCTGGGCGGAGACTGGACAGTTGCCAGCAGAGGTCGTTCTCCGAGGTGAAGGACAGGACAGGGGGATTGCTCGCTCACAGCGGCGCGGTGACAGATCGGCTTCGCGCATTGCAGGTGGGTTAGAAAAGGCAGGTGCCGCCAATACCTGCTGGACGGCGCTTCGCCAAACGCTTCAGCGCAGTGTAGGGCTGTTGTGCAGAATTGTCAATATGGTCACTTAAAAATAGCAAGGGCTTCCACAGTGAATTTTTTTTTTTTCCCCGTGGAATGTCAGGGCTTAGTTTCCCATGGTTTTAGAGCAAGCAAGATCATGAGGGACCCCTGCCACCCCAGTAACGGACTGTTCCAGATGCGAAAGGTCAGGCAAACGCCTCCGCTGTCACGCTGTGAAAACGGAGAGGATGAGACGGAGTTTCTTCCCGCAGGCCATCAGGACTGTCAACTTTTATAACTCCAGAGACTACATTTTGTCTACACTATAGTAACTTTATTAACTTTATTTATATGTTTTGTAGCTGTAATTCTTTTTTGTGCACAATCCGCAGGCATTGCCACTTTCATTTCACTGCACATCGTGTATGTTGTGTATGTGACAAATAAACTTGACTTGACTTGGTTTGTAAAATCAAAGGGAAAATTAAACCTGTAGTGTGCATAACTTTAACAATACACTTCTTCTTTCACGCTTTCTTCTCTGGCCATGAAACTGCAAACATTTAAAACTTTTCAGAACTGCACCAAACGGAAACAAAATCTAATGAGGCATCCTCCCAGCCTTACAGCTGGTGGCACGCCACACCCTTTCTCATCTCTACTCATCCCAATTACTAGCGTGATTGCCTTCAATGACAGCAATTCCTGTGCTCCCTCAAATACAACCTCTGATAATACTTTTGGGACATTGATTGTGCCTCACTAGCAGATGTTCAGTTTTTTGGATGTTAGTACAAACTGTCTTTATTTGCAAGTTCACTGTAGTTTAATACGTTTTCCATTAAAGTCTAGGAGATCAAAAGTACAGGGCAATATCCAAGCCCTTTAGTTCCCTGCTTTGCTGCAAACACACATACACTCCTGACAATCTGAAGGGTTCCAACCGGAAACATCACCCATCCTTTTTCTCATGAGATGCTGCCTGACCCAGCACTTTGTTACGACACACAGTTACTCCAGCACTTTGTGTCCACCAACACTCCTGACCCCTGGCGTTCCAGACCTCAGCCTCTGCTCTGGTGGCACGCCTGACTACAGTCCTGATCCTGACCACATTTTAGACCCCCAGCTCTGGCCATACCAATCACTTGTTCTCTCAACCCCAGACTCCCATTCCAGAGCAATGAGTGAGCCAGTTGCCAGACTGTCAGGATTTACAAAGAGTCAGATGCTCGAATTTCAGAATGTTATTGTATCACTTAAATGTCAGAGTGAAATCCAAATTCCACCTAACCTCTGAGTGTAAAAGTTTTTCCTTGGAATTCCACTCAAACTCTTACCCATTATCCTAAACCAATGTCCTCCAGCATGCTATGAAAAATAGTTACCTACTATCTACACAGTCTATGCCCCTCATAATTTTGTACAGCTCTATTAGGTCCCGCCTCAGCCTCCTTCGTTCCAAGGAAAACAAGCCTAGGTTATACAGTCTCTCTTCATTACTGATATATTCCATCCCAGACAACATGCTGGCGAATCTTCTCTGCACCCTGCTCCTGTAAAGTCATATCCAACCTCATCTTTGGCAATTGGAAATGAACAAAAAAAATTCCAACTGAAGCTTAACCAGTGTTTTATAAAATGGTATCATAAACACTATGCCCTTGCATTCTCTGACCCAGGTGATGAAGGCAAATGTATATCTTCAGCCTTCTTCGCCACCCTATCTATCTGTGCAGCCACCTTGAGTGGTCCTGAGATTATACACTAAGGACCTTCTCTTTCCGAAAATCTTTGATGCTCTTTCATTGTGCATTTCCCAACCTTATTAATCCTCCCAAAGTGCCACACTTCACATTTATCAAGACTAAATTCCATTTTACCAACTTATTAATGCCATCCTGTTTCCCATGACTATTCTCACTATCAACACCACCAGCAGCAGTTTTCATGTCATCTGCTAATTTATTAATCATACCCAGCTTCAATCCAGATCTTTTGTACTGTCTGTGGGGAATTTGCACATTTTCTCTATGACGATATGGGTTTCCTTTGGGTGATCCAATTTAGTGGGGGAGGAGGGGAGAGGAGAGGAGAGATAATGGAAATGTTAAGCGAATAAAATGGGTTGGGGTTAGATTAATATAAAAATGAGTACACAATGATCAGCAGGGAGTTATTGGTCCAAAGGCCAATTTTTGTGCTGTATCTCTCTATGGCTACATCTCCTACATTCATTACCAAATCGTTGATGTATACAACTAACATTAAATAACCCAGCATCAACCATAAGACACACCACTGGTCACTTGTTTCCAATCACGCAAACAACCCTTCACCAACATACTCTGATGCTGATTACCATGCCAATTTTGGATCCAATGGGGCCTAACATTACATTCATAGAACAGTATCACACAAGAAATGGCCGTTCAGCCCACGTCTTTGCCGAATGTGATGTCAAGTTAAACCAATCTCTTCTGCCTACATGTGATCCATATCCTTCCATATACATGTGCCTATCTAAAAGCCTCTTAAATGCTACTATTGTTTCTGTTTCCATCACCACCCTGGCAGTGTGTACCAGGCATCCACTACTCTCTGTATAAAAAAACAAAGCCTTCTTTAAACTTTCCCACTCTGACCTTAAAGCTAAACCTTCTAGACTTTGACATTTTCACCCTGGAACCACATTTTTTCACTCGTTTCCCATGTTGGACCTTGTAAAAGGTCCTATTGAAGTCCATGTTGCCCTGCCCTCATCAATATATTTTGTTACCTCTGAATAATTCAAATTAATTGGTTGGAAAGGATTTCCCCCTAATAAAGCTGTGTTATCTTTGATGAATTCTTACCTTTCCGAGTGTAACTAATCTTGACCCTCAGATATTTCTGCAATAATTTCCTTTTTGCTGGCATTAGATGTATAGGACACAAAATGCCTGGTTTATCTCTATTCCCTTCCCAAATAAACGTACTGTAGAAACACAATTTCAGCCACATTTCTGGTGATGTTATGGAGTTCAGGGGAAAGCAGTTTTGAAGCAATTTCTAAACCATTCTGAAATAATTAATGAGCATAAAATGTTTATTAAGATTTAGATTTCACAATAATCTGCATTAGAACTATCAATTTGTATCAATTGCTGCATATAAAAAGGCTGTGAGATAATGCACACCACTTGCCACTTCTAGCATTAATTTTTAGTGTTAGCTTCTAGATATGTTGCTTGTTTTTGCTCTAACATGTTGAAAAGCAATACCAATAAACTAATTATTTAAAAGCCCTTTGCTGAAAAATCTACGAATCAATATAGATTGTTTTATATGATAATGTCTAAGTTGTTAGTTGACATTACTAGAAACATTATGTTTTGTTAAAGTTAGTAGATCAAAGATTATTATTGTAAGTTGCTGTGTTTCATTTATATTCTTAGCTATTAGTCACCTCTGCGTCAGAATACTCCAGGTTCTAGACCCTGTCCAGAATCTTGAGTACAAAAATCTAGACTGATATTCTGGTGCAGTACTTTTGATCGATACTCTACTGAAGCACACCTTCAAGATTGTAGATGAATTACTTTCACTCCAGCACGTAGATGGCACATTGCCATTTTCAGAACTTCAAAGATTGGTTCTTTCTTCTTTCTCGTGCCCATGTAAAAGATCCCTTATCACTACCATACCGAGTAAAAATTATTTCCATTGTCCTCTGAGAGCAACAGATCTTTTCTTCAATAGCTTAACTACCCTTAGCCTTCTAAATTAATTGATAGAAAGAAAGACACTTAAAAAAAAAAGGTAAATACATTTTTGAAAAACAGGGTAAATAAGGACTATGAAAAGCCAGCGCCAAAAAGAAGTTGAGATCTGGGGTTAGATCGGCCAAGATCCTATTTAATGGTGGGGCAGGCTGAAACGACCAGGGGTAGCCTATTCCTGTTCCTATTTTCTTGCATTCCATTACATGACAGGGCAGCAGCCTGTTTGTTCACAAAATTTAAATCTCCTTGTGATACAGTACTTCAAATGTCAAAATCAAAATACATCACTACTTTTTTTAAGAAACAAACTTCAAAACCAATCATTCAACTAATTTAACGGGGAAATGTGGGAGCTTATCCAGAGAAAGCAACATGTACTGACATTAGAATTATGCATCACTCTCCGGAATGTGTTTATGGCTCAATCGGCATAATTGACCAGATCACAGCCAATGGTATCCTGAATCAGTAACTTGTCAGACTTTACAAATTTACAGAGAGCATATGTATTCAAAATGCAACGACCACCTCTCATGCATCTCTCTTCTCCGTATGCATCTGGTTTATTCTACCCCAGGCGCTTGTTCATATCTGCCCTGGGCTCAAGATGGCTCAGATCAATCCGCAAGAAATTAATGATTTATGTTTAAAATTTAGAGGGAGGGATATTTAATCTATTTAATTTTAATTGGCTAAATGTTCCTTTTTTTTTAAAGTAAACAGTTAAGGGGCAGGTCGGGAAAGGAGGATTAACTTCATTAACCTAACAGAACTTAACCAGGATACCTACAGGAAATGGTGGAAAGCAATAACAATGGACCCAAGAAAATATATAATTGACACAGTGTGTGCACCTTAGGACTGGAGAATAGACAATCCAATACCCTCTTTTAGACAGAGGTAACTGAGGACATTTTTGCTAGTTTGTTGAACATCTGTAATAATTTTAAAAGCAAATCAACAGGTATTTCAGGAAGATCAGGTCTGTCAAACCTGATTGGATTCTTTGCGGCCGTGATGCAAGAATGGGGAGGGATACAAAAGGGAGGTATTCGTTCTATCCAAGAAAACCTTTGACATGATGCTGCATGAGAGGCTCCTAGAGAATGTTAAGCATTTAGAATTTGGGGAGAAATTAAAAAGTGATTTAAAAAATTGAAAAAGTATAGTGGGGTCAGTGAGGATGCACTTGAATAGTAGAATCTTTTCTGGATCTCCTTCTGTCATTGTCCATGTAAGTATTTTGGACAAAGGGCTGGAACAAGCACTGACTATATTGACAGATAGAACAAAAATATGATTTGTAATACAAAACTTTAAGGAATTCAAACCAAGTTGCAAGGCCATATTAATAACATGACTAATTAAAAAAGTAGTGGGTGGAATCCAATTACAATAAAGATACCTAGGTAATACATTTGCCAAATAAAATATAATTACACAATGATTGGCTAGTCAATAGGGAGGAACAGAGGGATAGAAGAGTTATGGATCACGATCTTAAATGCAGTACCTGAAGAACATTAGCCACTAAATTGAATGGAATACATGCTGTTATAAAACATAAGCTAAATTACAGATTCAGATTAGTTTATTGTCACCAGAAGGCAGAATGGAATCGGCAGGAAGGCAAATGCAATGAAAGCACTTATTTCAAGAGGATTAGAATAGAAAAACAGGGTTGTAATGCTGAGATTTTATAATCTCACCCCAACCACAGATTGTTTACCCTCCTCCCATCTGGGAGGCGCTACAGGTCTCTCCGTTCCCGGACCTGCAGGTTCAGGAACAGCTTCTTTCCTGCGGTCGTTACCTTACTTAACTCTGCGCTTCGGTGATTGCTGCCATCCCCACCCCCACCCCCCCTCGGGCACTCCTCCCATCAGTGACTGATCTCGCTCACCGGAATTTCCACTACCGCTACTGTGCATATATGTATATATTATATGTTTTACTATTCCATCACATGCACTCTGGTTAAGATGCTAACTGCATTTTGTTGTCTCTGTACTTGTACACTGCACAATGACAATAAAGTTTGTATTGTATTGTATAAGGCACTGGTCAGACTGCACTTGGAGTATTGTGAGCAGTTTTAGGCCTCATGTCTGAGGAGGAATGTGTTGGCATTAGGGTGGGTCCAGAGAGGTTTACGAGAATGATCCCGGGGATGATTGGGTTAACGTATGATGACATTTGACGGCTTGGGCCTGTACTGGTTGGAGTTTAGAAGGATTAGGGGGGCATTCAGTGAAATTTACCGAATAGTGAAAGGCCTGGATAGAGTGGATGTGGAAAGGATGGTTCCACTCATGGGAGAGTCTAGGATGAGAGGCCACCATCTCAGAACAAAAGAACATCCCTTTGGAAAGGAGTTGAGGAAGAATTTTGGTCAAAGAGTCATGAATCTGTGGAATCTGTGGAATTCATTGCTCCACAGATGGCTGTGTAGGCCGATTCATTGGGTATTTTTAAAGCAGAGACTGACAGATTCTTGATTAGTAAGGGCATGAAAGGTTATGGGGAGAAGGCAGGAGAATGGTGTTGAGAAGGAAAAATAAATCATTCGTGATTGATTGACTCACGTATACTCGATGGGCTGAATGGCCTCATTACCATTTTTCCATTAGCAAATTTGCAGATGATACAAAGCTGGGTGGTAGTGTGAACTGTGAGGAAGATGCTATGAGGTTGCAGGGTGACTTGGACAGGTTGTGTGAGTGGGCGGATGCATGGCAGATACAGTTTAATGTGGATAAGTGTGAGGTTATCCACTTTGGTGGTAAGAATAGGAAGGCAGAGTATTATCTGAATGGTGTCAAGTTAGGAACAGGGGACGTACAACGAGATCTGGGTGTCCTAGTGCATCAGTCACTGAAAGGAAGCATGCAGGTACAGCAGGCAGTGAAGAAAGCCAATGGAATGTTGGCCTTCAAAACAAGAGGAGTTGAGTATAGGAGCAAAGAGGTCCTTCTGCAGTTGTACAGGGCCCTAGTGAGACCGCACCTGGAGTACTGTGTGCAGTTTTGGTCTCCAAATTTGAGGAAGGATATTCTTGCTATTGAGGGCGTGCAGCGTAGGTTTACTAGGTTAATTCCCGGAATGGCGGGACTTTCCAGTATGATGAAAGACTGGAGCGACTAGGTTTGTATACACTGGAATTTAGAAGGATGAGAGGAGATCTTATCGAAACGTATAAGATTATTAAGGGGTTGGACACGTTAGAGGCAGGAAACATGTTCCCAATGTTGGGGGAGTCCAGAACAAGGGGCCACAGTTTAAGAATAAGGGGTAGGCCATTTAGAACGGAGATGAGGGAAACCTTTTTCAGTCAGAGAGTTGTGAATCTGTGGAATTCTCTGCCTCAGAAGGCAGTGGAGGCCAATTCTCTGAATGCATTCAAGAGAGAGCTGGATAGAGCTCTTAGGGATAGTGGAGTCAGGGGGTATGGGGAGAAGGCAGGAACGGGGTACTGATTGAGAATGATCAGCCATGATCACATTGAATGGCGGTGCTGGCTCGAAGGGCCGAATGGCCTCCTCCTGCACCTATTGTCTATTGTCTATTCTGCTCCGATGACATGAATATACCAGGATGCAATGAAATTCCTTGTTCACATGAAGCTCACAGGTTAAATACGGTAATGACAAATACCGCAATATAGTGCAAACTGAAGCAGAGCAAAATAGTTCAAGTACAATCATGGAATAACCAAATGGAGTGGACTGACAAGGAAGAGGATGCGGCAGCATTTCTGGGAAGAAAGAGAGAAGTAGATAATTGATTTAGGAGTCTAATGGCTGTGGGAAAAGAAGCTGTTCTTAAGTCTGGACAACTGAGCTTTCAATCTCCTGTATCTTCTTCCTGAAGGTAGAAGAGAGAAAAAGTAAAGGCCAGGATAGAGGGCATACTGGATTATACCTCCGACCTTCCTGATGCAACACACCATAAAAATAGACGATGGAAGGAAGAGTTGAGCCTGTGATGGACTGAGCTGTGTTCACCATTCTCTGCAGGTTCAGGCAGTTACATGAGGGGCGGCACAGTGGCGCAGCAATAGAGTTGTTCTCCATGCGACAGCCTGGGTTTTCTCCGGGTGCTCTGGTTTCCTCCCATACTCCAAAGACGACAGGTTTGTAGGTCAATTGGCTTTGGTAAGTTAGCCCTAGTGTGTAGATAGTGCTAGTGTACTGGTCGGCAAGGAACATGGTGTGCTGAAAGATTTATTCACAAAATGCTGGAGTAACTCAGCAGGTCAGGCAGCATCTCGGGAGAGAAGGAATGGGTGACGTTTCGGGTCGAGACCCTTCTTCAGACTGAAAGGCCTGTTTCCATGCTGTATCTCTGTAGAAGTTCAAGAGAATCCTCATGAACATGCTGATTTTCTCAAATGCCTAAGAAAGTAAATATGTTGATGTGCTTTCTTGATCACTGCATTAATGTGAACGGCCCAGGTTAAATTGCTGGTGATGTAGATGCCTAGGAACTTGAAGATGTCAACCATCTCTACTGCAACTCTGTTGATGAGGCCAGGGTCACCCTGGCTTCCTTAGGACAACAACTAACTTTCGTCTTGTTGATGTTAAAGACGGTGTTATTGTCCTGGCACAGGTTCTCAATCACTTTTGTATACTTTGTTTCATTATTGTTATTTATCTGACTGACACCCATTGCGTGGTATCATCAGCAAACTTAAAGATCGAGTTGCCGTTGAACTTGGCCACGCAGGTATGCGTGTACAGTGTGTCTCGACCCAAAACGTCACCCATTCCTTCTCACTGATGGTGTTGATTTGCTGCATGCAACATCACACCATAACATGGGAGTTAAAGTAAAAGCTAGAATGCATTGGTTTAATCTTGAATTCAGATGAATGGTTATTAACTTGAAACATCAAAACTGTTTCTCTATTGATGCTACGTATTTCCAGCATTTTGATTTTTTCTTCCAAATTTCTAATATTCTTCTTTGACCTATTCTGCATCTCTTAAAAAGATTACATTTCTTTCTGGAACAGGATATGACTATATGTGTAAGAAGGACTGCAGATGCTGGTTCAAACCGAAGATAGACACAAAAAGCTGGAGTAACTCAGCGGGACAGGCAGCATCTCAGGAGAGAAGGAATGGGTGACGTTTTGGGTTGAGATCCTTCTTGAGACCCTTCTAGGATCTGACTATAGTTTTAGTAAATTCCATCTGGGATTTATTGCGGAATAGCACAACAAAGGATAGATAAGGTCACAAAATGCTGGGATATCTCAGCAGGTCAGGCAGCATCACTGGAGAACATGGTGAGGTGACGTTTTGGGTCGAGACCCTTCTTCAGAGGGGGGCAGCGGAGAAGAACGCCAGAGAAGGGGAGAGGCAGGACAAAGAATGGCACTAATAGGTGGGCAAGTGAGTAGGGATTTTTGTTAAGCAGATGGTTAGAACTCAGGCCAGAGATAAGCATAGATGTGAGGCAGGTTTGAAGTGTTGCAGACTGTGAAACCTGAGGGAAAGTAGCAGGAAGGGGGTTGTAGAGAAGAAGTAGGGGGAATCCAGATGGAGCACAGGGGAGGGAAAGGGAAGAAGAAAAGATGGGTTGTGGGGAGAAGGGAGAGGGGAGGGGGGAGGTTAGTTAGAGGTTACCTAAAATTGGAAAATTCAATATTCATACTGTTGGGTTGTAGGTTACCCAACCAGAATACGAGGTACTGTTTCTCCAGTTTACATGTGGCCTCACTCTGGCAATGGAGGAGACCCAGGACAGAAAGGTCATTGTGGGAACGGGAACGGGAGTTAAAGTGGTTAGCAACCAGGAGATCCTTAAGCCATTGCAAGTGTTCAGCCAAACTGTCGGCGAGTCTTCACTAGGTCTTGTCGATGTTCAGGTGGCCATAATTGGGAGCAGGAGGTTAGAGGAGGCGCACATGAACCGCTGTCTCACCTGGAAGGACTGCTGGGGTCCCTGGATGGAGGCGAGAGAGGAGGTATAGGGACAGGCGTTACATCTCCTGCAGTTGCAGGGGATCGATAAGTTTTTCAGTTACTGCAATTTAGTTCTGCTGGAGGAAGTGAGGAACAGGAGAGACATCTTGTATCTACAGAAACGGAGCTACATGGGAACAGCTTATTGTAGAGTCCAATGACGTGAATCAAACCCTGAAGAGCGAGTTGAAGTGCTACAGTAAGCTCAATGATTTGTCACGGGCGGCCAATTATGAGAATGCATCATCTTGCCAGAAACACCTCTAGCTTCACCCACCACTTAACTCACTACACCCGTATTACTCATGTATCAACAATCTCTTTCAATCTGAATTTAAATGACGTTCATACATTCTCAGCTCCCTGAAGCAATGGCATTAGTACTGCTGGTAGTGCAGCTGCCTCACATCTTCAGCAACCAGGAATCAATCCTGATCTCCGGTGCCATCTGAGTGGAGTTTGCATGTTCTCCCTGATGAGATTAAAAGAATGAGATTAACATAGAATTAATGTAATCCTTGATGGTCGTCATCGATTTGGTGGGCTGAAGGGGCTATTCCCTTGTTATATGACTACTACTCTGCACACTTTGCTGCAAACCTTACGCCCACAATCTCACAGTTTGTATCAACTCCCAGCATGTAAACTGTTAGTCAATCATTGCAGCCAAATCACTCAGACAAATTGCATAATGTACAATTCTCTCTTGCAGTGCAACTGGAGGCTGCAGGGACTACCCATAGGAGAATGGTCAATATCCATCCCTTGAAAACTGAAACAATAAAAGCTCTCAAAAATAAAAACAAGATTCACAAAGGGAGGTAACAAGAAGCCAGTGATAGCTTCTTTGGGTCAGCTTTTAGCAGCTAATTATAACTCATGTAAATGGCAATTGTTTACAGTGCATACTGTAATTAAAATGGCATTTTAATTATCCTTGTATGATAAGAATACCTTGAATATTTAGCAAAGGCATTGACGGTTTCCAGATTTAGGACTGGGATTTCTCAAAGTAATTATTCCATTGCCCTTTGTCTAACATAGCATAGTCTGGGAGGGTCAAAGACACGTTTACATCTCACAGTTGACCTACATTCCTAACAGATATTTTGTAAAGAATATGTACATGTTTGATATATCAATGAGCTACAAAAGAGATTAATAAAACTAGGTTCATTTTGATAACAAAATTACTCTTAATGTACTGCTAATATTGATCTGATTAATTTTAGAGGCCTATGATTCTTTTAGGGGAGTAGATCATTTCACTACCATTTCACAAAGAAGTATTTAACTGAAACTAGGTTAACTACAGAAAGTGACTCACCTAATTTCCCAGAGTCACCTGCAACAATACAAGTCAGGAATGTGATGGAATATTTTTCAGATGCTTGGTTATTATATTGATTATAACAATAATCTGCAGAATCTTATTGTAATCGAAGGAGCATTATTTTCCCACAATGCCTTTTTTATTATTGTCTCAAATAGAATCTAAAAATAATTCAAAGACAATCATCAGTCATTAATTCTGATTAAAAATAACAAGGAATCCACATTTTAATTGTGGGGGATGTAGGACCTTTCCAGAATTTCAGTATTAATTTTTTCCCAATTATTAAACTATAATCAATAAAAATTCTTTGATTCGTTGTTAATAATTGATCTGTTTCTAATATTCCCAGTATTATTAAATTTGAGTCAGGGATCAGCTTCCTATTAACAACATTCTAAAATGTGGATTACAGGAATGTCGGAGACACTTCATCTGGAAAGATTGAGACTTGTACTAGTGGACAGGTTGAATCTTTTCAGAGGAATATGGTCTCCATTTATTGTATATTTAAAGGGTCAAAATGGCTTGGTTCGAGGACTTGACCGTGGCCTGAATAATGGAATGGAGGAAGAATTATGAATAATAAATTATGGATATATCTCCAATGATAGATAACTTTTTTAATACTCCATTCATTTCTCCAATTTGGATCTCTTATTTTTATTTTATTTTTCTCTATCTTTTCCTCTCTTAAAAAAAAAAGTATAGAAATATGTAGGACACAATTGTTAATATTAATAATATCACGAATGTATGTAATAAGTAAATTTTATTAATATGTATTTATGTTTAATAAAAATATTTATCAAAAAAAAATAACAAGGAATCATTAGTAAATTAAGAAGTAAATGGAACAGCATTTCTGATCAGTATCTGCACAGTTAAACTGTTGGGTAGTTTCCCCGCTGTTCCACTGTATACTGGGGAGTACTTCAATGAGGAACTTGGCATTGATATCCAAGCAAAAAGTGTGAAATTGTGATGAAATTCCCCCCTTTCATTCCCCAACCCTGACCATCATCACAACTAATTACATCCACTCACCCAGGGAAAGGCTCGGCCTAATGTATCAGCTTGTTATTTTTACATAATGCTTTACATCTTGTTCTGGTCTTTTGGTCTCATTTTACTTTTTTTGTCTCATTTTACACAATTAATTCTTTGAATTTATGCTTCCTGGCCAGAAATGCAGAGATTTGGGAAACATATGAATGTGACAAGCAAGTGTGGTTCTTTATCCAAACAACCTGATTTTGATAAAGAAGCACACTTGCTTGTCACATTCATATGTTTCCCAAATCCCTGCATTCATGCACTGATAAATCTCTCTATGAGAGAATCTTTTATGTCAGCTATCCTTTCAGGTTTATTGGAAATTATGCAAGGTGGATGGGAGAGGTCAGAGATTGTGGTTGATATGGTTATTTAATTTTAACATTGCTCTCTGTCAGGGCAGCACAGTGGCGCAGCGGTAGAGTTGCTGCCTTACAGCGAATGCAGCGCCGGAGACTCAGGTTTGATCCTGACTACGGGTGCTGTACTGTACGGAGTTTGTACGTTCTCCCCGTGACCTGCGTGGGCTTTCTCCGAGATCTTCGGTTTCCTCCCACACTCCAAAGACGTACAGGTTTGTAGGTTAATTGGCTGGGCAAAATGTAAAAAATTGTCCCTAGTGGGTGTAGGATAGTGTTAATGTGCGGGGATCGCTGGGCGGCGCAGACCCGGTGGGCCGAAGGGCCTGTTTCTGCGCTGTATCTCTAAATCTAAATCTGTCAAGAGTGTCAAGAATATTTAATTGACATATGCACCAGTAATGGAACTATTAAATTCATACTTGCTGCAGATTTACATGTCAATTAATCAAAAACAAATAGATAAATATAATCAATAATTCAACAAATTAATAATGTATTATAAGGTAACCAGACATACTAGTGCAAAACCAAGAATCTGCTTAGCAAATTCCTACTTGTGGAACCTATTTTTTTTCTCCTTCTTAAATTCTAATCTTAAATTTAATAAAAAATTTAAGGGAATCTGGAAATCTGAACTATTGGCACGGTAGCATGCACTTTTCACTGTGATGTTCCACCAGTCTTTCAGTGAAATACTACAAATATAAATTGCAAAACAGAATTATAAAATGAGGCAAGGTGTGATCACACTTATGTTGGCAACTTGTGGAAGTCAGCTAATTATTACCTTTTCATCTGCTCCCAAAACTAACAAGCATTCAGATGGTAATCATTCTTTTATTAACCACTATGTAAGTTTCAATGCTTCAACTCTTTTTGGGAGGATTCTGTTGGAGGTCTCACAGGGACATGTGAAAAAGGTACACACATCACAGCAGAAACCTCTAAAAGAACATCCTGGGACAGTGCAATGTCCCTTTTGCAGCTATTTTTACTGAAGACAAAGGCAATGACTTCTCGAGTAGAGAAAGAAAACAATTACCAAAGCTCCTGGTCTCAATTGTAATTCCTCTCCATTAAAGCATATGGAGGATAGGATCAAACCTTGACATCAAGTTTATGATAAAATAACGGGGGTTCCCCATCATCAGTCTGCAGAACTGACTGTAGCATTCGGATCTTGCATCTGAGTTCTTGCAAATAGACTCTTGCAAATCGGCTCTTGCAAATAGACTCAATTCCATACTAACTGGGGAATCGTGCTAACAGTATGTCTGGTGATAGTCTTGCTGAGCTGTATGCAAAAATAGTATTTCACTGTACCTTGGCACATTTGATAATAAAGAAACCATTGAACCATTGAGGGTTAACTGCAGAAACCTGGAAGTTTGCTGTTAATAATTCACCATGAACAGGCAAGCTCCATAGAAAAATCATGGAAATATGCAAAATGAATGGGAATTTAGGCTAATAGCCCAATGTTAAAGGAAGAAATTACCTGGAAAATTCTACGCCAGGAATAAGCAAGTACTTAAAGGGGTGTTCAGCTTCTGGTACGTGAAATTTCAGGAAGACGGTGTCTTGTGAAGAAAACCTTTAATTTAAATGTAGTTTTATCCTGTAACTTCTCCAATACTTATTAGGAAAGGCTTAGTAAAATCTTTTCACATTTGCTTTTACTGTATTTTGGCACTTACACGGCTGTTATTTAATTTTTAGAAGGTTATATGTCTGTATTTATGCATATGTTTAATGAATCGGCAGACTTAATGACACATGAAAATAGGGAAAATAAGAATAGGTATTTTGTCTACTAATATATAACAAGAACAATGCATTTTTCCTACGCCTTTGCAACCTGGTTAATAATTATCTGTTCATCCTGATACTACTAATTTGCAGTTTTGAATTACTTGCTTTGTTTTCAGGTGGAGGCAAAATTCTATTTGATTCTCAGGTATAACAATCTAAAATGACCAATTGCAGAATGGCTTTTACTATGCACTAACTCATCATTGCAAGATTAGGCACTAAACTGATTAATAGTGCAACAAGGATTAAATATTTGTTTACCATGATAACATAGAACAATGTGATTAAGTCAAGTCTGACTCCAAGCAAATAATAAGTTTATGTCCGTAATTAGAATTTACAAACACAATTAGGGTTTCACCAGCATGGTACCAATAACAGTGTTTAAGTGGAAAGCACGGGACAAATTAGCAAGGAGAATTCTCTGGACTATTATTTGTTCATTTTCCAGAATTTCAACCAGCATATTTCCTATCCCTAATTGCACTTGAGAAGATGGAAGTGCTGCTGCTTATCCGTCTGAGAAATTGAATAATTAGGGCTGAAGATAGTACTTTTAACTATATGCTTAGTCATAAAGCATGGAAATAGGCACTTTGGTCCACTCATTAATGCCGATCAAGATGCCCCATTTCAGCTAGTCCCATTTTCCAGCATTTGGCCCATATCCCTCCAAACTATTTCTGTCTATGTACCTATAAACGACATATTTGTTGGGAAGAGGGGAGTCGAGGAGCAAGTTAAGGGGAGGGATTTAGAAAGTTACAAAAGGCTAGGGGTTAGTGCAAAATAGGTAATGATAACTGGAATAAGGCAGCAAATTAGGAGCAGTTGGCTGTTCAGCCCCTCCAGCATATTACAAGAATGTGGCCGACCTGAGAGTAATCACAGCTCTGCATTTCACTAACCAGTTATAATGTTCTTCACTCCCTGTTTATCGAGCGTCTATCTCCCTCTACCTTTAAAATATTCAAAGACTCTGTTTCCACCATTTGAAAAAGTTCCAAAGTTTCACTAGCTCTGGGGGATAAAAAAAATCATCTGACTTAAATAGACAACCCCATACTTTTAAATAATGAACCCGTTTTATATTTTCCCAAAAAATAAAATATCCTCTTTACATCCACCCAATCAAGTCTTTTCAGGCCCCTAATTTTTTCAAAGTCAGTGAGAGTCACCTTCTGTTCTTTCACTCTTCTGAATTCCAACAGATAAAAGTCCATCCTTTCCAACTTTTTCTTCATCTTAGGATACCTGTCCATACAGGGTATCTTATCAGTCTAGCAAAGTTTCTAGCAAAACTTCTTCCAAAAAATTAATACCCACTCTTGAATAAGGAGATGAATGTAATACATAGTAATTCAGATGTTGTCTTGCTAATGTAATAGAAGCATGACCTCCATACTTTTTTTTCTCTTTTCTTTTCTTTTCTTTTCTTTTCTTTTCTTCCATGAAGGTCAGAGAGAAGCAGCAGCCAGAAGCAGTGAGAGCGAGTATTGGCTGGAAGTAGGTGAGTCAGAGGGAAAGAAGATTTTAAAAGAGCGCCAAAGGCCCAGGTTCAAGTAATTTACAAATTAACCCTAAAGTAGTTGATTAGGTAACAGATAAAGAAGTGCAGCTGTAGCGGAGCGGCCTTGTTGAGGTGAAGTGCCTTGGGAGGTAAAGTGTGAGTCTTTGGCTCAAGAGTCTTCGGCGAGGAGGTTGAGGCAAGGAGGCTACACTTGTTCATATTTTGTGATTTTTGTCCAATGAAGAAATGGCAGGCAAGTTGATGCAGTGTGTTTCCTGCAGGATGTGGGAAGTCAGGGACACCGCTGGAGCTTCTGGAAACTACACCTGCAGGAATTGTGTCCAGGTGCAGCTCCTGAATGAACGTGTTGGGGAACTGGAGAAGCAGCTGGATGACCTCAGGGCCATCCGGGAAAATGAGAGTTTCCTGGACAGGACCTACAGTGAGGTTGTCACGCCAAGGATACAGGAAGAGCGAAGGCGGGTGACTGTGAGAAAGGGGAGTAAACGTGGAGTGTAGGAGACCCCGGTGGCTGTGCATAATGAAAACAGGTACACCCTCTTGGGAGCTGACGGTGCAGAAGACGCTTCCAGTTCAAGCGGTGTACAGGTCAGTGGCTCCCATCCAAGCAATGAGATTCGACCGGCGAGACCAAAGTTGGGCAGAGCCATAGTGGTGGCTGACTTCATTGTCTGAGGTGCGGACAGGAGATTCTGTGGTGGCAGACGAGACTCGAGGATGGTCTGTTGTCTCCCTGGTGCCAGGGTTCAAGATGTCACGGACTGACTTCAGAACATCCTCGAGAGGGAAGGTGAACAGCCGGAAGTTATTGTGCACGTGGGCACAAACGACATCGGGAAGAAGAGGAAGGAGGTTCTGCAATGAGAGTTTAGAGAGTTAGGAAGAAGACTGAAAAGGAGGACTTCTAGGGTGGTTATCTCTGGATTGTTTCCTGTACTTCATGCTGGTGAGGGCAGGATCTGACTGTGTGGCTGGGAGGCTGGTGCAGGGAGTAGGGATTTAAATTTATAGATCACTGGGATCTCTTCTGGGGTCGGGGTGACCAGTACAAAAGGGACAGGTTACAACTTAACTGGAGGGGGACATGTTCTAGCGGGCAGGTTTGCTAGTGCTACACGTGTGTGTTTAAACTAAATAGCGGGGGGGAGGGGTTGATAAATTGGGAGTATAAAGATGGAGTTAAAGGGGGAGTGAGTACAGGAAACGTTGCAAAAGACTCCCGAATTAATGGGAAAGAAAGTTCGAGAAGGGATAAGAAAGTAATAGTGACCGGTGTGAGAGGGGAGGTGAATAGCGAAGTTAAAGTGTTGTATTTGAATGCACAAAGTATAACAAATAAAGTGGATGAGCTTGAGGCTCAGTTAGATATTGGCAAGTACAATGTTGTGGGAATTACAGAGACATGGCTACAAGAGGAACAGGGCTGGGAACTGAATATTCAGGGGTATTCGTCCTATCGAAAAACAGTTAGGTGGGCAGAGGGGGTGAGGTAGCTCTGCTAAGGAATGCAATTCAGTCCCTTGCGAGGGGTGACATAGAATCAGGAGATGCAGAGTCAGTATAGATAGCACTGAAGAATTAAAAGGGTAAAAAGACCTAATGGGAGTTATATACAGGCCCCCAAACTGTAGCCTGGATTTTGGGTGCAAGTTGAATCAAGAGTTAAAATTGGCATGTTGCAAAGGTAATGCTACGGTGGTTATGGGAGATTTCAACATGCAAGTAGACTGGGAAAATCAGGTTGGTACTGGACCACAAGAAAGGGAGTTTGTAGAGTGCCTTTGAGATGGATTCTTAGAGCAGCTTGTACTGGAGCCTATCAGGGAGAAGGCAATTCTGCATTTAGTGTTGTGTAATGAACCGGATTTGATCAGGGCACTCATGGTAAAAGAGCCATTAGGAGGTAGTGACCATTATATGATAAGTTTTAATCTACAATTTGAGAGGGAGAAGGGAAAATTGGAAGTGTCAGTCTTACAGTTGAGCAAAGGGGACTATGGAGGCAGGAAGGAGTAAGCTGTCCAAAGTTGACTGGAAAGACCTAGCAGGAATGACAGTGGAACATCAATGGCAGGTATTTCTGGGAATAATACAGAAGGTGCAGGATCAGGAAGAAAGATTCTAAGGGGAGTAAGAGGCGACCATGGCTGACAAGGGAAGTCAATGACAGTATAATTTTTTTTTAAATGTATAACATAGCAAAGATGAGCGGGAAGCAAAAGGATTGGGGAAACTTTTAAAGAGCAACAGAAGATAACTAAAAAGGCAGATTATTATCTGAATGGTGTCAAGTTAGGAAAAGGGAAAGTACAATGAGATCTGGGTGTCCTTGTTCATCAGTCACTGTAAGTAGGCATGCAGGTACAGCAGGCAGTGAAGAAAGCTAATGGCATGTTGGTCTTCATAACAAGAGGAGTTGAGTATAGGAGCAAAGAGATCGTTCTGCAGTTGTACAGGGCCTTGGTGAGATCACACCTGGAGTATTGTGTGCAGTTTTGGTCTCCTAATTTGAGGAAGGACATTCTTGCTATTGAGGGAGTGCAATGTACGTTCACGAGGTTAATTCCTGGGATGGCGGGGGGACTGTCATATGTTGAAAGAATGGAGCGTCTGGGCTTGTATACATTGGAATTTAGAAGGATGAGAGGTGATCTTATTGAAACATATAAGATTATTAAGGGATTGGACACGCTAGAGGCAGGAAACATGTTCCCGATGTTGGGGGAGTCCAGAACCAGGGGCCACAGTTTAAGAATAAGGGGTAGGCCATTTAGAACAGAGATGAGGAAAAACATTTTCACCCAGAGGGTTGTGAATCTGTGGAATTCTCTGCCTCAGAAGGCAGTGGTGGCCAATTCTCTGGATGCTTTCAAGAGAGAGTTAGATAGAGCTGTTAAAGATAGCGGAGACAAGGGATATGGGGAGAAGGCAGGAACGGGGTACTGATTGTGGATGATCACAGCGAATGGCGGTGCTGGCATGAAGGGTTGAATGGCCTACTCCTGCACCTATTGTCTATTGTTTTAATTTCTCGTAGCATTAAATAATAGTCATCTGAGGACACAAAGTGCTGGAGTAACTCAGCGGGTCAGGCAGCATCTCTGGAGAACATGGATCGGTGACGTTTCGAGTTGGGACCCTTCTTCAGACTGATTATGGGGTGGGGGGCGGGAGAGGGAGGTGGGGGAGAAGCAAGGCGGGACAAACCATGATAAGTAATAGGTAAACATAGGCATAGAGGGGGTGGGGGTTGATAGACAGATGTTTGGAACAAAGACCAGAAATTAAGACAGAAGGTGTGAGACAGAATGATTAAAGAGTAACAAATTATGAAGCCAGAGGAAGGGATGTGGGGATGTGGGGATGCGGTGGGAGTGGAAAGATTGCGAGTCCAAGTAGGGCACTGGGTGGCGGGGAGGGGGGGACGGGGGGAAAGGGGGAATTGTTATGAGGTTACCTAAGATTAGAGAATTCATTGTTGATTTGACTGGGTTGTCGGCTACCCAGTTTCATATATTCCCACATTGTTCTCCATTTGTCAGATTTTTGCCCTCTCACTTAACCATCTTCACAACAGATTCAGTCGATTTAACAATTACTTCTCACGTGTCTTCATTGAAGTCATATAAATAAATTGTAAACATTTGAGATCCCAGGATCAATCCCTGTGGCATATTACTCAATTCATCTTGCCAGCAAAAGCCCTATTTTCTCTATTATGTTTCCTGTAAGCCAGCCAATCTTCTCTCCACACCAATACTTTACTTGCTGTACCATGAGCTTTTATTTTCCAGCATAATTTATGATGCAGCACCCAAATGCCTTTTGGAAATCTAATCATTCTACACCCACTGGTTCCCATTTATCTAAAGCACATATTTTTCAAAGAACCAGAAAGAGAAAAAGGATCAAAGTGTACAAATATTAGAGTGCACCTGAAAATAGAATTGGAAAAAAATAACAAAAATTAAATCATTTTTTATGAATGCAATCAATGGTCAAAAGGTTAATGGCATACATACAAATAAATGGCTCTGATCTAATAGTCATTTTGGTGGTGTGTTACATGACCAATTCTGCGAAAGGAATATCTTGGGGTACCTTCAATTTGTAAGGAATAGCAGAAAGGAAGTCGAGGATAGCTCTTCAATACATAAATATATCACTGCAGTAGTGAAATTATTTTGACTCATAAGAGTAAAATGTCAGCGAAAGAAACTAGAATTATTCTTGGACGGAAAAATAGCAAATAGAATTGAATACAGAATGCATTTGGGAGGTACTGTAAGAATAATGTAGAGAAACGGAGGGAGTTTAGATATTGAATCTTGCAGAGAAACAGAAGGAGTTTGCTATGCACATCCAAGTATCCCTGAAGCACGATAGTCCGATCACATCGGTAAAATGGCAAACTGCTTCTTTCCACAATTGGCCCAGACTTAGAATAATAAGAGCATGAAGGTTACACAAGAATTGCTGTGAGACCACAGTTTGAGTATTATGTCGAGTTTCAGCCACTATATTGCAGGAAAGATATGATTGTGAGGGTGCAGAAGATATTTAGGAGGTGATACAAGGAACCGCAGATGCTGGAATCTTGAGCAAAACAAAAAGAGCTGGAGTAATTCAGTCAGTTGGGCAGTATCTGTCGAGGGGATAGATAGGCGATGTTATCAGGACCATGAAATTTTAATCATGATGAAAGCTGGGACAAGGCTCAGGTTATCTTATTTGGAACAAAAAAGGCTGAAAGAAGAATATATTTGTGTATTTTGGTCTGTAGGCCACCAAAGTGTGATGGGGGATGGGCAAAAAGTTAAGCTCAGACAAAGATCAAATCAACTGTGATCTCACTAAATGGCAATGCAAGCTTGAATGGCCTTCTCCTGCTCCTATTTCTTATGGTATTCAATGATACATCTATCTGGCTGTAATCTAGTGAATATTAATCATTTGCACCAAAAAACAAGCAGATCAGGACTATGTTATTTCCAGGTACAGGGTAACAAACAATTTGCAAAGTCAGTCAAGGTTTATCCCTTTCAGTTTTAGGGTTGTTCCTGCTTAATGAAGTGGGGGTGGCGGCAGGAGTTTGCAAAGGTGGTACCTTACCCCTCTGGTAGACACAAAATGCTGGAGGAACTCAGCAGGTCAGGCAGCATCTCTGGAGAGAAGGGATGGGTGGCGTTTCGGGTCGAGACCCTTCTTCAGACCCAAAGCTTCACCCATTCCTCCTCTCCAGAGCTTCGATTTAAACCAGCATCTGCAGTTCTTTCCTACACACCTTAACCTTCTAATGCCTTAACCCTCCATTTCAGCAGCATCAAATATGGTGTGGGTTTTTGGGTGCTTTGCTTTATGGCTGAAATGTAACCATCCTTTTCCTTCCTTTTACCCTGTCATTCCTCCTGCATTACCAAAGGTTATCCCAAATCTGAGTTGCTTTTAAATCTTGAGCTTATTTTTTAAATAATAAGCCTGGCACAATGGCACAGCAGTAGAGTTGCTGTCTTACAGCGCCGGAGACCCACATTCAATCCAGACTATGCGTGCTGTCTGTATGGATTTGTATATTCTCTCCATGATCGCATTGGTTTTGGCCAGGTGCACCAGTTTCCTTCCACATTCCAAAGGCGTGCAGGTTTGTAGTTCAATTGGCTTCTGTAAATTGCTCTTAGTGTGTAGAATGCGAAACAGGGAAAACATAGAACTAGTGTGTGGGTAATCATTGGTCAATGCAGACTCGGTGAGCCGAAGGCCCTGTTTCCATCCTGTATCACTAAACTAAACTTTTAGTCTTGCCCTTAATTTTACTCATCATTATTTCCACAACACCCTAAATTTGCACATAATAAACAATACCAATTAACTGGCCACAAGAATTTGGGTGCAACAAACACATCTGCTTGCATATGAGTCAGTCTAAAATTCATACACAAGAATTCTGGGCTAAACAATGCCATGATAAGCAAGCATGACCTGTAATGTTAATTTACAGCTGTTTATTTCCCATTGTTTTGTCAGGCTATTTGCTAAAAAAAAAACAGCAGGTGAGAAAGAACTTCCCCCATTACACAACACCCATTTTCTGCAAATGACAGGCTGTATTTCATGGGTGTCCTACTTGTCATGGCCAAAGATACATGACAGTCCAGCAAAAAAAACCTATTGATATTCCAGTTCCAAAATCTCTCCAATATAGATTTAATAGAATTATGCCAAAGAATAACCTGACATTTTTTTGCTACAAACTGTCCTCAACAACTTTATTATAGCCAGCTTTAAAGGTAAAACCACTTCACCAAAATATTGTATTGTTTGTAAAAGTGAACACACACTACTACAGTGTTTATTTCTTTCAGGATTAATTTATGGTTCGAGTTAAGAATTGGTTACTCTGCTTGAATGTCTATCTGACTTAAGAGGTATCAATGCTTTAGCACTACAAACGCCTGATGGTTGACAGGACAGATCAAGATTTTGCCCAATCACAAAAGTCGTTTTAAAACTGGCACATGAGTATTTGATATCAATGTCTATATGCTGGGCCAAAGTGCCTGTTTCTGTGCTGTGTGACTCCATGACTTTGAAATGGTGGAGCAGGTATCAAGCTGTAGTTGAGAAAGAGGAGTTTGAGTTAGAAAAGACTCAAAAAGTCACAACTGCATTCTTCCCTCAGCTCTGAATGCAATCTCTGCCATCATCAGAACTATGGTACAGTAAATGCAATTTGGGAAGTTAAACCTAGCCAGGATATACACAGTGAATTGCAGGGCACTGGAGAGTGTTGCTGAACTTGGTTCCCTTAAAGCAGCAACTCTGGTAGACAAGATGGTGAAGGTGGCATATGGAATGCCTTCATTAACCAAGACATTGAATATACGAGTTGAAGTGTCATGTTACAATTGTATAGAAGATTGGTTAGATCACACTTAAAATATTGTGTGCAGTTTGCTCACCACACTATAGGAAGAATGGATCTTATAGAAACATATAAAATTCTGAAGGGATTGGACAGGCTAGATGCAGAAAAATGTTCCCGATGTTGGGGGAATCCAGAACCAGGGGTCACATTTTAAGAATAAGGGATAAGCCATTTAAGACTGAGATGAGAAAAAAACTTTTTCACCCAGAGAGTTGTGAATCTGTGGAATTCTCTGCCACAGAAAGCAGTGGAGGCCAATTCACTGGATGTATTCAAGAGAGAATTAGATATAGCTCTTCGGGCTAACGGAATCAAGGGATATGGGGAAAAACCAGGAGCAGGGTACTGATTCTGGATGATCAGCCATGTTCATATTGAATGGCGGTGCTGGTTCGAAGGGCTGAATGGCTTACTCCTGCAACTACTTTCTATGTTTCTATAAGATTAAGCTAGAAAAGATGCAGAAAAGATTCACAAGGATGTTGGGGCTTGAGCTAAATGGAGAGATTGGATTGGGCTGGGATGGCTTTCCCTGGAGCCAAGAAAGCAGAAGGGTGACCTGAAAGAGCTTTATAACAATTATATGGGGCTTAGATAGTCATAGTCTTTTTCCCCAATGTAGGGGAGTCTAAAACTAGAGGGCATTGGTTTGTGAAAGAGGAAAGATTAAATGGTGATCTAAGGTCAAGTTTCTCCATATTTGGATTGTGTTACAAGCAGTTGATGATAAGGTAAAAAAATACACATTAGTAGAGATCATTGAAGAATCAGCTTGTTATTGTCCCCTAGATCCTTAGGACGTGAAATGGATTTCCATGGAGGTCCTGCATTCTTTCTGGATGTCTCATGGATTAGAATGCTTGTGTGGGTATTCCTTGGATAGGAAATGTTTAGAGGGATATGGGGCAAACACAGGAAAATAGGATGAGCTTCGATAGAATTCTTGGTTGGTATGGACTGACTATTTCCATGCTGTGTACCTCCTTGAATATTTGAATCTATTTCTTCCCCAATTTTGTAGATTTCAATTTTTCCAATGTTTTTATGTAGCCCTTATTGAACACATTTTGAAAGTTCATGCACCTATCAACTGTACTATTCCCAAACTCTGCCTCAGCCCTGCTACCATTCCTCCACTTACTTCAGAAGTCAAGAGTGTTTTATTGTCATAAGTCCCAAACGGACCAATGAAATTCTTACTTGCAGCAGCACTACAGATATGTAGACATATAACTGTAAACCCCACGATAAACAAAAAGGTTTAGTATATATAAAAACAGACAACTAATAGCCAATAGTAGTGCAAAGTCAAATTAATATCCCCAAGTCTATATAGTTATATTTGGAGGTTGTAGTAATAGCCTGATGGTTGAAGGGAAGAAGCTGCTCCTGAATCTGGACATTACAGTTTTCAGGCTCCTATGCTTTCTTCGGGATGGCAGGAGTGAAATGAGAACATAGCCAGGATGGTGTGGGTCTTTGATGATGCTGGTTGCCTTTTTGAGTGACTCTTGTAGATCCTTTCGACGGTGGGGAGTTCGTGTGTAGTGTTCACCTCTTTTTGTAATCTTCTTCGTTCCTGGATGTTCGAGTTGCCGAACCAGGCCGTGATGCAATTAGTTAAGATGCTATCTCCTGTACACCTATAGAAGTTCAAGAGAGTATTCATCAACATACCAAATTTCCTCAATCTTCTGATTGGAAGTAGAGGAAGAATGTAGAAGCATTGATGTGTTATCTTTATGATTGCATCAATGTGCTGGGTCCAGGACAGATCTTCAGAGATATACACGCCCAGGAATTTGAATACTTAAATCAGTTTGCCTTTAAGAAATTTGGTTACAATTTATTAACCCTGGTTTTCCCAAATGTCAGTTAATTTAATTCTGCATTATGTTTTTGAGATTCTAGAAATTTGGCTGATGCATCCATTTAATGCTTTGTGAGCCTTTGTGCCTTCTTGGGACTGATTTCATTTCTATCTAGTGTGTAGGAAGGAATGGCAGATGCTGGTTTAAATTGAAGATAGACACAAAATGCTGGAATATCTCAGCGGGACAGAGATGCTGCCTGTTCAGCTGAGTTACTCCAGCATTTTGTGTCTTTCTCATTTATACTTGGGTACACATACATTGTTAATCAAAACTATCAATGATGGTTCTAATAAATGAACATGATGTTTATAGTAGGTCGACACAAAATGCTGGAGTAACTCAGCAGGACAGGCAGCATCTCTGGAGAGAAGAATGGGTGACGTTTCGGGTCGAGACCCTTCTTCAAACCCTTCTTCAGACTCGACCCAAAACGTCACCCATTCCTTCTCTCCAGAGATGCTGCCTGTCCCGCTAAGTTACTCCAGCATTTTGTGTCTATCTTCGAATTAAACCAGCATCTTCAGTTCCTTCCAACATATGGTGTTTATAGTACTTAATGTAGCATATTCACCCTTTCCATCGCATTGTCATGGGCACCAAGAATCAAGTTATTGACACCATAGCATTTTATATATAATCAGTTTAAATAATGATATAGATAATGGTTTTTATTACCCAAGGATACTTTCACATGAAAAGGGATGTTTCACATATCTCCCTTCAGGCTGCCTTTAATGATCAGTTTTGAAACATGAAACAGGATTAGACTTGAGTTGAGAAACTCCACTAAATATTTCTATTGGTTGATATTTAAGATTAAGGATCATTCAATTTATTTCCCTTTCAAAGTTCTTGTCCCATCCTGCACAATTGCACAATTAGGTTTCCTTCACAATGTTATAAAAATGATTTGATGCCTTAAAAAAACATGATTAGCACTCACTAAAATGCTTAACTGGTGCATTTTGAAATGTAAAAATTCTTACTGAATTACTGATTTGGATATTATCTTTAATAATATTTCTTTAGCACTCTACAAGCATTGTCTGTACTTCATTAAGCTGCTTGGTACATTTTGGCTGGGAGTTGGAAAACTCATTTCATTTTGGCTTCTTATAGTCAATAAAGAAAGGAGAGTTTCAAATTAAGGCCAGCTATGAATCCAAGTCCCAAAGATGAAAATCGAAGCATTCTAATCCATGAATCAACCAGAAAGAATGCAGAACTTTTAACAAAAATCCATCTCAAGTCCTAAGGATTTAGGGAACAATAACAAACTGATTCTTCAATGATCTATACTAATACTTTGCCAAAGAAAACACTGATGTTTAATGATGCCATATAAATAGCCCTATTGTTTGGAATGATCAGTAACAATGACATTCAAATGACATTGTTTGCATAGACAACTGAGCTGCACAGGACCTGAGGCAACAGCACTGATATTCAGTAAGGATGCTACAGTGCCTGTGTGTCTGCCATCCAGAGAAAGCCTTGAGATTTAGTGGGAAATTAGTTATAAAAAATGTATTTTCATCTCACATGTCCACAAACCATGGTTTACATCATCACCAATCAAGACAGTTTATAATTTTCATAAGCAAAGCTCCTTAGATAACATGGCAATATATAGTTCACATTATCAGCTACAATCAAGGACTACTTTTATTTATTGTTGAGAAAATGTTCATTTTAAAATGATACTTGACGAAGTGGACCCGTTGGGCCCAAACCTCTCCTGCATTGGTGCAGCACCCTCTCCTCCCCCTCCCCCCCACCCCACTCCATCTTCCTCAACCCCCCTTATCCAGCCTCCCCCCTCCCTCCCTAGGAGATAGATTTAAACTTTAAAATGTGAATAACTTTTAAAAATATAATACGATTTCAATGAAACTTCTTCCATTAGCACCAAAGGGACGACAGTGAGTAAGGTGGGCCTAAAATTGTCACACTATCGTGTACCATTTTGGCTGTAGTTCAGGAACATACTAACAAATAAAGGAGAGTTTTAGTATATAGATAACACATATTGCAAAACTTTAAAATGGACCATCTTTCACCAAGCTGTTTTCTTTGGTGCATAGGATAAGAATGGCATTTTACTGGCAAGAAATGCAAAATGTTTGAGGGAATGTTGAGGATATAGGAAAGCACAGGTGCAGCAAGAGGGGAAAATAACAATCTGTCAGCAGCGTAGGGAGATCTTTCACATGAAAGGGGATGAAAGTCTTGCAAGCAGCTGTGTTGATAAGGAGAAATGTGTAGTGGGGAGGAATGCCATAATTTGGTCTGAAGCACTGTGAAGCAGAAGGCTAGTGGGTAGACCCAAAATGCAAATGCAATTGGGGAATTTGATCACAAAATTCTTCTTAACCTGGGCATGAGGACTTTGGCTAGGACTCGCCCATATTTCATCGCAGATATCCAGTCCATCGTTGCTGCTCGCAATAAGGTGCCAGTACAACCTTCCTATGCTAAATGCTGTTCCACAGCGTTAAATCTTGTGTTGTACCACAGACTCAGAGGCACTGCATTTCTATTGCTCAAAGCTTCCATTCTCCATGCCTGTTGGAGGAGCCAAAGGATCTTTCCTTTGTGAAGTCTTGGTAAAGAATGAAGCATACCACATTTAGCTAGTCTGCAAAAGCTTCGGATTTGGTTCAAGAATTTCAAAACTATATTTATCACTTGGAACTTACTGATTAATTACAGTCTAAATAAGGAAAAACCCAAAGTCATTCATAAATATTGGTATAAAACTACCCATTTAGCAAATAATGTTTTCAATCATTTCACTGACAATGGATTAAATAAATCAAAATTATGCCTAATAATTGTTACGTTGAAAAGTAAATAAACTAGTGATCAATTAGCCCCCAATTAACTCAAATTGAAAATATAAAGAATATAGTTCAGTTCATTGCCGGTTGCCTGCTAATGCGCCTATTTTTGTTAGCAGGTGACTAGATTTTCATATTTATAGTTCATAACTATCAGAAATGAATGAGTTTATTTCATCTTTTGTCAAGTGATAATTTGGTGCTCCTTAAAAACAATGCTGTTTTACAGTCATTTTGATGGTTTTACTACACTTGAATAATGGAGAGGCTAGTGTCCACTGTTTCCCTACAGCCATTTTACTCAGGTGCATAACTGTTGTGACACATGTGATAGTGTCTGATTAAATAATGCTGTTATATAAATAAATATTCATGGATAATTTATATAAACATCCAAAAGCAATTGACCATAGTCTCATTCTTCTCCCAATTTTTGCATAAAAACAATGGCTCTTCCCAAGATTCTTCATCTTATTATATAGTCAATGCTGAGTTTAGGTTTATTATTGTCAGGTGTACTGAGGTATAGTGAAAAGCTTTGTTTTGCATGTTATCCAATATTATACATAAATGCAATCAAGTCAAACTCAAATACAACAGGTACAGTAAAGGCATACACAGTCTTTGTATATATGTATACATATCTGTTCCATAGACAAAGTTCAATGTCCATTATTGGGTAGAACGGAATCAGACAGTAACCTTGCTTATGAAAGGGACCGTTCAGAAGCCTGATAACAGAGAGGAAGAAGATGTTCCTGTTTGGTGGGACGCACTTGCAAGCTTCTGTACCTTCTGCCAGATGGGTGGGGGGAGTAGGAATGACCAGGGTGAGACAAGTCTTTGGTTATGTTGGCTGTTTTTCCAAGGTAAAAAGTGTGAAGTGTAGATGGAGTCAATGGTGGGGAATCCAGGCTGAGCTACATTTACAATTCTCTGCTATTTTTATGGTCATGGTCAGAGCTGTTCCCAAACCAACCTGTGGTGCAACCTGACAATATGTTTTCTATTGTGGATCTGCAGAGTGTTGTATGTTTGGATTTAAGTCACTTAAACAATGAACTTCGAGTCATGAGTTACCAAATGGCATGGCAGAGGACCTCACCCCCAGGGGCTTGTTCATTGGCAGGGGAGAATTGGAGATCATGCTTCTAGGATGAGGCTATTAAGGAGATATGCAAAGAAGAAAATGAAGAGGCGAATGATGACAAGGCCTCCCAGAGATTTTATTATGATCGTATAGCTGCTTGGTGAGTTTGACCTGCTAGTGCACAGGTGATCACAGGATAAATCTAACTCTAATTTCCAGTAATCATTACCTGCCATAACCTGCTCCATCGCGATGGTCAGGGCAATGAACCTCACTGGAGAACATTGTCAGGGGGACAGTCAAGGATGTCAGTTATGTGAACCTCTAGCCGCAATCTACTTGTGAAGGTCCACATCGAATGCTACCGGTTCGAGGCCAAATAAATCCACTGCCTGCAAGATTTCCTCGGTAACAGATATATTTATATTACCGTCAAGTATGCTGCAGAATGGCAGAGGTTGCGGCAGAATTTCTGGGAGAAGGAAAGGGAGTGCCACTGTTGCTGCTCTTCACCTACCCACACAGGAAGAATAGCTTCACCATAACATCAAGCCTGCATGTTCCTGTCATTGATGTGCTAATTTTCCTCTCCCAATACGGTCAAGCGAGCAGGAAATTGCATTAATGTGAGTGACTACGGATGAGCAAATGCCAGGTCAAAACCACACTGAGGGTTGTTGAAAAGGGAGCCACCATCCTGCTGCAACTAGAGAAAATCGTGTGCCTGAACTGAAACAAACCTGAAAACACAGAGGCACAGTAGAATATGGTCCTCTGAAAAAAACAAGTAGAAAAGCCATCAGACCTAGGACTAAAGAGACCAAGGGCAATAACCTGGGCAAGCAAACACCTCTGAAGAACCTGCCTCAAGCACACCTGTATTTATGTACAAGCAAGAAAAGGGGCAGCTGGCGACAATCCTGCAAAGAGTACAAACACATCTCCTCCCCCTGCTGAGGAAAACCCCACCAAATATTATCTTCCATGCTGTTGCATTATAAAGCTATCCGCACCTTACTACACAGTAGCACCAGGAGAATCTTCACGTTTTTCACTGTAATTAGTGTTCCAACCGAGCCTGCACACATTTTCTCAAATCTGTCACATCTACTTCTAAATATAGACTTTGAATTTACTTATTATTTGTCTCGATTATGCATAGTTTTTTGCTGCATTGACTAAATAGAATTGTACAACACAGAAACTGGTCCTGAAGTCCAACTTGTTCATGCTGACCAACTGCCCACCTGAGCCCGTCCCATTTGCCTGGGTTTGGCCCTTATCCCTCAAAACCTTTCCTATCCATGTATCTGTCTAAATTTCTTTTAAATGTTCTGATTGCACCCACCTCCATCGCATCTTCTGGCAGCTTAGACCACATACCCATTACCCTGTGTGAGAAAATCATGTCCCTTGGGTCCCCTTCAAATCTTTCCCTCCTCGCCTGAAACTGATACCCTCTACTTTTAGACTCCCCTACTCTGGGAAAATACTGTTATCTTATCTACTGTTGGGATTTTATAAACCTCTATATGGTTACCCCTCAACCTCCTGTGCTCCAGGGAAAACAGTCCCAGCCTGCCCTAGCCCTACTTATAACTCAAGCTCTCCAGTCCAAACTAACATCTCTGTGATTCTTTTCTGCATGTTCTCCGGCTTCATCACCTCCTTCCACTCGTGTGCCAACCAGAATGGCACACAAAAACCTCAATTCCTCTGTGATTTCTAGTACAGCTATAATACATCCCTCCTCTTTCTTCTTATTGTCTAAGGCAGTGAGAGCTAGTATGTCATATGCCTTCTGTGCCATATCTAACTGTACCACCACTTTGAAGGAACTATGTACTTGTACCCTTAGGTCTCTCTTTTCTCCAAAACTCCCCAAGGCCCGCCCATTCTTGTGTTAGATGCCCTGCACAGATTTAAGTTTCCAAACTGCATCACTTTACAATTGTATTGGGTTAAATGCCATCTGCCAGTCCTTTGTCTACCTTCCCAGTTGATTTTGCTCCTGTTGTGCCACCAATTTTGGTGTCTTCCGCAAACTTACTAATCATTCCACCTACATTTTCATCCATATTGTTAATATATATGACAACCAACAAATGACCCAGCACTGATCCTTATGGCATGCCTCTGGTCACAGGCTTCCAATCTGAAAAACAAACCCTGCTACCACCCTCCACCTCCTACCACCAAGCAAATCTTGTATCCAATTGGCTAGCTCATCCTGCATCCCATGTGATCTGACCTTCTAGACCAGCCGAAGATGCAGGTCCTTGTCAAAAGCTTTACTAAAGTCGATGACAATATCTACTGCCCTGCCTTGTCAATACTCACCAATAATCAGTATGAATTATATAGAGTACTGTACAAAGTTACATGGTGTTAAAAGGTATAAAGACAACTAAAACTTTTCTTGGAATAAAAAATATTTTTCACTGAATAGAGAGATTTATGCAAGAACAAGATAGAACAATGAGCCTATTACAGTACCGGATGAATCTCACTGGGTACTTTTAAGAAAATTGCACAATGTGACCCACACATAGATTGCTTCATTCAGAGCCATGCCAATACAGAGAAGAGGTGGGAGTTGGAGATTACATAGCAATCAACATTTTAAGGTTAAATGACAGATTGAGATGGTCTTGGGTTTGTGATGGCGGCAACAGACGATTTGCGTCACTTATTGGGAACATAGCATCACCATGAAGAAAGGTCCAAAGACATGTTATCTCCTTGGTGCCTTGGTCAGTGGTCTTGCTGAATAGGTTTAGAAAAGACCATGGCTGTAACCTAACCTCTACTCTGGGATCTTTGTGACAACCCAGAAAATATCTGGAGCAAAACAAATTATGTTGCTTACTGTCAATAATCACCCACTGACTAAGTTTAGAAGTTGGACTACAAGAACTACCGGAAGGTAAAGAAAACATAATAATATGACTTGCTGATTATACTCAGGCTGATTACTGGAGACTCTACTGTAGAGAAAGAAATATTAGGGAAGATTAGTTGGTAGGAGCTAAATTTAAAAACAAAAATTCAAAAGGTGGGTATTTTCAGGATTGACACTCAAGCAATCCTGTCACTCACAGTGACAAACAGACAGATCAGAAAAGTGAATGACTATGGCTGAAGAGAAGTTGTGAGAAGGATTTCCATTCCATGGGGTATTGGTTCAGTAATCAGAACAGGGTCAAAATGTAACTACTGGTGGACATTCATCTGAACTGAACTAAAGTCCTCTCAGAAAGGATAAATGATAAAGAACTTGTCGCTAATATATAAGGCAGGGCTTACCCAGTAAAATTACAAAAGAGATTTTGAAGATTAAAAACATCAGCTAAAATTAACCTAGAAACATTGATGTACACGTCCAGGTGAAGATACCAACATTATTATAGTTGTAGCAAAAAAGACAAATAAAAAACAAAATTTAAATGTTATAAGAAAAAAATGACCAGGTAGCAGAATCAGCTATCTGTTAGCTGAGGGTATCGGAGCAGGCACTGTCTAAAAATAATAATAAAAGTGATAAAAATAAGCGTGAGAAGCTAAATGGCTGGCTTCTGTTTTGAAGTTCACAAAGTGTAAAATTATGCCATTGTATGTTACTTTCATTCCAAATAAAGGTATGTTACTGAGTATTCCAAATAAAGGTATGTTACTGAGTATTCCAAATAAAGTCTGCCAAGATCTTGAAAAGTACGCTTTATTTCTTGGAACTACATGACAATCAGTCCATATTTACATCCTAATACCTTATTTACCTTCATATCAGTTCACTTTTATTAACTGGATAAAAAGGATTCTCTGCAAAACACATCCAAAGCAATATACTCTGCAGGCAAGCAAACAACCAATTACCTATTGAAATATTTCTACTTTTTGATTCCAACAAATTCTTTGTTGTTGACCATCTCTTGCATCCATTTATGAATACTTTTTTACATTTAAAAGAGAACTGCAGTTATACCTATTTTTGCCAAACTCACTATCTTCCAATTCTTAAGAGTTTCGTGTTATGGTGAATAACTATATTCACCAAAATTACTACATGGAAAAAACGGAAACATTTAAAATCACTTTCATTCATGAAAGTTGGAAATACAAAATTAGGAAACCTATTTTCTTTGATATTCTATCTTTATATGCTCCACTACTTCAGTGCAAGCTACAATTAGAGAAACTAAAATAGTTTAAAAAATATTCCTTTTGCTCTTTGTTGGTAAAATTTGAAAATGAATGTAGTAATTTTAGTTTAAGTAATTTTATGTAATGTATAATACTAAATATAAAAAAAGGTCTCTGAAAATATTAACATTTGCACATTAACTATATACAGACTATTAACAAGAAAAAATTATAATAAGAAACTATAACATATTCATCAGATACATTTATCTATCAATAACATACACAGAATCTAATGGTTAAATAATGGTTTCACAAACTAATTTTTTTTTCATGGAAGTCAGAAGGTTAAGTTGCCGTTTGTTGAACTTTGCATATTAAAGGGGAAGTGATTGGACATTGAGAAAAAAAACCCTACTTCCTACAATTGAGGAGTGAGGGGAATTGGAACATTGGATGGCTAAAAATGCCAAACAGGTCTCCCAGTAATGAAGTTTGGAAACATTTTTGTATGTTAAGAATCAGAGAAGCTCGAAACTCTCTTTCACAACTGCCAATTGTTAAAAAGTCAATTGTGAATGGTAAATCTAAGATTAAAAGAAAGTTGTTAACCAAAGGCATTAAAGCGATGTGGGTAAAGACAGACATATAAAGTTGGGTCGCAAATCAACCATACATGTCAGAAGAACTAAATAATCAAACTAAATTTCAATTTCAATTGCAAATTATTCAGAAAAATCCATACTAACACATGATATACATATTCATGTCATTGCTGAGATAATGAACTCAACTGATACATTGAAGAACAGATATTTTTATTTTGAATACACATTATTATATTGCAAAATGGCATTAATTTTGGCAACATTACTGCTCCATGGATCTCATCTAATCTATATATTACTTAAACTCTCATCTTGTTTGTTCCCCTCTTCCTGAATGTTTGTTCCCCCTTATGTTTGTCCCGTATGTTTCTTTGTGCCATTTTCATCCAGAAAAAAACGGCACACGATAGCACGACAATTTTAGGCCCAACCCACACACCATTCCCCCACGGTCTCAGTAAATCGACTTTTATTACTTTCTAAAAACAATTTACCTAATAAACTTTTATGCGCTCCCCCCCGAGGACCAGCGCCCGTCCCGGCGTGCCCCGCACCTGACCTTCCTCCCGTGGTGCAGCGCGGCGGCAGAGGGTCCAACAAGATGGTGGTCATCGCCGCCCTTCCCCACCGATGGCCGCCGTTCCCCACCGATCGCTACCGTTCACAACCAAGCTCTGCCTGCAGCTCTGGACACACGGGACCGAGATCAATGGCTTTTCCCTGTCCCCCCTCGCCTGCCCACGGCCCCGAGGAACACTCCCTGCCCGGCAACGGGTCCACGGGCCTGCAGGATTGCCAGTTGTGGCAGGGTTGCCCGGCCTGCAGCAGGAGTGATTTGGACCCAAACGGGTCTATGTCGGTCTATAGCAATTAAAGCTCCCCCAAAATATCTTTATTTCCACGTATTGTGCAGTTGTTAATGTCATTATTTGCATGATTTGAATTTCAACTATGTGCAAATCAAAACTCACCTGTCATTACAAAAAAATGACAACCTGCTGCAACTATAATGCATTAAATAAAATGATGTAATTAACCCACGCATTAAACATCTGTCATCTCTGGAATGTAGAATTTGCTCCTCTTGCGAGATGTTTGCAGTAACTCATTACCCAGAAGCCATGGTAGTTTAACAAAATCAGCCCCAGTATCCAATGGCATTGACACGTGAGCTCAGTTACAGCCATAGCAACTCTCACCCAATAACTGCCTCTTGTAGTATCCATTTGGCACAAGAACAGCTTACCATTAGGGGATAAAACATCACAACGAAAGGTAAGACAATGTGCACCTTCATTCTTTTCCCCAAGTAAACCATTCTGAAGTATGGACAGTTAGAGATTTGTGTAATTCACCTAGACGTGTCACTTATGAAAACTTGCAGTTACCACCCATGGCTTATTTTGATGTACACCATTCGTAAATAAAAAAACGTTTGCTGTACTTCCATGGATTTGCAGTTTTGCATCTATGATCTGATGCAACTTTATAAAATATTTCTTGTCATGGTATTGCGAAAACGCATGCCATATTTATATACAACTATCAAATGAATAAATATAATCGTAAAACTCTTCAAGTTTTATTTAGTTTTGGATGGCTTGGATTTGGACTGGGATCTCCAAAATGAGCTCCAAATGTTCTTGTTGGGGAGGACGGGTAGGTAATTTGCAATGTTGTCAACACCTTGCAATATTTGCCCCCGACATCCGCATCCTTTCTTGCCTTTTTTTCCTATTTTGATGAGTTATGGCAAAGAAGTCCCAAGAATCGGTGAGGACGTCACACTTTTATTTCCAAGTGAACTTTGAGAACCCACTGCACTATCTAAATATGTTTGATCCACCAGAAAGACCTGCATTTGTATAGCGCGTTTATGATCACTTTCAAGTAACCATAAAGTAACCATGTAACCATGATCACTGTTGTGCAATCGAAATTATAACCCGAATGTAGAAACATGGAACTGCAGACGCTGATTTATACTCCAGCACTTTGTGTCAAAAGGAGACAGGATGGAAATAGCTCCTACGTTTTCGCATTTAATGGACTATTTCGAAAAGTTATATTTTACTCCCTCTCCAAAAGTAACCGCTTCCTCGACCGAGCAATGAATGTGTTTGGAAATAAGCAACAAAACAAATAACCTCCCATCGCTGGACTTATTCGACGCCCAGCAGCAATAGCAGCGCCGCTGCCTCAGCTCAGCTCAGCTCAGGTCGACCACCTGTTTTCCCGCTCGCCGCTCCGACCGCGGAGGGAGGGAGGGAGGGGTGATGCGACCTACGTTTTGCTGCCCTCCTCCCGGCCCGTGCTGGCGCTGGTGCGCGGCGGAGTGATCGTGTTGCGAGGGGCTGGGCGTGCGGGCGTGCTGCGGCCTGTCGCCTGACTACGTGCTTCCCTTGGCGACGGGGCCGTGGCGCTGCGCGGCTGCGGCTTTAGCTTTGGGCGGGGGGAGGGGGAGAAACGTTGGTCAAGTCCCGGGCGCACGCTGAGGGAGGGAGGGAGGGAGGGGAGGACGATCCGTGCTGTCAGCGCCGCCGGGCAGAAGCGATCGGGGCCGCTGCCGCCTCCTCCGCCGCCGTCGCCGCCGCCTCCTCCTCCTCCACCCGCTGCAGCGAGAATCAGGCAAGTCACGTTAACTGTAAACGGAGCTGAACAAATGAAATGGACGCTCGGGGGATCGCTCTGACCCTGGAGCTGAGCCTTTCACCGGCTCATCTTGTTTCTGAGTGTGTCTCTCTCATGGTTGATGCGCATGTTTGGGCAACGGGGGTGTGAGGAGCAGAGAGAGGGAGGGAGGGGGCGGGGGCCCTGGTTGCCGTGCCATTGCTGGAGCAAGTGACCGGCTTATACAAAGCGCCGGGTGTGTGTGTGTGTGTTTTAAATGTCAGCCGGCGCCCTCGAGCTGCGTCAGAATGGGGAACGGTTTAAAATTCAAAAAATAACCAGCGTTTTATTGAAGTGTGACAGCTCCGCAGCGTTAGATTTAATTCCCATTCCCCCCGCCTTTCCTAAATGGGCATCTGTGTTATGAAGGCGGGCGCCTTCTCTCATATATAGAGGATGTATATTGTCAGCAAGTGTTGTGGTTTGGAATAAGAGCAAGTGCGTGTGTTTCATCATCGCAGTCCCGTCCACCAGCACCACCTACTCCTACTCCATCTCCACCTCCATCTCTTCCTCCACTCCTCCACCTCTCTTCCTCCTCTGTATCTTCCTCCTCCTCCCCGCAGTTTGTCCTTAAACGCTGGGCCTCAGTGTACACGGCAAAACCTGACTTGATGTCCTCCTTAAGCATTGTGACGCGCTCGGATTGACGGGGACGTTGACCAGTGAGAAAGTGGGCCGGGTCCACTGACACGGTGCGTCGAGGGGCTGCCGGCGTGTTCCCACCAATGGTGACGGAGGGGGGCGGTGCCTTCATGATCAGGTTAGGTGGAGCGGTCAAAGGGAGAAAGAAGCGAGAGGCGGGGAAATTATTTTTTTAGGGAGGGGTTGGCTGGTTGGGGGGGGAGGGGGCAGCAGAACGAATCAGATCAATTCAAATCAGTTCATTTCGTTCCGTGTAAATTTTGGATTGAACATATTCATTCTCTTGTCTCCTGTAAATGCACGTGCAAGAGCTGAATGAATTAATTCTTCGAAATCGCTTCGTTCATAGTTTGTCGTACAAGTTGAGCTAAAGGTCAAGTTCAAAAACGGTTGCATATTTTTGGTGCATTAGTTTGTGCGCATTTGTAGCGATCTCGTGGATTTTGAACGGTATTTATTAAACTGACTTTTAATTCAAACACCACGCCCATTATATTTTCCTGTTGATTACATTAAATTTATCTGCCTCTATTCCAGTTCTCATTTTCATTTTGATTTGTCACTTGTATGTCAAATTTGTTCACATAAATCCAGTTTATGGTTAACGTCGAGGGGGGGAGGGGAGGGGGGGGGGATGGATTTCTTTATCCTACTTAGCGATTGGGTAAGAAATGTACATCGAGTCTGAATGAAGCGATGAGTTTGGGGGTTTGGATTCACCTGGTGCAGAGTTGGCTGAATGCGTTGTCGTCATTCTGAAAAAAGTGAGCTTTTGTTATCTTAATATGTTATCTTAAGTTTTTAGAATTCAGACTTGAGATTTTTAATCCATTCTGTATTAGGAATGTTCTAATTATGATTTATTACAGTGAAATGTAGGTTATATTTATTCATAAAGGGGCCATTATTTTGACATAGACACAAAAAGCTGGAGGAACTCAACATCAGTAGAGATGCTGCCTGTACCGCTGAGTTACTCCAGCTTTTTGTGTCTATCTTCGGTTTAAATCAGCATCTGCAGTTCCTTCTTACACATTATTTTGACATCCCAGTTTTAAAAGTGCCTCATCCTAATTGTGCAATTTTGTCATTCAGGTTAAAAGTACTCTAGCTGTGGTCATATGGTAATTTTATTCTAAGCCTCCATAAATCCTATTTAATGCAGATCATGATCCATGGTTATTTTCACACTGTAATCCTGGGAGTCTCCGGATTTATTTTATTGTTATATCGGGATTCTTAAATAAAACATTTACATTTAACTTTCACATCAATTCACGAGCTCGTACAGTTTATTAAATTCTTTAGATTTCTTCAGACCAGTCTTCCTCTAACTTAGATTTTTAAAAATAAAATCATGCCATCATGGTTTGATAGATAAATGGTAACCAAAATGTGAGTATCAATAAATTATTGATGTTTCGTCCAAAAGTATAAATTGCATAGATTGCTAATTTTAACTATTTATATATGCTATTTTCAAGATTTGAAAGGAAAGTTTGTTTTATTTTTTGCACGTTTTATCATTAATCATACTGGGATCGGGGCGTGTTTAGCAGATTTACGGAAACTAGGCAAGAGTGATTGAAGGCTTGTAGCTAAATTGCAGCTACGTTTGTCGAAGCAATGATGGTGACATCTGTTTCGCTGTGATAACGTCTCCTTTAACATCAATATACATTACAACATAATTGTAAAGGAGTGTTCTCTGACACACTGTAACCTTTACTGGTAGTTTATTATAGCACATGGCACACACGTCCCAGCACTGACTGCATCCAGCCTTCAGACGTACCGGGACCTAAAAGGGTGGAACAAAAGGGAGGAGACTACAGTTGTACTAATAGGATGGGGCGTGGTTAGTGGTGATAAGGTAGCTACAGTATAGGTTGCATGCATAACCATCTACATCCTTCCCCTTACAATTCAAACAAGTTACTACAGTAGCAGGATTATTATACAGTACCTGCAAAGCTAGACATATTCTCCGTAGCGAGCCGGAGGTTTTACAATCCGACCCGAGCGAGTGCGCACAGCACCTTCACCCTCCCCGCCCGAAAGAGTAGGAGGGGGGACAAGAACAGAAACAGGAGGAGAGAAGCTGGGTGGAGAACCCAGCTTGCAGGGGGAACGGAGAGACACAGGAGAGCCAGGCGAAAATGAAGGGGTAGAACGAGTTGAAGTTGGAGAGAGAGAAGATTTTGCAGGGGACAACAGAGCCTGGGGAGCAAGCCCGGGAGGAGCAGGGGGGGCTACCCGAGGCAAAAGGACCGACCGTGGCATGCAGGGAGCAGAGGGTACGTTAGTGGAGGAAGGCTCGACACGCGATGGAGGGGTATACGGAACCGCAGGAGGTGGTTTGGGCTCGTTAACCGCCAACAGGTGCTGGCGGCTGCGTCTGTAGACAGTCCCTTCGAAATCCACGAGGTAGGAACGTGGCGCGGTGTCAAACCCGACGACGGTGGCAAGTCGGGAATAGCCGGTGGACGTCTGCAAACGGACGACCTGTCCCGGCATCAGTGGAGAAAGAGGGCGGCAGGATTTATCATGCGACCGTCGCTGGATCTCGTGTTTTTGGGCAATACGTTTCTGGACATCAGCAGGCTGCAGGACTTTAGGCATCAGGGACTGCTGGGCAATAGGCATCGGAGGGCGGACAACTCGGGACATGAGTCGCTGGGCAGGGGATCCCATGGAAATGTCTCGAGAAATGTTGCGAAGGTTCAGGAGACACTGATAGAAATCCCCGTTCGAGAGGCGGGTTTGTTCAAGCAGGTGCTTAGCGCTCCGGACCGCCCGTTCCGCTAGACCATTGCTTTGAGGGTACTCCGGGCTGCTAGTGAAATGATTAAAGTTCCACTTTGTGGCAAACGCTCGAAACTCAGCGCTGGTGAACTGGCGACCGTTGTCTGTCTGCAGCCGGACAGGGGAACCAAACGTGGCAAAGTGGCGGCGAAGCTTGCTGATCACCATCTCGGAGGTGATGGCAGGGAGGAAGTCCACCTCGAACCAATTCGAGTAAGAGTCTACTAGCACAAGGTATTGCTTACCACGCCAGTCGAAAATGTCGGCAGCCAGAGAAGTCCAGGGCATTTCAGGTGCAGGCTGCTGCAAAAGTGGCTGTCTTTGCTGATGCGGGGCAAGCGAGTGACAGTCCGGACAGGAATCGACTCGGGCTTGGATGTATTTAGCCATGGCCGGCCAGTAGTACTGGTCCTGGGCATGTGAGATGGTGGCATCTGCACCGGGATGTCCCATGTGGGCGGCATCAAAATACAAGCCACGCAGTGATTCCGGGATGACAACTTTGTGCCCTTTGATAATAATACCATCCCGGAGGACTAACTCATCGCGGACCAAAAAATAGGGGTGGACGCTGGCAGGCAACGAATTCCGCTTGGTGGGCCACCCGCGCTTGATGACAGCAGCAAGCTGCTGCAGGTCGGGGTCGTTTGCGGTGTGTTCAACCAGGCATTTCAGCTGGTGAGAAGGGACGAAGTTGACGTTCAGTACCTGTAAGTCCGACTGCTCGAAGGGGTGCTGGTCGCAGGAGGTCCGGGGGGCCCGGGACAGTGCATCAGCCACATGCATCTCGGTGCCCCTCTTATATACGATCTTAAAGTCAAAGCGCTGTAGCTGCAGCATCATCCGCTGTAGTCTGGCAGGAGCGCAGTGTATCGGTTTATTAAGTATTGTCACCAGTGGCTGGTGATCCGTTTCAATGGTGAACCTGGTGCCGAATAAGAAGTCTCTAAACTTCGAACACGCGAAAACCACCGCCAGCAGCTCCTTCTCTATCTGAGCATAGCGTTGCTCTGTGGCCGTCATTGTCCTAGAGGCATAGGAGATAGGCTGCAGCGAGTCGTCAGCGTGGAGTTGCAGGCAGGCAGCACCCAGTCCAAATCGGGAGGCGTCGCAGGTGACCACGATTGGAAGCAGCAGATCAAAAAACCTTAGTGTTGGTGTGCTGACCAGCCTCGTCTTCAGCAGGTCGAACGCCTGCTGGTGGTGTGGAAACCATGCCCAGGCAATGTCCTTCTTTGTGAGTTGTCTCAGGGGTGCGCTCAACTCGCTGAGGTCGGGGATAAACTTCCCCAGGTAGTTCACCATGCCCAGGAAGCGCTGCAGACTGACAGCGTCAGTCGGGGCCGGCAGCTCAGAGATGGCGCTGGTCTTTTGCGGGTCTGGCTTTAACCCTTGGGCTGTGAAGATGTGTCCGACGTATGTGACCTCAGGCACCCGGAACTTGCACTTTGACCGATTGAGCTTCAAATTTATCTGCCGGGCACGGTCCAAAATCCGCCGGAGGTTGTGGTCATGTTCGGCCACGTCCCTCCCATAGACCAGAATGTCATCCACAATAATCGCGCAGGGCAGACCTGCAAATAGTTGTTCCATAGAACGCTGAAATACCTCGCTGGCAGAGTTGATGCCGAACGGCATCCGTAAGAACTTAAACCTGCCGAAGGGCGTGCTGAACGTGGTCAGATCCGTGGAGCGTTTGTCCAGGGGTATCTGCCAAAACGAGCTCCTTGCATCGAGGACGGAGAACACAGTAGCTTGTCCCACCTGGGCGGCAACATCTTCGACAGTCCTCATGGGGTAGTGGGGCCGTTTAATTGCCATATTTAAGTCCTTGGGGTTAATGCACACCCGTATCTCATTTTTTCCTTTCTTCAACGTGGCGACCATGGTGGAGACCCATACGGTTGGATCGCTGACAGCCTCCAGCACTCCCATGTTGACCATGTCCTTGAGCATATTCTCCACTTTGCCCTTCATGGCAAAAGACACCCTGTGGGGTGGACGGATCACGGGCTCCACAGATGGGTCTGTCGCGATCTTGTACACCACCGGCAGCTTCCCCAGCTTGTCGTCAAACAGGTCTGGGTACTCACATAGTGGATCCATCACAGGTTGCACCTTGTGGACCGTATGGTTAAACGACACCAGCCCAAGATCCTGGCATGCCCGGTTGCTAAGCAACGTCACACAGTCACTGTCCAGAATGAAGAAAGACAGGTCCTGGGAACCTTCCTGCAGCACGCAGTGGAAGGTCGCCCTCCCCACAGGTGTTAGTTCCTCTCCCCCATAGGCACGCAAAACAGAGCGGTCGGCAATCAGCAGCTCATTATTCCTTATCCGGTGGAACAGCTTTGTGGACATTACGTTCACCTTCGCCCCCGTGTCAAGTTTAGCAGAGAAACACTTATTGTTGACAGTTATGTTCACAGAAGGATCGGGGAGGCGAGATCGGCTGTGGAGGAGAGTGTAAATACTTACATCTCCCGTAGAAAAGCTGGGCTCAGAGTCCATCTCGCTATCAACCTGCAAAAGATTGTCTAGGAGTTGTCTGGGAGCTGAGGGAACTTTCCCACGGGATCGGCAGGCAGCTGCAAAATGGTTTCTTCTCCCGCAGAAATTGCATGTCTTCCCAAGGGCTGGGCACTGTGATTCTGAGGAGTGTACGTAGCTGCAGTTAGGACACTTGTTAGATCTTGGGTCCCGGGGTGTGCGAACGGGCCGCTGTGGAGGGCGAAAGTTCTCCCTCATCCGTCGTTGTCCAGCAACTCCAGTTAAATTTACGGCTCGGTTGTCAGACCCCCTCTGTCCGTGAGGATGGTGGACCACTTCGGCAATGCGGCACGCATGCATTGCTTGAGTCAGGGTTAGGTCAGGCCGTTGCAGCAGGTCGGCACGCAGCTTCTGATCGACCATACCGGTAACGAGAATGTCTCTGACGAGCTGGTCGCGCATGGTTTCGAATCGGCACCGCTGGGCAAGGTGTCGCAGGTCGGCAATGAAGCATTCAACAGGTTCATCCGGCTGTTGCTTGCGTGAGAAGAACCTGGCCCGCTCCAGTATACGGTTGGAGGGCAGGTCGCATAGCTCCGCGAATTTGCGCAAAAGACATACCGGGTCGTCGGCCGATTCAGCTGGCTCGACCGGCTGGTCGTTGTCATCCAGGACCGCTGGTGCATAGACAAAGGCTTGAGCTCTCTTCATTGCGTCGGGACCGGCCAGGTTGAGCAAAAGTGATGCTTTGACCGCGGCTGGGTCGTTCCGGTTCGCAATATTGACGTAGTGAGTGTAGTCCATCACAAAAGTCGACCATCGTTCCGCAATGTCGGCATCGAAGACAAGGGGAGATGGCTTTCGGCATGAGGACGCCATATCGAGGGAAACCCGAAACTGGGCACTAACGGGAACAAAATAAATGAAAACCGGTAAACGGGAAACGCTCGCATCCCACTTCTGACACCATGTAAAGGAGTGTTCTCTGACACACTGTAACCTTTACTGGTAGTTTATTATAGCACATGGCACACACGTCCCAGCACTGACTGCATCCAGCCTTCAGACGTACCGGGACCTAAAAGGGTGGAACAAAAGGGAGGAGACTACAGTTGTACTAATAGGATGGGGCGTGGTTAGTGGTGATAAGGTAGCTACAGTATAGGTTGCATGCATAACCATCTACAATAATCATGTCCAATGGAAAGCACTTAACTGGTAGAGGGCTGACAACAGCTACTAGGAGAGAATATGATGTTTTTATTTTTATTGGAATAAAATTTATTCATCAGCATATAATTTTTTTTTTAAAGAAATTTAAATTTGTAAATAATCCACCATGTGAAATATTGCACATGGTTTTCCAAGGATAATTTTGTTCATGATTTAGTTGCTTTATGTTATCCTGGCAATGCTGTAATGTTATGACTTTTATGAAAAAAATAGTGGAAAGTTCCCAAGTTTTGGCTGGTAACTGCTTGATGTATTACTGTGCAAGTACTGAATTTTAACTATATGGTAGAATTTATTTTAGGTTGCACTTTGTTGGTTTTGTTTGTGCTCTGTAGTTGTCCAAGTACATTTCTGTGTACAGCGTTGTATTCTCATCAGCCTTGCAAATGCAGGGAAATATGTGGGAGTTGCCAGTAATGTTGCAGAGCATGTCCCAGAACTATTCATATAATTTTTTGGATAATTTATTAATAATAACATGAATGGCGATAGTTTAGATATATCTTTTCATAATCTCCTGTTGTTGAACCGTAAGTGAATGTTTACTCGGTTACTCAGTTTATTTTGCTGGTCATTTCACATGGCATCGACCATATATATTTGAAGCTTAGCACTTGGATTACTGATTGAGGTTGCAAAAATGATTTCCACTTTGCCCACTTTAGTTTACTTTGTTTCCAAGCTTCAAGGAGTTTTATTATTTCTGTGATAAGATCAATATTGGTGGGGTATTATGAAATACATATTTTTATGTAAGGGTGAGTTAGAGATAGATCATCATAGATAATCTCTTTATCAATTTTTTTTTTGTTAGTTTCTGTAAATTTCAGAGATGTTAAGTGTTTGGATCAAATGAGCTGTTTGTATACAGCAAAGGCGGAGATTGATAGATTCTTGGATAGTACAAGTGTCGGGCTATAGTGAGAAGGCAGGAAAATGAGGTTGAGAAGAAAAGATAGATCAGCCATGATTGAATGGTATAGTAGACTTGATGGGCTGAATGGCCTAATACTGCTCCTTTAACTTATGAATAGGAAGGAACTGCATCTGCTGGTTTAAACCAAAGATAGTCATCGTTGAACTCCTTTTTTTTAATTTAGAAAAATCCCATTTGGGTTCTTGTTAAGATACATAATTATGTTGCTGACTTACTGAATGAAAATAAACAATTGTCGTTTGTATTTTCATTGATTTTTGATAGTGAATTTTAGTTTACCAAAATGTTTTACAAAAGATAAACAACATAGGTGGCAGGATGGGGAATTTTATTTCAGTTTTATTACCAATTCAAGAAAACACTTTTCAGGTTCGATTGGAGAATATTAGCTCATCTTCAACAGAATTGTTACTTTGATCTGCTTTTCAAATATGTTTTATAAGGTATACAGCTCAGTTAAAAAAATTCAAAGCAATTAAGGGAAGCAGACGACCGTGCATATTGTTATTTAATAACAAAATTATTGCATATCATTTTGATTTTTAGTTTAGGCTGTTCATTTTCGATGTTTCTTTTCTACGTCCAGGCATTATACTTTTTCACTGAGAGAACTTGGGATGAATGATGGGGTGCACTCTAATGTTTGGAGGAGTGAACAGACATGAGTTAAATCAGGAAGGGATTAATGCTAGGCTGGTGGGGGTATAAGCCTGAATGTGAAGGGAAGGAAAGTTCTTCAACTAATTCTCGGAAATTGTGTGAAGTAATTGAAAAATGTGAAAATGGCAATCATCAAGTGAATAACTGCTGAAATATAATTACATTTGAAATAATAAAACCTGAAGAGGAATAGAAAAGCAAGAAACTGCTGATGTTGGAATTGTAGAAAATTCTGGAAATATGCAGGTTAGGCTGCATTTTTGGAGAGAAAACAGTTAACATTTCAGGTTCATGGCCTTTCATTGAAACTGAAGGAAAAGTAATACTTTTAAGTCAAGAGATAATTTTAAGCAGGTAAGGAAAAAATAGCCCAAGATAATTTATTCTATTAAAAAAAACTAGGTAGGCAAAGTGACAAAGAAATTAATGAAAAGTTTTGAAATAGAAGATAATTATCATAAGAAGAAAAAAAACATGTAAATAAATGGGCTTATTAGAAAATTGATTTTTTTTTAACTAGGAAAATTTAAGATGTTATGAGAGGCCACCAGATATATATAGTTAAAAATTGTCACTATGCAAGTAATGTGTGAATTAAATTTAGCTACAAAAAAACAAAACATAAAGTGCTGGAGGAACTCAGCGGGTCGGGCAGCATCTATAGAAAGAATCAGCAGATAATGTTTTGGATTGGGACCTTTTTTCAGACTTGGTCCCAACCTAAAATGTGGGCTGCCCATACCTCCCACAGATGGTGCCTGACCTACTAACTTCCTCCAGCACTTGGTGTTTTGCTCAAGATTCCAACATCTGCAGTTCCTTGTGTCTGCATACATGACATAAATGTTGCCTTACAAATAATAACTTTTTTGAAGATTTAAATTTATAGTGTTTTTTTAAATGCATTGATGATACAAAAAGTATTTTTTTAAACTGTCTGATTAGTGCTGCATGGGAAACTTATGGGTCGACTATCTTGGGGCATTGTTGAAACTTGGCTCAAAGGAAGCAACCTTTGAAAGCAACTATCTGCTGCTAACTGTACATTCTACCACTTTGATTTTTTTCCCTTGCCCGATATTGGTTCTACCTTTTTGGCCATCTCATCATCTTTCACTTTTATCGATGTTAAACAAAATTACTTACCACCTCACCTGCCCTTGGTCCCTGCCTCCTGCCCATTTCGCTCTGAGACATATCTTGCCAATTCCTACAGTGAATGATTTTTCCTTCTCAGAAATATAATTTTAATGAATTAGTGTAGGAAGGAACTGCAGATGCTGGTTAAAACCGAAGATAAACACAAAAGTTGGAGTAACAGCATCTCTGGGGAGAAGGAATGGGTGACTTTTTGGGTCGGGACCCTTCAGACTAGTTAGGGATAAGGGAAATGAGAGATATAGATGATGATATAAAGAGTTAAAGAACAGGGGATATGCAATGGCAAAGATTTAAAGATTGCATGGATGAATTACAACAATTGTTCATCCCTGTCAGGCGTAAAAATAAAGCAGGGAAGGCAGCTCAACCGTGGCTAACGAGGGGAATTAGGGATGGTGTTAAATCCAAGGAAGAGGTGTATAAATTGGCCTGAGGAAGCAGCAAACTGGAGACTGGGAGAATTTTAGAATTCAACAGAGGAGGACAAAGGGGTTAATTAAGAGGGGGAAAATAGAGCATGAAAGAAGCTTGTGGGAATATAAAAACTGACTAAAAGCTTCTGTAGATCTGTGAAGAGGAAAAGATTAGTGGACAAATGGAGGTCCCTTACAGTCAGAAACAGGTGAATTTATAATGGGAAACAAGGAAATGGCAGAACAGTTAAACAAGTACTTTGGTTCTGTCTTCGCTGAGGAAGACACAAACAATCTCCCAGAAATACTAGGGGACCGAGGATGTAGTGGGAGGGAGAAACTGAGTGAAATCCACATTAGTCAGGAAATGGTAAACTTGGGACTGAAGGCAGATAAATCCCCAGGGCCTGATGGTTTACATCCCAGGGTACTCAAGGAGGTGGCCATAGAAATCATGGACGCATTGGTGATCATTTTACAAAGTTCCAGAGACTCTGAGACAAAGTTCCAGAGACTCTGAGACATGTGGACTGGAGGGTAGCTAATGTAACCCAACTTTTCAAGAAAGGAGGGAGCGAGAAAACAGGAAAATGTATAGACCAGTTAGCCTGGCATCAGTAATGGGAAAGATGCTTGAGTCGATTATGAAAGAATTAATTGCAGCGCATTTGGAAAGCAGTGACAGGATCGGTCAAAGTCAGCATGGATTTATGAAGGGGAAATCATGCTTGACTAATCTTCTGGAATTTTTTGAGGATGTAACAAGTAGAATGGACGAGGGATGTGGTGTATCTGGACTTTCAAAAAGCCTTTGACAGGATCCCACACGAGATTAATGTGCAAAATAGAGCACATGGTATTGGGGGTAGGGTATTGACATGGATAGAGAACTGGTTGGCAGACAGGAAGCAAAGAGTAGGAATTAACGGGTCCTTTTCAGAATGGCAGGCAGTGACTAGTGGGGTGCAGCAATGCTCAGTGATGGGACCCCAGTTATTTACAATATATATTAATGATTTAGACAAAGGAATTAAATGTAACATCTCCAAGTTTGCGGATGACACAAAGCTGGGTGGCAAGGTGAGCTGTGAGGAGGATGTTATGAGGCTGCAGGGTGACTTGGATAGGTTGAGTGAGTGGGCAGATGCAATATAATGTGGATAAATGTGAGGTTATCCACTTGGGTGGCAAGAATAAGAAGCCAGATTATTATCTGATTGGTGTCAGATTATGAAAAGTGGAGGGGCAACGAGAGCTGGGTGTCCTTGTACACCAGGGAGCAAGTAAGTCCTACTGCAGTTGGACAGGGCCCTGGTGAGACCACACCTGAAGTATTGTGTGCAGGTTTGGTCTCTTAATTTGAGGAGGATATTCTTGCTATTGAGGGAGTGCAGCACAGGTTCACCAGGTTAATTCCCGGGATGGCGGGACTGATATATGATGAAAGAATGGATCGACCAGGCTTATATTCACTTGAATTTAGAAGGATGAGAGGGGATCTTATTGAAGCATATAAAATTCTTAATGGATTGGACAGGCTAATTGCAGGAAAATGTTCCCGATGTTGTGGGAGTCTAGAACCAGGGGTTACAGTGTAAGAATATGGACTGAGATGAGGAAAAACTTTTTCAGCCAGAGAGTTGTGAATCTGTGGAATTCTGTGCCACAGAAGGGAGTAGAGGCCAATTCACTGGATGTTTTCAAGAGAGAGTTAGGTACAGCTCTTAGGGTTAACGGAATAAAGTGATATATGGAGAAAGCAGGAATGGGGTGCTATTTTTGGATGATCAGGCATGATCTTGTTGAATGGTGGTGCTGGCTTGAAGGGCCGAATGGCCTACTCCCGCACCTATATTCTATTTTTCTAATGAATGAAAGATATGCAAAAAAGTAACGATTATTAAAGAAACAGGCCATTGTCACCTGTTTGCTGGGCAAAAACGAGAAGTTGGTGCGACTTGGGTGGGCGAGGGATAGAGAGAGAGGGAATGCCGGGAAGGCAGAAAGGGGAGGAGATGGGAAGATGGTGACTAGTGTTGGGATCCCGTTGGAAGTGGCAAAAATTTTGGAGGATATGTGTTGTTTGCAACGGCTTAAGGGGTGAAGGGTAAGGACTAAGAAAACTCTGTCTCTGTTGTGCCTAGGGGGGGGAGGGGGAGCAAGGGCAGAGCTGTGGGGTACCGAGGA